>NW_027397091.1:19652098-19706089 GCF_003265705.2 Callorhinus ursinus
CCCTCCTACACTGTTGGTGGGAATGCAAGCTGGTGCAACCACTCTGGAAAACAGTATGGAGCTTCCTCAAAAAGTTGAAAATAGAGCTACCATATGATCCAGCAACTGCAATACTGGGTATTTACCCCAAAGATACAAATGTAGGGATCTGAAGGGGTATGTGCACCCTGATGTTTATAGCAGCAATATCCACAATAGCCAAACTGTGGAAAGAGCCAAGATGTCCATTGACAGATGAATGGCTAAAGAAGAAGTAGTATGTATATATACAATGGAATAATATGCAGCCATCAAAAGGAATGAGATCTTGCCTTTTGCAACGACGTGGATGGAACTAGAGGGTGTTATGCTGAGTGAAATAAGTCAATCAGAGAAATATGTATCATATGACCTCACTGATATACGGAATTCTTAATATCAGGAACCAAACTGAGGGTTGCTGTAGTGGGGGTGGGTGGGAGGGATGGGGTGGCTGGGTGATAGACTTTGGGGAGGGTATGTGCTATGGTGAGCAGTGTGAATTTTGCAAGACTGTTGAATCACGGATCTGTACATCTGAAGCAAATAATGCAACATATGTTAAGAAAAAAAGATGATTAACATAACAATAAAAAAATTAAAAAAAAAAAGAAAAAAGAGAAGAAGAAGATAGCAGGAGGGGAAGAATGAAGCAGGGAAAATCGGAGGGGGAGATGAACCATGAGAGACGATGGATTCTGAAAAACAAACTGAGGGTTCTAGAGGGGAGGGGGGTCAGAGGATGGGTTAGCCTAATGATGGGTATTAAAGAGGGCATGCTCTGCATGGAGCACTGGGTGTTATACACACACAATGAATCATGGAACACTACATCAAAAACTAATGATGAATGTATGGTGATTAACATAACACGAAAAAATTAAAAAAAAAAACCGAAACCCAACTAAGCCCTCCTCATAAATGGGACTGGCACGTGTGTAGGCAGAAGGATTGAGTGAGGCCGTGCATGCTCAGAGTCTTTACATATGCTCTTCCTTCTGTCCAGATTCTCTTCCATCTTCCCTACTCTCTTATCTCATATTCTCCCTTCAAATCTAAGCTCAAGGGCACATGCACCAGGAGGTTCACCTGGTCACCTCTGCCTCTTTGTTTCTTTCTGGTCTCCCCACAAGCAGACCCCAGACAAGACTTTAGGGGAAGATGTTTATTGAAGAGGTGATCCTGGGACACACCTGGAGGGTATAAGGAAGAGACAGAAGTGGTGGGGTGGGGGACAGTGAAGGGCAAGTTAAGGAGCAGTTATTATCTGAGCAGCTGAGGCTTTATCTCCGGGGAGGAGAGTGCAGGCTCCTATCAAGTGAGCCTCAGAACTGTCCCCTCCAGGAGGAGGAAGCTGGGGTATTGGTCCTCCAGCTTCCATCTCTCATGGGGGAAGGGCTGATTCTGTGCTCTGCACCACACTGTAGCCCCCTATCTGTGTGCTGACAAGGAGTGACAGATGTAGACTAGGCCTTGCCTGGTCTATAGGCAGTCAAGCTTGCACATTATCACCCTGGTCCTCAAAAACTGATGGTTCACTTCTCTCAGCTGAAGCTCTAGAGACCAGCAACCTGTGACCTGGCACATTTGAGCACACATCAGGGTTTGGGAGCTGTGACATCCCCATGAAGGCAATTCTACCTCCTTACTCTCTGTGGCCACATTGTCAGGGCTCTGGAAATCTAAAATTGTTACATCACATTGCCAGCTAGACTGGCCTTAGTTTGCTTAGTAAGAAAAGCAATATTTTTGTTGAATTTCACATTTTCTACCAAGTAATGAATTAACCTTTTTTGGAAATCACAAAGGGGATCACAGTAGGAAAATGAAGCCATAGCCTGTCCGAGCTAGTTACAGCAGAGAGGTGGAGGGGGAAACTGGGTAAAGAAATGGAACATAGAATATAAAAGCTCTCAGTACTGATTGCAAATACTGGATAACCAGCTAGTTATAAAATGGGCCAGCTCACCATCTCAGTGTGGGCAGATTCTGTTGTGCATGGAATTAGTTCTGACTTAACAAGCTGGATTCTAGGAGACTTGAGTCTACCCTCGTCCTGTTGCTATGGGGGACACCTTCCAACTTTTAGCTACAGAGGGCTAACTGTGAATACCGTCTGTATGTAAGCGACTGAGACAAGGCGAGAGGCTTACAGCTCTCTATTTTCAGTGACACAAATACACTTCCGATTAATTAGGTAAACAGAGTAAATGACGAGGTAGGCTGGCTGAGGGTGTAGAAAACATACTGATGTCAGGTGGGATGACTAATGTCCCTGACACCATTTGCTCAGGTTTTCCCCATTTTGTGAAAAGTGGACAACCCAATAAGCAATAATTAAGTGCCTACTGCGGCCATGCCTCCAGGGCTGAACGTCTTGACTTCAGCAGGAGGGACGGACATCTAGCACATGGGCTACACCACCCTTGCCCACATCTCCTCTCCTCTGCATCACAGGAAAGTGCATTTTCTGGGATCCCTTGCCTTCATGGTAGGTTCAGCCAAGGGAGGCACTGGCAGAGACTGGCTGATGGAGAAGGCAAGTCTCCCTGTCTTTTCCTGTATCATGTGGCATCTCCAGCAGTGACCCTCTCAGCCATGGCTTCTGCTCCTATGAAAGGCAGTCCCTCTCTCTGTGCTCCCTGCTGTGCCCAGCCAAGAACATGGACTCTGATAGCCCTACATTCTCCCTTTGCCGCTCCTGCAAGGGATGGTATCAGCTTCTTGGTGTTGTTAATATATGGATTTTTTTTATTTGTCTCTGTTTATTGCTTGACTCCTCAGCTCTCCCATCCCTGTATAACAAATTTCCCATATTAAATTCTCTCTGCTTGAAACGGCCGGTGTGGTCTCTGTTTTCTTAGAGATCTTGCCTTCCCTTCTTTCAAATCATGTATCACCATCTGTAATGATTTTATTTACCCGCTTGTACAGTTATTTATTATCTGTCCTCTGTACTGGAACATAAGCTTCCTGTTTCCAACATTTAGCCCTGTGCCTGACACAGAGTAGACGTTGAAAAATAAAAGGTGAATAAATGAACGGCTAAATGACTGTTTTGAGACAGTTTGAACCCAGGACAAAATCAAAAGTGAACACATTTCAAAAGTGATATATTTCTCTATCATTTTTGGAAACAAGTCCAGGGCAAAGGGGCATAAGTGTTAGAGTTTGTGAATTCATCTGCGTGGAGTGGGAAGGATCCTCACCAACGCTCTTTCTTTTGAATTGGGCCAGGCCCATGTTTAAACGGGGAGGGCAATGTCTTCCTGCCTTTTAGAGCAGGGTTTTCTCTGGGCTAGAATCCAGGATAGCCACTGTCTAGATGGCAGTAGCCCTCCTCCTGTCCAGGCTTCAGGGGTTAAAAGCATCTCACGGCAAAGCAAGGATATGCTTCTTGTCGCTCGGTGGGTTGATCAAATCTGTATCCTATCAGCCTGCCTGAGTTCACCTTCATCCAGGAAATACACCTCCGGCCCATCTTCCCACCTCCAGCCCCTGCTCCCCTCTTCTTCTCTGTCGGGGGACTTCCTTTGCCACAGGAGCTTGCATCATTGCCAAGGGTTTGCATGGGGGCTGTGAGGTGGGGTGGGGTAGGACTGGGTGACAAAATGACGTGGCTCCAAACTCTCCAGTGGGATGATTCGCAGGTGCGGTCGCCATGCTTTCTTCAAACATGATTAGGGCCGCAGCCTCCAGAGTGGTCACCTGCTCACTAATGCCCGGTCATGCTCTTCCCCTCCTGTCCCATCTCACTTCCCTTCTCCCTCATTTGTACTTCCTGGACCACATCTCAGATCACCTCCCTGCACCCAATTCCTTGCCTCCAAAGTGAGCAGAGAATCCAATTCCCATTTTCTTAGAGGTTCTTCCTCTTTATTCCCTGTAAGGGTTTGCTTCTGTGGAAAAGCTGGGTGGACAGTGAGTGTTTAGCTTTCCTGGCTCCCCCCTGCTAACCACCTTCCTGACCAGGAGGAAGAATCAGCACCGGGAGAGTCGGTCCGTGTCTGGACTCTAACATCATGGTTCTGCAAATGTGTGTGGGACCTGCAGCAACAGCTGTGATACCCAGGAGCCTCTGAGAGATGCAGCGCTCGAGCCCCACCGGAGCTGAGCATCAGAAACTCGGAGGGCGTGCTAGCACGGGGTACTGACGGGCCCCTGGGGGCTCCCATGGCTCATTGCAGGCTGGAAAGCAGTGCTCTAAAGCCCACTAATCAGAGCTGGATGTACAGTGCACAGGCAGCTCATTCTGCTTTTAGCTACCGGGGGAGGGCTTGGGTCACTGATTAGTATGTGTAGATGATGATTCTTATCAGTTATAACAGATGCCCTTGCGCACACTGATTTCTTCATATTAGATAGCCGAAGTGATTCTCGATGTCTCAAGGCAGATGTTAGGAAGAACAGGGGCTTGGGAGCCAGAAACACCTGTGTGACACCCAGCCCTGATGGAGTGAGGGGCAGGCCATCAATGCTCTGTGTATCCTTAGGATACTTCACTATTCTGTGCACCCTGTGCCCAGGTGCTTCCCCTCCCAATGCCAGGACCTGTATCTCCTTTGCTTGTCTTGCTTGCATCGGGAGCTGGGCCCCTTACACAGTGACAGATCAGTGCGAGGATTAATGAGTCTCTAGAAGGACTCACAGGACTCAGAAAAGCCATCATATTCATAGTTACATTTTGTTACAGTGCAATGATACAGATTAAAATCAGCACCCAGGTGAGTGCAGGGGTGCAGGAGAGCTCCAGGTGACTGTCTCACTGGCACTGCACGAACAGTGGTTATTCTCCCAGCGATGATGTGTGCAGTATTTGCTGACTAGGGAGACTCACCTGAGCCTTGAGGTCTAGGGTTTTTAGTGGGGGTGGGTCACACAGACATAGGTGGTTGCCCACATGGCTGACCTTAATCTCCAGCCTCCCAGAGGTCAAGATGATACTGTGTGGCCCAAGGCCCCCACCGTAAATCACATTGTTAGCTCAGACTGTCAGGTGTGGCCCAAGGCCCCAGGCAAACAAAGGCACTCTTACCAGGCAGGACATTCCAGGACTGAAAGCTTACTTTTTAGTTGCTCAGCAAGGGTCAAATCTTTCTTCAGGTGAGCTCAAGCCTCTACTGCTCATCAGGCATGAATACTCCAGGTCCTGCCGAGGGGGTGTCTGGAGGCAGGACAGGCATGACCCTATCTCCAGAGTTTCCTGCAGGCCTGAGCCAACGGTACCCTCAGGCACCCAAGTCAGCACTGCCGCTGGTTCAGCTCCTTCCCCGCCTGGTCTCTTCTCCCCTTGTCCCCCTTTCTGAACTCTGGGAACATTTCCTAACAAGTCTCCCCACACACAAATCCACTCCTGGGGACCCCCAAATAAGATTCTGTAAGAATCTACCAAGTTCTAAACTTCCCTAATTTTCTGTATTTCATGAACCTTCTTGTGTGACACCATGGCTTTGAAAGCTGCAGGTGCACTTTCTCCACACCTCACCCCTGCAGGTATAACTCAGTTATGTTGACAGTGATACACTTTTTGCTGGCCCTCAGCCCTGCCCTGCTCACAGCAGCCACTGCTTCCTGTGGTCTCTCCACACCGGCATCTTTCCAGGAGTCCCCAGGGGCAGCTCGGTCCCATATGGACACCAGCATCCTCTGCATCAGGCTATTTCTGCTGGGTGCTAATCTCATCTTTCTGCTCTGCTGCCCTTGGCCTACAGCCTCCCCTGGAGCTGTGGCCCCCATGCCAGTGTCCCCCACGATTGAAGCTGAGCCAGCTATGGAGTATTGAAAGCTGCTTCTTTCCTCTCTGATGTGTGTCACCCTATTATAGGCAACTCCAGTTCCAAGGTCTTACCCAGTTTGTGAACCGGCTCTCACAGGTCATCCTTGAGTCTTGTCTTCTCCCCAAAGCCAGCCATGCCTGCCATTCACACTCTGATGGTGGGCCCCTCTCTTTTTCACCCTCCTGCCAATAACTTTTTCAAAGGCCCAGGGTGGACCAGTTCTCGTCTGTAACTGAGATCTTCACAACATATGGTAGGCACAAATCTCTGCCCTCCTCCTTGTGTCATGTTTCCCTCTCCCTCTGACCCATCTGCCTGTGTTAGGTGGTATGCACTGGCCCTCTGCCCTCCCAGCAGTGAGGTCTCCCTCGTGCAGCTTCTGCTCGCAGAAGGATCACTTCTTGTCTTCTTTTGGAATTACAACACTACCTCGCATGTGTGCTGCTTCATAGTCAAACTCTTTTTAACCCTGGGAAATGCATAGGGCAGGACCATCCCTGACTTAATAAGAAGGAAATCCAGGATGGGCAAGTGAGTGTCCTGCTGTAGGAGCTTCCTAGGACTATCACAACAAGTACCACAAACAGGGTGGCTTAAAACAGCAGAAATGTACTGGCTCATCCTTCTGGAGCCCAGAAGTTCAAATTCAAGGTGTTGGCAGGGTCATGCTCCCTCTGAAAACTGTAAGGGAGACTCCATCCTTGCCTCTTCCTAGCTTTTGGTGGTTGCCATCAATCTTCGGCATCTCTTGGCTTCTAGATGCATGGTTCCATTCTTTCTGCCTTCATCCTCACATGCTGTTCTTCCTGTGTCTCGGTCCTCACGTGGCCCTCTTCTTTTAATAAAGACACCAGTCATATTGGATAGGGCCCACTCTACTCGAGTATAGCCTATCTTAACTAATTACATCTGTGATCACCTCCCTTCCAAATAAAATCACATTCTGGGGTTCTGTTGATTGGAACTTTGACACACCTTTTTTAGGGAGACATAATTCAACCTGTACCACTTGCCTAAGGTCATAAAGCTGGTAAGGGGTAGTTGAACTGCAGGGATGAGAACTTGACTCTCTGAGTCCAAAAGTGTGCATCGTCCGGTGCTGGAATGGTTTGGGTGCCAGTGGTTTCTGAGGTATCCAAATACTGAGGAGAAACCCTTCTTGATGTCCAAAAATGTATGCCATAATCATATGTTGCCTCAATAAAGTTCAGTCAGGAAAACAGCTCACACCAGAAGGTCACAGAAGGAATTTGATATAGGGAACTAGTTACATGTTGGAAGGGCCAACAGGTCAGTCAGCATCCCAGAAATCAATGGCTCATCAGACTAGAGCTGGAGGAACCAAGGCATAAAGTGGTGTTAACAGAACCAGGGCCAGGATCTCCCAGCAGTGACTGGACCAAGATGGGGCCACCCTGGTCTCTATCAGAGGTTAGAGGTCAGGGGTTGAGAGGAGGGGAGAAATGCTGGGGCTAGTCCCTTCCTCTCAGCTTATCTATTGGCAGAGCTTTCTGTTGGCCAAACCTAAATGGAAGCCTGTTGGCAAGATAAACTGAGAAATATAGTTCCCAGGCAAAAACTGTGGAATGGATCTGAGAACAAACATCTATATTTTGTAACCACTGATAGAAAAAAAAAACAACTATAAAAAAAACCCTAATATGAACTTAGTAGCACTTTGGATGATTAAAAAAAACCAACCCAGAGAGTTGTATACACTTACAAAGCATAGTGCAAATGTGGGGGGGGGCATGGTACTTGTACAGTTCACTATCAAAAGATTGGTAGGCATTAGTTCTGGGTCCCTCTATCCCTCCTCAGGTGGGCAGCTGAGAGTTTGGTGCTTTCTTGACTGGGAGAGTAAACAGTCAGAACACCTCATCCTAACAGCCTAAGATGACACCTAGAACAGAAAGTATAATCCCCGGGATGCTTGCGTGGCCCCATCGGTTAAGCATCTGCCTTCAGCTCAGGTCATGATCCCAGTGTCCTGGGATCAAGCCCCACATTGGGCTCCCTGCTCAGCGGGAAGCCTGCTTCTCCCTCTGCCTACCGCTCTCCCTGCTGACAGTTCGCTCCCTCTCTCTGACAAATAAATAAATAAAATCTTAAAAAAAAGGAAAGTATAATCCCCTTATGCATACATGGGGTTCATGCCCTTTGAACACATGATGAGCTCTTTTAATTACCACAGACTCTTTCAGCACTAAGGTGGTAAATAGCTAAGTCTAATTAATCTCTGCATGTCCGGGAAATAGTACATTCCACTGTCTGCCCTTTGGCAACAGTGGCGGCAGGGCCGAGCACCATGTGAGTCCCGTTGCTGTCCCTAGCCTGCCAACTTTGTGCTGCCCCTTCTTTTGACTGTAATGTGTTACCATCTGGGAGGAAGGGGGTGTACTGGATTTTGTAACCCAGCACAGATCACAGGTGAGGAGGGCGAGGACACCTCTCCTAGACTGTCCCTAGTGAGTTCTTTGGATGTAGGCATTGTTTTCTCTTTGAGGCTATGGTTAAACCACATACCTTTCAGGCTGTCAGGCAGCTCTGTGTTTCCACCAACCACCTGAAGAGCTGGTGAAATGTAAATGAAAGCCCCTCCCATTTTGTCTGGTTTGAATACTGTCTTAACCTCAGTATTGGGAGTGAAGCTCCGCACATAGTAGGATGGCAATTTGATCTTGGGGATGGGATGAACCTTGGTGTCTGGCCCAAGCAGCCAGATAATTGGCTCATCCTCTCATGTAGGCACAGAATTTGCAGCCAGGTGCTGGGTCACTGTAGGCCTCCTGATGGCTCAGTGCAGATGGAGTGATAGAGCTGAAAAAAGCTCCCAGACTTAAGTGCTTGTTATGCAACTGGCAGAGAGGATTACAAGCTCCCAACTTTGATTTCCTGGAGTCTCACATGATCAGCCCAGAGACCCCGCACAGAGAGCTGGAAGGCCCCAGAGAAGACCTTTGTTCAGACCAGTACTAACCTGTTTTCTTACTCTACCAAGCGACCTCCTATTGCACAGACCAGACCTCCTGTCCCACACTTACTAACATGTCAGCAAGAACTTCATAGAACATGGTTAGTCAAAACGGCTCTGCCATCCCTCTACCTGACATTGATCAGACAGGAGGTCATGGCCCAAGTCAAAAGTAAGCCTGTCTTTTGTTCCTCATTGGTCCGGAAACCCCGGTTTCTAGGGATTGTCACAAGTTTGCTTAATGCAAGGTATTGTCCTGTAGGTGATCTATGCCAATAAAACAATGCCAGATGTACAGAAGCAGGTTGAAGATAAATCTTGTTTAAGGCCAAATGCTTTTGTGAGCTCCCTGCTGAACCGGCGGCCTGCACCAGCTGCATTTAAGCCATGTGAGCAGCAGAGGGCAGCAGAGGATGCAGTTGTGTGGCGCAGCTAGGCCCTGACCCAGGCTTCCCACCCCACCAGGACAGAAAGCACACGGAACTGGCTTGGGCCAGTTCCGCCAAGATGCAAGCCTTACCTCTCCAGCAGGTCCACGGGACATTTGATTGGTGAACCACAGGTCAGGCCTCTAACTCTAAGGGACTAAGGGGAGACAACTTGCAGGTGTTCCCTCAGCCCACCCACATGTCCAGGATGTGGAGCTGCCTGGGGACCCCAGCTGGGGTTATCTTGGTGGACAGGCTTCCCTGTCCCTCCTACAACTGCTGAGAGCTCAGGTAGCTGCTTGTTTTTTGAAGATGAAGAATCTCATCTTAGAATTCCCTGAATCTTCAAATTGCTCACCTAGATACTCAGGGTCCTACACGCACCTGCTCTTCAGGTGCCCTCTGTGATTCTGGATGGCTGGGTACGATCAGATTGACCTACTTGCTCCCTCACCCCTGTCATCAGCACTGAGATAAGCACTGTGAAGATGCCCCCAACATGGAGAAGAGCAAAAATATGGAGCAGAGGTGCAAGCCCTTGGAAAGAAGAGGGGTACACAGCAGCCTAGGGAGAACGTGAGCCATGTTTTGAACAGCCTTCCTTGGGTTTTTCCCCAGCTTTATTGAGTTATAATTGACAAATAAAATTTTTTATTTTTAATAAATATTTAACATGTACAATGTGATAAAATGATATACACATACATTTTATGAAATGATTATCTTAACCAAGTTAATTAGCACATCCATCACCTCACAGAGTTATCTTTTTCTTTTTTTGTAATGCTTGAGATCTATTTTCTTAGCAAATTTCTACTCTCTTAGCAACTTTCAAGTACACAACCCAGTATTGTTAACTAAAATCACCAGAACTTACTCATCTTAAAACTGAAAGTCTGTACCCTTTGACTGACATTTCTCCAATCCCCCCCAACTCCCAGTTCTTGGTAGCAACCATTCTATGCCATGTTTCTGTGGGATTGGCTCTTTAAAAATCGATTTTACATATGAGTGAGATCATACTGTATGTGTCATTCTCTGCCTGGCTTATTTCACTTAGCATAATGCCTCCAGTCATCCATGTTGTCATAAATGTCAAAATTTCCTTCTTACTTTATGGCTGAATAATATTCCATTATATATATATATATCTTCTTTATCCATTCATCTGTTGATGGACACTTAGGCTGTTTCCTTATCTCAGCTCCTGTGAGTAAAAGCTTCATTGTTTTTTACTTTCTTTTTTTTTCAATGTTTGTTTGTTTGTAATGTCTATTTGTCTGTTTGTCTGTCTGTTTGTTTGTTTATCTCTACACCCAACATGGGGTTTAAATTCATGACCCAGAGATCAAGAGTCCCTTACTCTTCCAACTGAGCCAGCCAGGAGACCCCATTTTTTTTTTCTGAAGATGCTGTTGTCCTTGGCTTTGGGTATCAATGTTCCTAATGACCTACAAGGCACAAGTATCAGTGGGATCCTGGTTCCTTAGGGAAACCCATGACTCACCCAAGCTGTTTTCTTTTCTCTTCCACACTTAATATTTTTCCATGCTTGCCCAGCCTTCCTATCTGCCTGAAAGGAGGGTCTGCCAGGTCCTCACTTCCATGACACTCTTTTGGCGGCTGAACTGCCATCCTGATGCTTTCCTGTTCTTCCCAGCCCTCTCCAGGCCCTGCGCCCACCCTGCACCAGGGCTGCGAAATGGTGAATCACAAGCTCATTGGCTTAGAGTAAGATGGGTCTTGATGTTGGTCTTGGTGTCCTGGAAGAGGCTTGCACAACCATTTCCAGGTGTTGGATGTCCTGTCCCACACCCCAATTCCTTCATCACCCTATTTTTTTCTGGGGTACCCACTCTAACTAGTTCCATTCTGCCCAGGTTATAGTTAATGCTCCTTGATGCCTGGGCCTAGGATGTGTTTCTACTTCCCAAGGTGCTCCATTTACAGAACTAATGTAGGTGCTGGCTGAGGAGGAGGGACAGCTTTAATTTTCCTTTTGTGACTTCTACTTCCTGGGAACTCACAGAATGTCTTGAGCCAAGGTCCCTGCAGCAGAGGCCGATCCAGGGTGGGCCCCAGATCCAGGGAGAAGGATGCCAGTGGAGGCCTGAGTGGTAGGTGGGGATTCTGACACTCCACACTGAACACCTCTGTTTGGCAGCAACAATGGTTTATACTTTCTTTGCAAAGTAATTCCAAAATCATCTCTAGGCCACCCTATCTTCAGTCTTCAAGCAAAGATAGTCTTGAGTTAAATTGTTCAGGTTAGTTTTCTATCTTTGATCCCCTTATGTCACCTTTTGGACAGAAGCAATCCTGAGACATTACTCTGTAGGTTCTATGTCATCATAATGCCCACGGGGCAGCTTGAGGATTGTCTCAGAAGCTCACTCCCTCCTAAACAGTGGGGGATAGCAATGCTGGTTCAAGAGTGCACTGGAAATGCAGAGCAACTGAGATGCTTAGAGATATGAAAGCCAGGAAATATTCCATTAAAAATGGCACACTCTAAGGCGGCTCAAGCTCAAAATAAATGAGAAGTTCAGGCTGGGATAATCCCACCAAGATATTCGAGAAGAGAGCTATATCCAGATCAACCACACCTGACCTCCAGCTTTGCTTCTTGCTACTGCAGGGACCAGCTAGGCAGAGGGAGGAAAGTGGGGGATCTGATGGCATTTAAGCACAAGTCCTTTGCCCACATTGTTCCCAAAGCAAGACCCCCACCTTCCTCCAGGTCACTTCTCTTCATTCTAGGCCAGTGCTGTGTAACAGAGCTTTCTGCCATGGTAGAAACAATCCTGGTCTGCATTGTGCAGTATGGTAGCCATCTGCTACATGTGGCTATTTAGCACTTGAAATGTGGTTACTGCAACTAAGGAAGTGATTTTTGAACTTTATTTAATGGTAATTTATTTAAACTTAAAAATGAAAATGGAAATGGCCATGCATGGCTAATGACTGTCATAATGGAGGGCTCTGTTCTAGATCATTAAAGATCCTGACTCACTGTCATTATCTCCAATATTACATCTGCTTTAATCCTTGATGATTTCAATGTGCTCATATGTGATCCTTTCCACAAGCTGGGCTTTCAGTTCTTCCCCCTCCCCAGCTTTATTAAGATATAACTGACATGTAACACTGTGTAAGTTCACGGTATACAAAGTGTTGATTTGATTCATTTATACCTTGCAACATGATTACCACAGTAGCATTAGCTGACACCTCCATCCTATGACATAATTTCTTTCCTGTGTTAAGAACATTTAAGATCTGTGGGAATTCACAGTGCCTGGATAGACAAAATTTGACTCGTATATGCCTCCGTGGATGGGACTAATTGAAAAGCAAAGGAGGAGTGCCCCGAACGCTGGGCCTCCTTTGGAGTTTCTTGGCTGAAAGCGGCCAGATTCTTACTGCGGCTCAAGGTTCTCATCTAGGGAGTAAATGTTTAAATTTTGAAGAAAAACAGGCAACTGTGGTGGTCACATACTTCATGAATTCCTTGCCTCCTTGCCCTTATCACACCCGGCCCCATATATTATTGTCCTGACCATTAAAGTTACACTTTCTTCCTTGTTTTGTGCTTGTGCTTGGTGTATTGATAAGACCCCAATAAAAGTGGAGACAAAGCTTGGCTTGAGGCCTTTTGGCACTAGAGGGTCTGGCCCCCAGGCCTCTCCTTTCTCCTACTAAGTTGTCTGGAGTGACCTTTTCATTCGCTGTCTCGGGGCGACAAAGATCTACTCTTTTAGCCACATTCAGGTATATGACACTTGAATGTTATAATCATTATACTGTAATCAGAATGCTGTACCTTAGATCCCCAGAACCTATTAATCTCATAAATGGAAGCTTTGGCCCATATGTCCCCATTTTTGCTCCCCCCCAGTCCCTGGTAACCACCTCCATACTCTCTGTTTCTTTGAGTTTGACTCTTTTAGATTCCACATATAAGTGACATCATAAAATACTTGTCTTTCTGTGTCTGACGTACCTCACTTACCCCATCAAGATCCACCCAAGTTGTCACAAATGGCAGGATGTCATCATTTCTCATGGCTGAATAATATTTCATTCCAATATATATATTCCATTAATCAATTATATAATTATTATATAGTATATATTAATTATTAATTAATAATATAGTATATATAATATATTATATAATACAATTAATATATAATATCCCACAATATTCCATTCCATTCATATATATTCATATGTGTATATATATATATGACATATGGGTTATATATATGATATATATATCACATCTTCTTTATCCAGTCCTCCCTCAGTGGGTACTTATGTTTTCTCCATGTCTTGGCTATTGTGAATAATGCTGCAATGAACATGGGGGTGCACATATCTCTTTGAGAGCCTGATTTAATTTTCTTCAGAAAAATATAGAGACTGGAATTGCTGGATCATATGGTAGTTCTATTTTTAATTTTTTGAGGAACTTCCACTGTTTTCCACAGTGGCTGCACCATTTACATTCCTACCAACAGTGCACAAGAGTTCCCTTTTCTCTGCACCCTTGCCAGCACTTGTTTCCTTATGTCTTTTTGATGACCTTGGCCTTTCAGTTCTTGAACCCCTCTCCTGCATTGGCCTTGTCCTCCACTTACTTTCATAGGTTGGCTCAAGACATTTTTCATTAGCAATAACTACAGCTCTGCCATCATCTTATTTTCAAACACCCCACTTCTGATGACCACATGCTATATTCCTAGCTTACTGTCTCTAGAATTCCAAGCCCAACAAACTTTCAGGACCACAGGGACGTTATTTCCATTGATCATACCATCTTGCTGGTACCTTGTTTTACCTTGTTTGTGTTGAATATTCTTCCAATTACTGTACTCTTCTTGAGCTTTTTTCTGGGATATAGGTAAGTTTAAGAGACAGCTTGATCCTTTAGGGTCTTGCTTTCAAGTGCGGAGGCCAGAGCAGCCTAATTTTATCCCATTATTGAGGCAACACCCTTCTGAGCCCTTGAGCAGTGCCTTGTGTATTATGAGGCTTTCTACTCTGGGGTATTCTCTTCACACTCAAGTACACTCAGCTGAAGACTTAAGGGGACCCTCTGCAGCTCTCTAGAGTTCTCTCTCTCAGCGGCTATCCTCTCTGGGACTCTCCTCTACAGAGTTTAGCTGCTGTGGCCTCCCCAGACCCCCCGTGCCATTTCCTCGTCTCCGGGAAGTTGCCAGGTTCTGTCTAGTGCCTCCCTTCTTGCACTGCAACCTGGACCCTCTCCAGGAAGTATGCTGAGCAATTATAAACTCAATCTGTTTGTTTCTCATGTCTCAGGGATTCCTGCCAGTTTTCCAGTGTCTAAACACCATATATATATGTGTATATATATATATATATATATATATATATATATATATATACATATATATATATGTACACACACACACACACACACACACATACTAGAAGGGAGGAAGTCCAGTGTTTTAGTTATTTAACATGGGAGGGTGAATCTTGACCATCAGGTAGAAATCCTCATTTTCCCTCTTCTTCACACCCTTCCTTACTCAGCTCAGACCTCATGCTCAGTCACTGTAGACATCATCTTGCTCTTTACTTCTAGCTCAACTAACCACAGCCCTGGTTAAATCCAGATCTCTGCCAATCCCTTGTCTGCCTCTGCAGATGAGCTTGCCTACATAGAAACACCCACATGGCAGCAGCTTTGTCTTTACATTTATGGCCATGGACCATTCATGCTGCCTGACAAACACATTATCTGTCTCCAGTCCAATCTCTAAATGGCCATGCCAAACCTTCTCTTCAAACCCCAAATTTTTCCACCACCATCCTCTCTCTCTCAGCTTCCAAATTTATTGGAAAATTTAAGCCACCAGAGACTTTCAAAGACAGTCCTTGCCAGTTTCACTGACCCACCCTTCCCTGCACTCAACCGCCTTTTGGCCTATTCCAGAGATGACCACACTCCCTTCATTAACCTATCTCTTCCTCTTTGTGTGAGGCCTCAGCCTTCTCATTTAAAAAAGACTTTGCTGCAGAGATTCTCCCTTCTCTCTCCCACATCATCAGGCATTTGAATTACACTGGATCATTCCCATTACTCAGTGTTCCTCTCATCTTAAAGGAACTCATGACCCTGCTTCCTCCTCATTTCTGTATCACTTCTTTGCTACCCATTTGAAGCAATACTCGGTGAAAAACCTCACTCACTGTCATAAATCCATCTCTACCCACTTTCTCTTGATTCCATTCTTATCAGGCTTTAGCTGCCAATACGTACCTAAAAGTGCTCTCATCAAGGTGACCTCCATGTTGCTAAAGCCAGAGGTCAATTCTCAGTTCTCATGTTTGTGACCCATCAGCAGCATTGACTTAATAAATACCCTCTTCTCTTTGAGACATTTTCTGCTTTGGCCTCTAAGACACCATATGTATCTGCCTTTTTTCTCAGTCACCTGCTGGTTTCTCCTCTTGCCCATTATCTTGTCATGTGGAATGCCTCAGATTCAATCCATTATCCTCTTCTTTATCAGTACCCTCCCTTTTGATGATCTCATCCTGTCTGGTGGCCTTATGCACCATCCATATGCTGTGACACCACTCCCCCGATTACATCTTTAACCCAGACTGTTCTTCTAGACTCAAGACTCATACCACCTAACTGCTTACCCAACAACTCCACTTGGGTGCCTAAGGGACATCTCCAGCTCATCATGGATGAACTAGAACTCTTTCCCACTCATCCAGTGTCTTCCTAATTGGCTTGCTTGCCTCTATCCCTTTCCCCCATAATCTATTCTCAACATGGCAGCTGGAATAAGCAATCCTTTTTAAAAGTAAGTCACTGGCATCCCTCCTTTGCCAACAACTTCGGTGCCTCCATTTTATTCAGATTAAAAGACAAAGTCCTTGCCACGGCCTGCAGCCTGCTTATCTGGGTCTTGACTGTGTCCCCTATGCCTTTCTTTTGCTCATTTTGTTGTGGGTTGCACTGGCCTCTGTGCTCTCTGAAACATGCAGCTGTGCTCCCTGCCTAAGGCCTTTGCATGAGCTAGTCTCTGCCCAGAACATTTCCCCTTATTTATCAGCCTGGCTCACTCCTTCACCTCCTTCAAGTCTTTGCTCAAATGCTACCTTCTCAATGAGGTGATATGATGGTTCCACTTAACTCCATAAGTAGTTATGGAGTCCTTGCCATTTTCCTCCTCCCTCCCTCCCTCCCTTCCTTCCTTTCTCTTTCCTTCCTTTCTTTTTTTTTTCTGTAAGTGCTCCTTGCCATTTTCAGATAATTCACTTGCTCATTATGTCTCTGATGGCTAAGATATAAGCTCAATGAGGCTCCAGAACCTGGTTTCATTCACTGATGTCTCCATGTGCATAGAACACTGTCAGCACACGCAAATACTTGATATATATTTGTGTTAAATAAATATTGGTTGAAATTCCTAATTCCTTTTGTCTGAGTGTGTGTGTGTGTTTCCATTGCTTATAATTTCCTGCTGTTAATTTTTTTTTGATGTGTTCCATGATTCATTGTTTGTGCATCACACCCAGTGCTCCACGCAGAATGTGCCCTCTTTAATACCCATCACCAGGCTAACCCAACCCCCCACCCACCTCCCCTCTAGAACCCTCAGTTTGTTTTTCAGAGTCCATCGTCTCTAATGGTTCATCTCCCCCTCCGACTTACTCCACTTCATTCTTCCCCTCCTGCTATCTTCTTCTTCTTTTTTTTTTCTTAACATATATATTGCATTGTTTGCTTCAGAAGTACAGATCCATGATTCATCAGTCTTGTACAATTCACAGCGCTCACCATAGCACATACCCTCCCCAATGTCTATCATCCAGCCACCCAATCCCTCCCACTCCCCACCACTCCAGCAACCCTCAATTTGTTTCCTGAGATTAAGAATTCCTCATATCAGTGAGGTCATATGATACATGTCTTTCTCTGATTGACTTATTTCACTCCCTGATGTTAATTTTAATCTGATTTGACCACCTGGACAAAAGTATTGAGGTGAAAAGAAAGAGAAAAGCCATTTCAATGATTTTGGACCATGAACCTGAAAGATTTTCATCTTGAAAATCATCATGCCAAAGAGTCTGGGTTTAAGACCAGTGATGACAATATCCTACCTTCCCTGAACCCAAATATCACTAATGCCACCTTGCATTAGGTTGGCAATAGTTCGTTGTGAGATCCAGCAGGGCTCTGCATTCAGTGCAGTCTGCTTAGGATTCTTTCTCTTCCTCTCCCTCCCCTCCCCCTCCCCTTGCTTGCACTCTCATACTTTCCTTCGCTCTCTTAAATCAATCAATCAATCAATAAATAAATAAATAATATTTTCTTTTTTAAAGGGTGGCAAGAGTGTAGTGCTCTTCCCATAAAGGTGATCGGTGAGCACTGATTATCTATCCCCTCTCTGCCCTTTGGACCATGGAATGGTCAGTGCCTTTCCCAATATGACCACTGCACAGTCACATCATTTGAACCAGTCTGATTACCTCTCAACTTTTGATTTATAAGCTCAGTCTCCTATCTCTCTGCTCAGCTTCCACTTGACAGTTAATGGAAATGAGTTGCGTTTCCTGGTCTGGACTATACATTATGTTTTGAGTGTTTCCCCCTTTATTTGCTTAACAAAGGTGGAACATTAAATGGTTCAACTCTGTGTTTCACACATGAGACCTGTGCATCCAAAGGCATTACCTCTTCTGCTTTACCTCAGAGTCCAGATATGCAGCTATGTGTGTGCACATGTACCTGCCCCACAAGGCCGTGAGCAACCTTGGGACAAGATTCTTTGAGACCACATACCTGGTCCAGCACAAGTGAGAAACTATCACATAATGAACTGGACAATTTAGCAGCAATGCTAGGGTCAATGCTTTAATATAAACTATACATTTTAGGAAAACAACTCCCCATGATTGCATTAAACATCTTTGCCATGATTTCTCTGCTTATTCTCCTTGCTAGATTCCCTCTTTCCATCATATGAATTAGAGAATTCAGTTTGTTCTCCCCTTGCCAGGAGGAATTCAGAGCCCTTCTAAACTTAAATAGCCATGTAATTTACCCATGGGCTGTTCTTCCAGAGTGTTTTAAGTTTTAATTCCAATATAGTTAACATGTAATGTTATATTAGTTTCAGGTGCACAATATAGCAATTCAATACTTCCATACATCACCTGTTGCTTATCACAGCAAGTGCACTCCTTGATCCCCACCGCCTATTTCACCCACTCCTCACACACCTCCTCTCTGGTAACCACCAGTTTGTCTCTTTCTTTGTTTCTCTCTCTCTTTTTTCTTTGCTCATATGGTATTGTCTTTCTCTGGTTGATTTGTATCACTTAGCATTATACTCACTAGCTCCATGCAATGCATGTCATTGCAAATGACAAGATTTCATTCTTTTTTAGGGCTGAATAATATTCCATTGTAAACATATACCACATCTTTATCCATTCATCAGTTGATAGACACTTGGGCTGCTTCCATAATTTCGCTATTGTAAATAATGCTACAATAAACATAAGGGTGTTTATAGGAGTGTATGTATACCTTTGATTTAGAGTTCTTGTATTTTTTGGGTAAATACCCAAAGTGGGATTCCTGGATTAGAGGGTATTTTTAATTTTTGAGGAACCTCCATCCTGTTTTCCACACTGGCTGCACCAGTTTGCATTCAGCAACAGTGCATAAGGTTTCCTTTTTCTCCGCATCCTCCCCAATACCTGTTGTTTCTATATTGTTGACTTTAGCCATTCTGACAGGTGTGAGGTGACATTACATTGTAGTTTTGATTTGCATTTCCTTAAAGATGAGTGATGTTGAGCATCTTTTCACATGGATGTCTTCTTTGGAGAAATGTTGGTTCATGTCTTCTGCCCATTTTTAAATTGGATTATTTGGTTTGGGAGTGTTCAGTTGTATTATTTATTTGTATATTTTGTCTTCCAGAGCTTTAAGGTCAATAATCTAAATATTTTCTTTCTGTGGTGAAGATTGGACCCCAAGGTGTCCAGACAAGGACAGAGAAGGAGCAACTGGAGGAGGATGGGATCTGTCTCTGTGAGGTTACAGTGGGAAAAGTAGGATCTCTGGTCCATGCAGACTGTGTCTTTGATAGGCACATTAGAGTATGCATGTGTATGCATGGGCATATACATGCTGCATGCATGTGCACATGCATATATGTGTTTGTGTTCAGATATTTGAAAAGAGCAAAAGTGTAATTACATTTGAGGAACTAGGTAGGGCCCCCTTGCTTTTGGGGAGAGACTATCATTTGAGACCAAGTATGTAGGGGTAGGGGTGGGGAAAGCTAGCACCAGCAGCTGCTTTTAATAATGCCGCTCACCTCTGCTGATTAATTAATATGCTTGTCAAAATAAAAGGGAAATGGAAATGCCCCCCATTGCTGGGAGTGGGATTGGTTGAGCCATCCAGACTCAGATTAATTACTAATGCTCTCATCTCTCTTGGGCTCCAGATACAATAGAACAATAATGAAGGAGACACACACACAGATCTGTCTTGCCCCTTGTATATCCAGCTGTGCTCTGCTGGCATTCAGTTCCCAAGGGGGTTGGAGCCCGGCTTGTTCCCAGGCAAAACTCCCAAAGGCATCAGCAGTTTACAGAAAAGTTGGCAAACTCTGTGAGCTCCATCAAGAAGGGCACCAGAGACCAAAGCAGTTTTCCACCTTAAAACAAAAACAAGTGGAACCTGGGACAGATTTGGATTTGCTCTAGACAGAAGGTAGGTGACCAAGTTGGCTCAGGGAAGAGATTGACCACAGCCCAGAGAATGGATGGGGCCCTGGGGGTGGGGCACACTGAAGTGGTTTGGATGCTTTGGTCTGCATAGATGAGTGTTGAATTGCACTAAATTGTACATAATATAGATAAAGGAAATAGCTCTTCTTATTGCACCCCAGAACAATAGAACCAGGATTACCCCAGGAAGTTTCAAAAGAACTCTTCTCTTTCAGTTCCAACAATAGGTTTTGAATTTTGGGGCAGAGGCAATTCAAAGCAATGTTTTCACCAAAAAAAAAAAAAAAGCTTCTTTTTTTCTCCTAGGTATACGGAGATATGTTATTTCCACCTCTCCTGTGGTTGAGGTTATATGATGAGTGGGAGTGGGATGTGGGTGCAAGCAATGTAACTTGATCCCCAAACTTCCTGTGAGGGCTCTGTGTTCTCTCTCCTATCACTGCAGACAATCTTGTTGAGCTGCTTCAGTAGGGTAGAGATGCAAGGTGGAAGGACTCTGGGTCTTTAAATGACTTTGTGGAGCAGACCTACCCCTTCCCTGCCAAGAACCCCACTGACCCAGACTGGGTGGCAGACAAGACCGTTTCCTAGTGCGTGAAGCCTAGGGCAGCCATAACAAGGTACCACAAACTGGGTTTGCTTAAAAAACAGAAATATATTGTTTCACATTTCTGGAAACGGATCTGGGTCATGTTATTGTCTGTGAAGGCTCTAGAGGAGGATGCTTCTTTGCCCCTTCCTGGCTTCTGATGGTTGTGGCATCCTTGGCATTCCTTGGTTTGTAGCTGGCCACTGCAACCTCTGTCTGTCCATCACATGAGGCTCTCCTTGTGGGTCTTTCTAGGAGTCCAAATTTCCATCTTACAGACACCAGTCATGGATTAGAACCCACCTTAGTCCAGTATGACTTCATCTTAACTTGATTTGTATCTGCAAGGAACTATTCCCAAATAAGGTCATAGTCACAGGCACCAGGAGTTAAGACTTGAACATATCTTTCTAGGGGACTCAATTCAACCCACTGTAGTATCTAAAATTTGGAGCTTGTTTTTTTTATAGCAGCTGGCATTAGTTTCTTTGACTAATACAAGTCTGGTATTGGTCTCACCTGAGAAGAACTTTCTCCAGGAAGTCATTTCTACGTAGACCATGTGCTAGTTTCACAGGGGACTCTCCACATTGTCCTAAATTTCCCTTATTATTGCATTTATCATGCTGAGCAATGATATCATATTTACTTGGATAAGCACGCTTTTTGTCTCCTCCTCTACTACACTGTTCATGTCCTAGAGGCAGGACTTTCTTGTTCTTTATTGTATCTCCTGTGTGTGGTGCATAATATATTCCTTAATAAATTCTTTTCAGGTAAACAAATGGTTGATGCAGGGAGGGCTGGGTGTTCTGGCACAAGCAGCATTAGGCTAACTTTCTGCCTATAGGATTGTTGCAATTCTTGATGGCTTCCTTGTTGCCAAATCCACAGGCTTATTCTCACTTCCCTTATCTTTCTTATTTCATGTACCACAGCTGATGCCCTTGAACATCCCCACATATTAATGATGCTTCAAGAATCTGGCCTCCTTGGGTTCCTGGCTCTCAGCTTACCATCAGTTCCTTCTTAAAAACTGCTTATTTCTCATTTCTATTTGGACCCATTGCTTATTACCTCAAACCCCACACCTCTAACAGAAACTGTTTCTTTCACTCACTCCATGGGTAGACATGGTTGACTGAGTTGAATTCCTTCTTTTTTTTTTTTCCACTCTACAGAGTTTATTGGGTTTATAACTGGACAAAGTCACACGTGTACAAAATGAAGCTCACATTATCCCAAAGCAGAGTAGGGATCCGTTACTGGCCTTTGGGGGAGCTCCGAGGTGAGGGCCAGCCAACCCTCCCACTCCAGAGAGATGTGGCCACAGGGGAGGGGAGGAGAGGGAGCCCAGCTGGCTTTGGTCACAGAATACAGAGCCTGGCCTTGGGCCAGGGCAGACAGATGGATGGTGGAGTAGGAGTCCCAGAAACCACCCTGCCCAGGGAGTCCAGGGACTGCTCCACCAGTCCCGCTCGCAATGTGGTTGGTCCAGACCTAGATTCAGTGGCTGGTGCAAAGGGAAGGCAGCAAAGCAGGAGGGAGGAGACACTGAAGTGTGGTGGCCCAGGGCACCCAGACCTGTGGAAAAGGGCGGGTGGGGAGACAGGCTAGCTGCTACTAGGCAGCTAGCAGCGGGTCTCATAAATGCCGCTGCGGCCAAAATAGCGCACCCATTTGATGACATCGTGGTCGCTGTAGTTCAGCTTCGGTTCAAACACCTTCAAGTAGCGCACTTTGAGTCCAGAGGGTGCGAATGGCACCTCAAAGTTCATGGAAATGGGGGGTCGAGCCCATTTCTTCTTGTCATTGGTGGGCAGAAGTTCAATCTCTGCGCTGATTTGCGATTACTTCATACCTGCCATGCGCTTGATCTTCCACACGATGGCGTTCTCGCTGGCCTTGTACTTGGCCTTCCCCTTCATGCCGATCACCTGTACCCCGCTTGTGTTCAGTGGGGTTGGGATCCTCACCTCAATCTTCTGAGCCAGTAATGAGGGCTTGAAATTGGACTTGATAACCACCTTAACCTCCAGCTTGGTGCGTCCCACTTCTCGCACTAGTGGGATCACCTGGAAAGGAAGGATGATGTCCTTGGTGGTACAATACCTCATTAGCTCAAACTCTCCATCTGGTGGGATGAATCTGATGCTGTGTTCAGAGTCAAACTTGCTGAGTCGCACACACTGGTGGAAGGTGCAGTCATCGATGGCAATCGATTGCTTCCCACTCTTGCTTGTTTCATCAGCTGTGCCTTTGCCTTGCTTCTCAATGACAATCTTGTCATTCATCCCAAACTTGCACTCAGGCATGCCACTCAGGTAGTTCTTCATCACCACCCGGCCTGACACATGGGCGCTCAGCACCTGCCCCTGGGGGGACATGAGGAGGTTCACACTCTCCAGCACATCCAAGAAGAGCTCATTCCGGCGATACCTGATGCCCTCCCGCCTCCAGCCAATCTGCCCGGTCACCTGGCTGGTGATCTGGGATTGCTCTTCTTTTGTCTGATGCTGGCTCTTGATACCCTGCTGAGTAATGAAGGTTTTCAGTGCTCCTGTCTCTGAAAGCTGTGGATAGCCAAAGTCCAGGATCTCATCCAGCAGCTCATTTATGAGCACAAAATTGTTCTTGATGTTCTCCTCGCTGATCTTGCCGAAGTAGGCAACCATTACGTCACACATCTTATAGAGGAATTCGAAGACCATGGCAGCATTGACATTCTGCTTGGTGACAGCTGCCAACCAGATGTTGGACCGCTTGACATGGAAGAAACTGGTGCGAGCGATGTTGGTGACGGGGCTGCGAACCTGCTGCCGGGCGTAGATAACATTGACCCGAAAGGCATCCACTGCATTCCTCCCGATGTCATCTCGGTAGACCCGGGAGATGAGCACCTCCCCCTTGTGATTATAGATGAATAAGCCTCCAATCACGGTGGCAGCTCAGTCTCCAAGGCCCATCGCTCTGAGAACAGACCTGGCCTCTGCGGCCCCCTCCTCGGCCCGCCCGGCCACTCTCCAGATCCCAAGATGTCCGCCCACCCCCTGCTCCGAGTGGAATTCCTTCTTAATCCATCTCCCAGTCCAGAACCTGCTTCAGAGTGGCCACTCATCACAACAGAGTCTCCCCACATGGGCTTGAGACCTACCTGCTCCTCCCCATCTTTTCCAAGAATTACATCTCAGAATGTTAGTTAGGAGGTGTTCCCTACAGACCATCAGGAGCCCTCAGGGATGGCAGGACCCTAAAGGTGACCTTGTCCACTAAGCCCTGTTTATTTTTAAAAAAACAACTTAAAAAAGTAGCCTTTTTTTTTTAGAGCAGTTTTAGGTTCACAGCAAAATTGAACTGAAAGTACAGAGAGTTCCCACATACCCTCTGCCTTCACACATGTACAGCCTCCCGCACTGTTATGGATTGAATGGTTGTGTCGCCCCAGAATTCTTATGTTGAAACCCTATCTTCTAATTTGATAGTATTAGGAGGTGGTACCTTTGAAAGTAATTAGCATTTCATGAGGTCATGAAGGTGGACTCTCACAAATGGGAGTACTTTTATAAGCAGTCACTAGAGAGCATGCTTAGTCTCTCTGCTCTATGCCAAGTGAGGATATAATAAGAAGTCAGTATTCTACAACCCGGAAGAGAATCTTCTTCAGAAATCAGCCATACTGACACCTTGATCTTGGACTTCTAGCCTCCAGAACTGTAAGAAATAAATTTCTGTTGTTTATAAGCTACAAGTTTATGATATTTCTTTGTTATGGAAACCTAAATGGACTAAGACACCCACTATCAATCCCCCATTAAGGGTGGTCCATTTGTTAGAATGAACTTGCATTGATACATCATTGTCACCCAAAATCCATAGTTTACATTACATAACTGACATTACATTACATTCTACAAGTTATGACAAATATATAGTTACATTTATCCACCATTATAGTATCATATAGAATGGTTCTCTGCCCTAAAAATCCTCTGCACTCTGCCTATTTCTCCCTCCCTCCCCTTTAACTCCTGGAAACCACTAAAATTTTTACCTCCTTCATAGTTTTGTCTTCCAGAATGTCATATAGTTGGAGTTGTATAGTATGTAGCATTTTCAGATTGGCTTCTTTCACTTAATAATGTAAATTTAGGCTCTCCCATGTCTTGCCATGGCTTGGTGGTTCATTTTTTTTCTAGCATTGAGTACTATTCCCTTGTCTGGAATTCATTCACCTACCAAAAGACATCTTGATTGCTTAAAGACTGACAATTATGAATAAAGTTTTCATTTTTTAAGTTTTATTTATAGAGGGAAAGAGAGAGAGAGGGAGAGAGAGAGGGAGAGAGAGAGAGAGAGAGAATCTTAAGCAGGCTCCATGCCTAGTGCATGAGCACAATGTGGGGCTCAATCTCACAACCCTGAGATCATTACCTGAGCTGAAATCAAGAGTCAGACACCTAGCTGACTGACTAACATAGTGGTTTGACAATTCTATATATTACTCAGTGCTCATCGTGATACATGTAGTCACCATCTATCACCATACAATGGTGATATTATTATAATATTATTGAGTATATTCCTTATGCTATACTTTTCATTTCTGTGACTTATTTATTTTATAACTGAAGTTAGTACCTCTTAATCCCCTTCATGTATTTCACCCATTCCCCCAACCCCCTTCCCCTTTGGCAACTGTGAGTTTGTTCCCTATATTTAAGAGCCTGTTTTTTGTTTGTTTTGTTCTGTTTTGTTTTGTTTAGATTCTACATATAAGCGAAATCATATATGAAAAGTAGCAGGAAGTTTACTCAAAAAATTAAAAATAGAAATACCATATGATCCAGTAATTCCATTATGGGGTATTTACCCAAAGAAAATGAAAACACTAATTTGAAAAGATACATACACCCCTATGTTTATTGCAGCATTATTTATAATAGCCAAGAAATGGAGGCAAACCCAAGCTTCCATCAATAGATGCATTGGTAAAAAAGATGTGGTAAAATGGTAATTACCCAGCCATAGAAAAGAATGAAACCTGACCATTTGCAACAACACAGATGGACCTAGAAGGCATTATGCTAAGTGAAATAAGTCAGACAAAGACAAATACTACATGATTTCATTCAATGTCTTTAATAGATAGAGATCTATTAAGATTTTCCATTTCTTCTTGTGTGAGTTTGGCAGATTGTGTTGTTAAAGGAACTGGTTCTAGGTTATAAATGTGAGCATAGAGCTATTTATAGTATTCCCTTATTATTCTTTTTTTTTTAACTATTTTTTTTTTGTGGGGATGGGTGGGAGAGGGAGAAGGGAGGAGGGACAGAGGGAGAGAAAGAATCTTAAGCAGGCTCCAGGCCTAGCATGGAGCCAGATGCAAGGCTCAATCTCACCACCCCAAGGTGACCTGAGTTGAAATCAAGTTGGGTGCTCAACCAACTGAGCCACCCAGGTGGCCCTACTATTACTGATCTTCATATCCATTTTCTTCTTTTTTTGAGAGGGAGGGGAACACAGGCCGAAGGGGTTGGGGAGAGCAGAGGGAGAGGGAGAGAGAGAATCTTAAGCAGGTCTCACACCCAGCACAGAGCCCAATATGGGGCCTAATCTCAAAATCCTGAGATCATGATCTGAGCTGAAATCAAGAGTTGAACACTTAACCAACTGAGCCACCCACACACCCCTATTTTTTTTTGTAATATAGTTCTCAATGTTGTAAATTCCCCTTCTAGCACTGTTTTTGCTACATCCCACAGATATCGATAAGTTGTATTTAATTTTCATTTAGGTCAAAATATTTCTAACTTTGTGTTGAGATGTCTTCTTTGACCCATGTGTGATTTACAAGTGTGTTGTTTAACCTCCATGTATTTTGGAATTTTCCAGTTATCTGTCTGTTAATGATTTCTAGTTTAAGGCCTTGTGCATGGTATTTGGAGTAATATAGTAGGGGATAAATGTAGTTGGTAAGAAATGAAGCCCATTGACTCTAACCACAGCTTCTTTATATGATACTAAGAAATAACTTCTAAATATGGTAACTCTATTAGGTATCTATTGTTACATAACCAATTACTCCAAAGTTCAGCTGATTAAAACAACAAATATTTATTATCACTGTGGGCCAGGTATTCAGGTATGGCTCATCTGGGTGCCTCTGACTCAGAGTCTGTCATAAAGAAGCTGCAATCAAATTGTGGGCCAGGGCTGTGTCTCATCTGAAGGTGCAATGAAGTGGGTGTGGGTTGTTGGCAGTCTTGGCACTTTGCTACATGAGTCTCCCCAACAGGGCTGCCTTAATATACATAGCTGGCTCACCCAGGTGAACAATCCAAGAGAGAGGGTGTGAGAGAACCCAAGAAAGAAGTCACAGTCTTTTTACGTCTTACCTTTGAAAGTGATATCCCACCACTCTTGCTGTTTTCTATTCATTAGAAGTAAGTCACTGGTTTTTTCTTCTCCTGGACAAGAGGCCTCTGCCACAACCATGTTATGCCAGATCATCAGTCAGGCCAAGAAGCATCTGAGCTTGATCCCCCTCTTCATATTTATTGAGGCAGAAGGTACTGGAGCAGTGCTGTATGTCTTGTGCCTGGCATTGTTCAATCCAGATGTCAGTTGGGATAGGAAGAATAATTCAGAACCCTGGAACAAACTGGGTCCCAATGATCAATACAAGTTCTACTCAGTGAATGTAGATTACAGCAAACTGAAGAAAGAAGGTCCAGACTTCTAAATGAAATGTTTCACTATAAAGCTGCTTACAGTGAAGGTCTTCCAGAAGCCATCCACACAATTTTCCACTTATCCAGGAAATATTTCCCCTCTAAATGCATGAAATCATGTTGGTGTATTGTGTTGGGGTTTACCCTGAATAATAAATATCTGAAACTTGAAAAAAAAAAAAAGGAAGTAAGTCACCAAGTCCAGGTATACTCATAAGGAGGTATTGCACAAGGATGAGAATGTCAAAGAAAGCCATTTTAGAGGTTGCCACCCACAAAGACCATGTGTCTACTTGCACAGACACTCTCAGTCTATATCTTTATGTATCTGTCCTGGTTTGGCTCCTCCCTTTCCTCTTTTGCCTTTCTTCCTTCCATTCCCTCTAGTGTTTGTACAATGCAATCCAAAAGCCATCTGTTGGGGCCAAATAAGTCTGATAAAAAGTTGATGAGATACATGCTATTTACATGGTCAAACATGCTCCCCTCATTATACATACATATTACAAAGGGGAAAAAAGTAATTTTAAAGTGGAGAAGTCTGGCAGACAGCACCTCAATTAGTTGAATAAAGTTAACAGTGCCAGGAATAGGACAAGTTAAAATCACATTCCACTTGATAGGATGCAATGAGAACACAGCATCACTTATGTGATGTTCCTGCCAAAGATGGGTACCCTGCATTTAATTATGAGAGAACATTAGACATATACAAATTGGTAAATATTCTATAGTCTGTGCTCTTCAAAATGTAAGAGTCATAAAAGTCAAAGAAGGACCAAGGAACTTCTTCAGATTGCAGGCAACTAAAAAAAGACATAATGACTAAATGCAACATATGATTCTGGTCTGGATCCTGTTTCTATAAAAACCATTATGGGGACAATGGGTGAAGCCTGAATGGAGGTTAATAACTAGATAGGGCAAAGTACCAATGTTAATAGCCTGATGTTGATGGTTCTACTGTGGGTAGTTAGGAGAACGTCTTTGTTTATAGGAGAGCCGCATTACCATATTCAGGAGTGATGGGGCATCACATCAGCAACTTACTCTTAAACTCTTCCAAAAAAAGAGTCCTTTGTACAGTACTTGTAACCTTTCTGTAAGTTTGAAATTTCTTTAAAATGTAATGTTTGAATGCCCCAATTAGGATGGAAAATTACATGACTACCCCACTTATGGATATAGGAGTTCCTCTAAAAACTCCTTCCCCATACCTTTATTCCCATAAACACTTAATTCATCCTTTTGGTCATGTATTTTCCTCTGGAGATAAACCTTCTCCAAAGCAATACTGAGGACACAGCCCCAGGACTGAGCTTGGAAATGTCAAATCTAATTAAATTATTTTAAGCACAGGAATTAGGGGAGCAAAAATAAATCTCACATTTGAAAACTGAATGTATATCAAGGAGAAGGTGGAAAAGATTGCTTTGCCCACCAAATCCTTAAGATTTTGGTTCAGTTTAAAAGTAGAAATCCTGGGACATCTGGCTGGATCAGTTGGTAGAATGTGTGACTCTTGATCTCAGGGTCCTGAGTTTGAGCCCCATGTTGGGCATAGAGATTACTTAAAAACAAACAAACAAAAAATTAAATAAATAAAGTAAAAATAGAAATCCTGATCCTTTGTGAGACTTTACAAATTAAATTGCCCTCATGGGGATGTCTGGGCAGCTCATTCGGTTGAGCATTTGCCTTCGGCTCGGGTCATGATCCCAGGGTCCTTGGATCAGTCCCACGTCAGGCTCCCTGCTCAGCTGGGAGCCTGTTTCTCCCTCTATCTGCAGCTCCCCCTGCTTGTGCTGTCTCTCTCTCTCTGACAAATGTATAAAATCTTTAAAAATAAATAAATAAATAAATAAATTGCCCTCATGTACTTCCATATTTAGACTATGAAATGGAAACAAAAAGCTTTTGTACATACTACCAAATAACCTGCCAACTATCATCACCAAAACCTTTTATTGATATAGGTTCTTAGAAGATTATAGGGACAAAAGTAGATGTTATAGTCAGTGAAGATTCAAGGGGAAAACAGGAAGGCGATCTAAACAATCATGGACCTTGAAATAAGGATTCCCTAGAACAACAGAAATACTGAAACCCAGATATATGGAAATGGACCAAAGAATGGAAGGAATATGAAGAAATGAATAAAAATTTGCATTTCTGTGAAACTACTATAAAAACTATCCAATACTTACATAAATTGACTAGTTTGGGAAAATAATTATAAAGAAGATAAAAATTTTGGGGGTGTGGGGAAGTGAAGTTTATGACCACTAGAATCTCTTGGGTTTAAGGCCACAAAGCACTTCAGGACTTCAGAGAGGGTGGTGGGGTGTCATACTTCCACTCCTCTATGTGGCCAGGATTTCTGGCTCTCTGCTTGTCTTACTGCATCTGGCACTCTCCCTTCCCACTGACTTCCACATATCCAAATAGACCATTTTTAGTCTTCATGAGTAAGAAGCATGAAGGTCAGATGCAACATTTCCCCATTTGATATAATCAAACACATGCCCTCCTCAAATCTAAAGTATTTGACCTACTCTACAGCCTAGGTTCTGTTGATTCTGGAAACTACACCAAACACAGTGTTAAGACATGAAATATTTCTTTCTTCTCTATCTAGGGTCACTCTTTGTTCTTTTCATATTTTCCCCTGAAGCTGTTGGACTTATTTCTAAGCTCTGTAACCTTGTCTGGGATGATTCATATCCTAAGTAATTTTTCCTTTTTCATACATTCTTTAAGTTATATTTTCATGGAATTTGTCTATATCCACTAAGTTGTGAAATTTATCAACACAACATTAACCATCATATTGCCTGCTGATTCTTTTGGTGTCTGCAAGATCTATATGTCTGCGGTTTTCTCTTTTATTCCTGATGTTAGGAATTAGAGTTGTCTCCTTTTTTCTTGATCAGTCCAGCTATGGACTCATCCTATAGCAATTTAAGTTCATGTTTAATTCAGACCATTTCTGTCCTTTTGCTTCTCTTGAAATGTAAGTTGGTTAGGAGCTGGTAAATTCACAGGACCAGCTGAAGTCAGAGTTAGAGGAGGTATGGGTGCACGCAAAGTCAGAGGCAGGATCTATGGAAGATGGGGAGGCTGATAAGGAGGGAGTTCAAATGACTCAGAAGCTGGGTGGGTGCAGAACAGCAGCGCAAAATAGCCATGGCTATCCACCCTTCCGCAGTTATTACAGGGATACTTCCTGGTAATATATTGTCAAGGACCATTTCCCAGAAAATTCTACCAAGACCTGAGGAACTACCACTTTGTGCTTTCCAGCTGTACATTAAACTCATAGGAGCGTCCAGAATGTGGACCTATAGAGAGAGAGTGTATGTTTCTCTCTAACATGGGAAGGAAGAGACATACAACAAGACTTCAGAGAGGGCGAAAAGGCTACATTTGCTGACCTCCATTTATGTAAACCAAAGTTCCCTCTGACATGTTTGCATGATGGGTGATTCCTGGTTTCTAATTCCTCACAGCAGCATGTATTATTCATTATTTAATAAGAAAAATACATATTTTATTACTATGCATGCTACAGTTTGGTAAACTAGAAAGTGGTAAACAGTAAAGAAAAATGCCAATAAAATGAGTTGTTGATAATAAAATAAATTAAATAATAAAAAATTAAGACCAAGCTGAAAACCAATGAAAAGCAAAATATGAAAGCCTAACCTTCTTTTTATAAGATACTAAGCACTTCCCTTTGGCCTCGGATCAGACCCAGAATAGAACCCTGTCTGTACTCTTGAGTACAAGCAGGGAGTTTTAAGACTTAGCTCTGTTTTTCCAATGATCACATCCTTACTTGGATTATACAGTTGATACCACATCAGTAAAATTTGGAGTTTTTAGCAGACCTTCAATGGAGATACATGGTGGAACACAGCATGTTTGTTTAAAAATGAGAATCCTGAATAGATAAAAGAACCAAGTGGAATGTTTACCCAATGTGATTCACAAAAGACTCAAGCTCCTCCAGCTTAGCAATATGTGTACAAAGGAAAGAACACCCTCTCCACTCCCTCTGGTATTCTTGATTTGGCCACTTGCGTTTCAAGAATCCTTTGTTCCTGGTTTTAAAATGGGAGCCTAGTCTGTCTCATTTTTGTAAAAAAAGATCTTCAAGTGATAGATCATCTTGTATTGAGGTATGATGTTAAAATTCAAATTTAACACTGTCACTTGGGAAATTTCACTGAGTGCAGTGGATTTCCTCCTTTTCAGGGCTCTGGACCCCTTTGTGAACTAATGACGGCAGGGACCCTTGCTTCATAAGAAGGCACAACCAAACATACAAAATGTGACTTCAGATTGCTTGCCAATCCACCAAACCCGGGTGTGGATCCTACTTCAGAATATCTGTTCCAAGGGGCATGCTTCTGGGCAGTGTTCCCAAAATGGGAACCCTGAAGAGGATTTGAGAGATGCTCCAAGGCATTCCATCATTAATTGCTCTGTGCTCATCTGTGTCCACAGGTAAAGCTATTTGTTTTACTACATTTTACTCTAGATCTTCTCAGAGCCTTCCATATGTTAAATTCGTGTAGAATCTTGTTTTTTTTTTTTTTTATTTCCCACACATCTTTCCTCTACTCAGGGAAGTGTGGTCTATGCCACACCTCCCATGAGAACCCACAGCTTCCTGGCTTATAGTAGAAGCCATGCAAATGTCTTCATCTGGAAAAAGTCTAGAGCAGAGATGCCCAGGGGAGTGGGAAGGTATAGGGATGGTGAACTAATAATATCCTGCCATGTCCTGTTCAAGGATAAGGGAAGCCAGGTGGAGACTATGATAAGCCAAGGTGAATATGTAACAATCCCAGGGCGGTCACTTGGAGGAAGACTTTGCTTCTGGGGCCCCAGGGAGAGTTGTTTCCTGCCAGCCTTGGAGAGCATGCTACAGAGAGGGGAGGCAGTCTCTGCTTGCTTCTGGCCCTGTAGGTGATCAGATGTGCTGGGAGGGTTGGGCAGGCTGGGGAGGCAGTGTGCTTACATGATTTCACATACCTAGTCACATCATTTCACATACCTACTGCGCACCTCACAGCTCGATGAGGCAAAACTATATTTTGTTTTAAAATCAAATTTAATTTAATTTTTTGTTTGTTGCTTTAACTCATTTGGATCTTTCCTAAAACCAGACTAAAAACAAAAAAAAAAAAACCTTTTTTTTAATGAAAGAAAAATTTCCCAACAAACACTGAATTGAAAGGAACAGTGCAGTGAACGCTTGTATCCATTGTCAGTGTGGTCTCAACCTGTGTCCTCTATACCAGCCATGCCCCTACTCCCAGACTCCACTGGGTTATTTTGAAGCAAAGCCCAAAATATCATATCATTTCAAGATGAATTCCAACAGATGAAGGCATAAAGAACACATCCTGAGATGCCATTTACATATATCAAACATAATAATTAATTAACATTACATAGTATTAAGTCAGTGTTGTCATTTCCTGATTGTTTCATGAATGCCTTTTTATAGCAATTTTGTTCAAAACAGTATCCAAACAAATTCTGCATATTATATTCAACTGATGTATCTCCTCCTTTTTAAACTGAGGCTTAAAATACATGCAGTCAAGTACACTGATTTTAATTCCATGGTTTAATGAATATCTTATATGCATGTCTAGAGCCACAGGGCCACTGCTCAGATGAAGTTGAAGGGCATTCCCAGCTCCCCAGTCCCTCCCTCTCCTTCCTGTCAGCCCAGAAGGAACCTATAGTCTAGGTTCTCTTAATATAGGTTTGTTTTCAGGGTCTTCAAGTTCATATAAACAGAATCATACACACAGTATGTGCTCTTTTGTGTCTGGCTACTTTCGCTCAATGTCATGATTATGTTGTTTTTTGTTTGGTTTTGTTTTGTGTGCCTGTACTCTTCCATGGGTGAGGGCTCAATTTGCATTTATATTGTTTTGGGTTATTTCTACACCTTGGCTACTTTAATAATGCTGCTGTGAATATCTTTGTCCATGTTTTTTTTTTGTGACATAAGCACACCTCTGTGTGATATCTGGATAGTAGGGTGGGTGTGGTTTAGTTTTTGGAAATACTTCCAAAGAATTTTCCAAAGTGTGTGAATTTCAGGTGGCCCATGTCCATACAAACACTTGGTAATTATTAATTTTTAACCCATTTGGATGTGTAGGAGCATATCACTTGGGCTTTAATTTATATTTTTCTGGTGACTAATGATTTTGAGCATCTTTACATTTTCCTGAAGACTAATGATGTTCAGCATCATTATTAGCTATTTGAATATATTATTTTATGAAATACTTATTCAGGTACTTTTGCCCATTTTTTTAAAAATTGAGTTATCTGTTTCTGAGGAATTTGTATGCAGTTTTTCTCCCAAAATATTGTGAGAACAATTCACCCACAGTAGACTAGAATGGAATGAATGGGAGAGGAGTGGACAGTTGAAGAGAGGAAGAATAGACATTAAACACAGTGAAACTGCTAACAATGCTAACAGTCTCTAATTCCCTTTATCACACTTAGAAAAGATGGTTAAGCAATGGGTCTGTTGTTATCCAAAGGAAACCCATTTTGGGAACAAGATGAACATAAAAATAATAAAACAAAATGACTCAGTGACTTATAAGAGTAATGGAAAGTCTGATGATTATTGGAAAGATACTATACCAATGGGTGATAATGGACATTAAAGGGGTGCCTGACTGTCTCAGTCGGAAGAGTGGGCAACTCCTGGTCTCAAGGTCATGAATTTGAGCCCCATGTTGGGTGTAGAGATTACTTAAATAAATAAAATAAAAATAAAAATAAATAAAAATAAATAATGGACATTAAATTTTTTTTTTAAAGTTAAAATTTAGAGAGGGCTATCATGGCTATGTAGAACTGTTCTTTGAAAAATAGAAAAAAGAAACATGTTCTACTCTTTCTGTGCTATAATAGGGCTCACAGCAATAGAGGATATAAAATAGTCCTATCTTACCCAGGCTTTTAAAAATATTTAGAGAAGTCCTCATGAATCTCTTCACAATGACCTTTTTGTGTATGAATTGTAAGTGATCGTTTCCTTAAGTTTGCTGTCTTATCCTCCTGACTCGGCCTGCTCCTGAATATCCCTTAATCTGCCCCACCTCCTCTGTAGCTGACTTTGTAGCCTAGCAGAGGGCTGGTCCCCAAGGGTGTGGAACTTCCTGCCCTGGGAACCTTGCCTTTCCTGAAGGAGAAGTGAGCCCTCAGGAGGGGAAGCAAGAGGCTCTTGCAGCTAGTGGAATTGCCCACTGCTAAGGACACCTATGCAGGGGGAACCTGGCTAAGGAGGCTTCCTGGAAGGTGCCTGATGGGTCCGTCCACTGTGGCATTGCCGACACAGCCATCCCAGGGCAGTGACAGCCTCAGCTCAGTCCCTCTGGCAGCACACTCAGGCCTGGCTGAGTAGGGTGTCCACTGGCAGCTCCGGCTGCCAAGGAGCTTGGCTCTGGAGCCTGGAGGACACCTGCCTGGTGTGCTTGCTCCAGCCCCACTCATTGCCTGGGGTTGGTGCTGGGGAGTGGCTTGGAGGGTGTGGAGGGAAAAAAAGTGGGTTCAGAGAGGAGAAAGTCTCAGAATGTGAAAAGGAAGTAACCAGAACAGGAGAGAGTATACAGGGGTGAGTCACAAGCAACAGTCCTTGGACATAGGGGCAACAGTCTTGCCTGTGAGGTGACAGGTGGGGTGCTGGGTCCAGGGCTGCCTTGCAGAGAGTTGCCAGAACAGAACACAAAGGGGCCAGGCAGCACGTGGACTCTGGGATCAAATGGCCCCTTCCTGGGCCCCCTGACTCTCAGCAAGATATTGAACTTCTCTGCAGCTCCGCTTCCATGGGTGATATGATTCATAAGCTGCATCACTACTGGGTGAATCTCAGCAACACATACACAAATGTCTGGCTTGGAGAAGGTGCTGGGTAAGCAGGAGACACTGTTTATCACTCAATGGATCAGGCAGCTGTAAGAAATGACTGTAGTGCCTCCTGATGGCAGTTTTTATTTTTAGGGGAACCTCCCTCACTGACCTGACACCCCCTGGACTCCTTCAGGTCCAGCTTCAAGAGCACACTTGCCCACACCCAAAGTCATTTGGCCAGATGCACCAGGGTGCAGGCAGGTGAGATCTGGAGCTCCAGCGGGCCCATTGAAAGCACTGGCATGAAATGAAGACTGGGGCTTCATATCAACAAAAACAAACTGAGGGTTGCTGGAGTGGTGGGGGGTGGGAGGGATGGGGTGGCTGGGTGATAGACATTGGGGAGGGTATGTGCTATGGTGAGCACTGTGAATTGTGTAAGACTGTTGAATCACAGACCTGTACCCCTGAAACAAATAATACATTATATGTTAATTTAAAAAATTTAAAAAATTTAAAAAAAGAAGAGTCTTTGACTCAAAGGAAAAAAAAAAGCAAGTGGATAAACAATTTTGGTTGAAACCAATGAGTCACTATCTTTTTTACAAATTGCTTTTTAAATACCCAATCACTTAATTCATTAGGCAATCCAATTGTCATGGTTGATTTGGTAATTTAAACATTAATTTTTGGTTTTTAATTTTTTGGGTAATTTTTTAAAAATGTTTCTTTAGAGCTATACTCAAGGGTTTACTTTCACTTGATTATTTTCCTTCTCTAAGGAATATGTAAGAAAACAATGTTCACTGTTCATCTTTGAAAATCCTGTATAGGCATCATTTGCCCTGGGACGTTTTCCCTGATCACCCTTCACTATCCTTAGAGAGAATTCTGCTCTCCTACTTCAACTTCCGAATACACTTATGGTATCACGTACGCCATAGTACATTGCAATGGCTTTTTTACATTGCTAAGTTTTCTGAGGACAAGCCATCATCATCATCATGTCCAAATCTCTGGTTTCTAGCACAGAGCCTAGAAAATAACAAGCACTTGGACACGTGTCTGAGAGGCTGAAATGACCAATCATCCACTAGATCAAACTTTAGGTAAATCCAGTTCCATTGAACCGGTCCTGTGCTTCAGCTGCTCCCCACCACCATTTTGTCCTTTCTTTCACAGCAGTCGGTGGATAGAAAAGTGACTTAGTTATCTACTGAACGACTAATCTACAAATGCTATTTATTAGTTAACTATGGAATTTTTTCATAGGAAAATAAAGTACTCCCATATAGAGGGGTGGTTGTGGGGAGCCTTTATATAATAAAGAAATAGAAGTTTGCCTTCAAAAGAGAAAAAAGAAAGGAGGAGAAAAGAAAAGAAAGAAAAAGAAAAGAAGAGAAAAAAAGGAAAGAAAAGAAAAGAAAAAAGAAGAAAACAATGTTCAGAAACTTCCATTGCTTGTCTGAATATGTGCAACAACCATTCATCCTTTACCATTGTTTTACATCACAAACCCTCACTGAGGAGCCCCATGGACCAGGTATTGGGCTTGTCACAGTGGACTTAGGACATGCAGGTCTGAAGGTAAGGAGCCTGTGGTCTTGTGAGGGAGAATATTGCCAAAGTCATCACATGAGAATGGGATGTAATTGAGGGGTTCCTGAAAAACTGGAAACATGCAATGCTCAGAAGTAGAAGAGCTGAATCAATTGTGGGATAGTCTTACCATGCACTACTAGGAAGCAGTTAAAATGAATGTTGTGGGGGCACCTGGGTGGCTCTGTTGGTTAAGCGTCTGCCTTCAGCTTGGGTAATGATCTTGGGGTCCTGGGATCGAGCCCCACATCGGGCTCTCTGTTCAGCAGGGAACCTGCTTCTCCCTCTCCCTCTGCTGTTCCCTCTGCTTGTGCTCTCTCTCTCTCTCTCTCTCTGTCAAATAAATAAATAAAATCTTTAAAATAAAAGAAAATAAAATGAGTGTTGGAGACTTAGGTATAGTCACAGAAGAAGACCTCTGAGACACATGGTGTAACACATACATACATACCCCTGAGACATATAGTGTAATACATACATGGTGTAATACATACATATAGTATAATACATAAATACATAGAGTGTAATACATACATATATATATAAAGTATGTGTATAGGCATCTTGTAAAGATACCTTTTTTTATAGTGTATATGTTATTCTGAAACAACTGTTTCAGCTTGTCTAATTCCTATGTAGACATAGATACAGGTGCTAGTGTAGGTACATATAGTTACAGGTAAACAGGAAAACCTGGAAGGGAATATTCACTGGTTTAAGAAAGGAGGATTGAGATTAGGTTTGTGTCAAAGGGGAATTTGGTGTTGTCAAATATTTAAATGTTTATAGGGTGAACATATTGTTGTATTATTTGCGTAACTAAAAACCAATTTTATTTATATATTTCCATTTTGGGAAAGATACAGGATTAAAAAGATGGTCTATTTTAAGAAGCCTATGGTGCAAATTGAATAAGAGAATTTCACAGATTTTGAAGATTTTCTGTGATTTCTTGTTTGGTGTGTAACTTCCCATTCATTCACTCATTCAGATTACCAACTTCACTTACTTCTGCAAATTTTTGAAGTTGCTTACAAATTTTTCTGTATACAGCCCTTACAATTCAACATCAAAATAAAACTAAGACTATTTTATGCATGTATGTGTGTGTGCATGTATGTGTGAGATATCTATCTGCCATAAATATATGGCAGGTGTCTATGTGGCAGAAGGCACTGACTCAGTCCTGAGTTTAAGCGTCCTGGTAGTTGAAAGACAACCTTCTTTTCTGATATCACACAAAGTTTCATTTGAAGAGTAACCTTTTTACTGTATACTGAATTCAGTGAAGAGTTTATTTAAAGGACCCTGATAATCAACCTTTACTGGATAGAAAGTGAGCAATATCTTCATGGTTTTCAAGGCTCATTAATAATATTAAATGGATGGCTCATTTAGGATGGTGGCTCTCAACCCCATAAGTTGCTATACTTTCTGTTTATAACAAATATTTTATGGCACTTCTTATACTATCAAGAAACGAAATTAATTGATAATATATAACTTGCTGACATTCATAACTGCTCCCAGTGTAATATTAGGGGAAGTAAAGACTGGTGTGTAATAAAAGATGAGTTCCATGTGTTTGTGCTACAACATTAATACACAAGAAGATGAGAAACAAGTCAGTCTGTGCACTAAGCTTAGGAACCCATCCGACACCAGCACCACCAGTGTGTTGTGTCAGCTTCCTGGACAAGGCAAGTTATGTTTTGTTTTTGTGTGCTTTTTCCAAAACATTGAAAAACTCTTGGTCAAGCTCTGAAAGAAAACAAAGTCATCTCTCCTTTCACACAAAACTGGATGTCCTGGAAAACTCAAAGCATATGAAAACTGTGACAAATATCTTATTTTTCTTTGTAAGTCATATTTAGGTTTTTGGATAAAATTATTAAAAACCACTTTCTTACCTTCAGAAATATTCTGGGGGGACATATCCAAGTTGTGTTGGACCTGACACAGATGCTTATTGGCATGGGATTTCTCATGTAGTGAAAAGCATTTGACAATCATGGGTTCCTCTCACCAAAGCCAAGGATGCCCCCACTGCCAAACACACTTCCAGAAATTTCCAAAACACCCTCCAGAGAGAAATACTTTGCCCACTGAAAACCACTGAATAGAGCAGCTGATAGGTCTAACTGAGGATCTTAGATTGAAGTTTCCCAAAAGCCAGTAGAGCAAGGAGCTACATGCAGGGGTTTATGTGGTGCATGATTCCAGGGAGCAGGAGGGGGCATCATTGTGAGCCATGGACTTGATTCTGCTGGGACCTCCCAAGAGGAGTACAGAGTGTCATGAATTGTTGGCTGGCCGGACAGTAGGCAGAAGCATCTGTCCACCAACTTCTGGCCCCAGTGGTCAAGGTGTTGCCTTGAGATGCTGAGGTTTACACACTTCCAGGCCCATCTGTGCATAGGCTGAGGACACCATCATTTGAAAGACTGGGGCTTCAAGTGCTTCCAGTGCTCAGCCCTGGAGCACTGGGACACCATCATTTGAAAGTGAGTAAGCCCACACAGGACTGTGCATTCCTGTTGCAAGAGGTTGAAGGCATGTCGGTCATTGTGTGGAGACATCTAATGTGTTTATCTAAGAGGACCTCAAGCTTTCTATTCACCCAGCATGCAACCACTTCAGGGAGGCTTTGGATGGGCCATTAAGTTGAGCTAATGTGAAAACCTGGAACATTTCAGACCTGCATCAGCACAAAGCCAAGACTACAGCCACTGGGATAAATCCTAGCCACACCTTTGAAGGCAGAAGGGTTGGTTCTTTTGATGAGTCAACTTTCTGATTCCCACCTTTGTGGCAAGCAGACCTTCATTTCCTGGCCCCCTTGTCCATCCCCAAATCCTAGAGATAAATGCATTCCCCAAGTTGCTCCCAGGGAAACATGAACACTTGCACCAGAACGTCACTTCTGACCTGCTAGTTAATGTGGGATGTGGCTGACTTATGGTTGAAAGTCAAGACGTGGCATCTTTTCTTTTAACTGAGTGTATTGGACTTCAAGATGCAAAAACTAGGAAGGCTACATTTTAGTAGCCTGCAGGGCTAGCCTGGAGTTCTAGTCTTCAGAACAGTTTCCTGACATTCCTGCCATAAAGCTGCTGAGATACTCCTGTGCCATGGGTGTCCACATCTCCCAGCCCAGAGTGAAATGTACTCACTGCAGATTTGCTCTTCTTTATCCATGCTCTGAAAAGACAAGGAAGGACTGGCTGTCCTTAGACAACTTAGGCTTTCTGGGTGGCAGTCTCCCTGTTTGATCTTGATGGTGCTCAGCAGATGCAGAAGCTGATGGATGTCCACAGAATGACAACATGTGTGTCCCTATAGCAGTGATGTGCTACTTCCCCCAGACACCTTTGGAAGCTCTCAGTTAAACTCAGCAAATTTCCATTGGGTACCATCTAATTAGGCTCAGGCCCCTTTATAGTAGACCCTGAGTGATCCAGGGTCTGGGGGGAGGACTGCAAAAAAGAGAGGGAGGGAATGCCATCCTATGAAACCCATTACACTGTAGGCAACTGGGCTCAGACCCCAGGGACACACCAAGAACCAAGTCAACCCTTCCACCAGAGACACAGAGAATGAGAATATTCATTCACAGGCTCCTGTCCCTATAGAGTCATGGGTTGCCGGTCCCCATGGGTTGCCTGTCCTCATAGGTCATGAGTTGCCTCGAGGGGCGTTGGTCCCCTCACACAGAAGTTGCAGCATGACAAGTGGCTCCACAGTCATGCAACTAGTTTTTAGCAGAACTAGCATTGGACAGAATTCTCTTGCCTAACTATGGCCTTATGTATTTGCTCTTTGAGTGCATGCCATGTGTACTAGGCTTATAGAATGTGATTCTCACAACGTCATTTTTACAAAAGCAGAGATGCATGCAGTCTGTCTTTTCAGGTCTGCCATCTCCTGCTTCCAAAGCCCCAGCAACCTTGGACAGGAAATCTTGAAGTCCAGTGTGCGGCCAGTGGGGACCTTCAGCAGCTCAGCCACTGCTTCTCCCAGGGATGTTTCTGCCTTTTGATGCCTCTCACCTTAACTCTGAGTCAGGTAGGGGCCTCCTTGGCTCCAAGCATGCCTCTGACCAGAATGGTGTTCCAGACTGTTCTCCCTGCCATCCCCACACACCCAAATTTAACCTGTCCTGTCAGCCATTCCATCTTTTCTTTGTGAGAGATGCAGCCTCAGAGTCAGTCAGAATAGAAGAGCATGGCCTGGTGTGACACTGTGTTAGCAAAGTTCTGGACTAGAAGCAGATGTAATTGAGGCAAGGCTAATTAAAACATATTAAAGAATTGTGGGCATGGTGCAGGGAAGTCTACCATGGACCTGCAAGACCCCAGGGGTCAGGGGGATGCTGCTATCATGCCAAATGGGAATGGGCAGGGGAGGCAGGAGGTACCCAGACCCCGAAGGGGACACTTGTGCTGGGAAAGGGACCTCCTGGTGGGGCTGCAACCTTCCATGGGGGAATAGAGTCAATTGTTCCAGAGGGCAGAGCACCTGGAAAATTGTTTCTGGTTGCACAATTTTCACTTCTGTTTCTTTGTCCCTTCCAGGGGTTCTTTAAGCCCTACCTTACCCTTTCATAAATCTCCATCTGTTACCACTGGCCAGAGTGAATTTCTGTTGTCTGCCGCTAAGAATCCTGATGGATACATTGTGTTTACATGTTTACATACATTATCCAATGCAACTCATGCAAGAAACCCATGAAGTGATAACTCCCTACACACAAACACATAATATACCAAAGAAAATGGGAAGACATAGAGGCTCTGAAGAGAGTTAGTGTAGGCACTATCAGCAACCTGCCAGTCTTTCTTCTATTCTCAGGCTTATGTGCCAAAAGCTGCTTCTGAGAACACCTCTGCTTGCAGGACGATCAGGACTTGGGGTACAGGGCAGGCCAGGAGTGCTGGGAACTCAATGCCCCAGGAAGCAGCCTCAACAAATGCCAGGTGGGAGCTGGTAGACAAATACCCGAGCTTCCTGCCACTGGGAAGAGGATCACTCTGAAGCATGTTCTACATCCTCTGTCAGTGTGCCTCTGTGGGACTGACTGTTCACAGTGGTAACCTGCTAAATGATACATCCTGTTATCTTTCTACCCTACCCTGTATCACTCCCCCTCTCCCCCACTGAGGACTCTTGGGATCTCCTCTCAAAGAAACTATTATACTTAATTCTTGTTCCAGGGTGGTAAATCAACCTGAGACAGGAAGTAAATTATCCAACATCACCTAGCTAGTCCTGGAGTCCTGAGAGCTCCATCCTATTCTATAATGCAACTCATGCTACTGAGTAAGTGTTGGTAATGCATGGTGCATTGGCAGGAATCCATGGCCCTAGTGTATTGGTCTTCACATGAGAATATGGTTTGTTAAGTATTTGTCAAATTTTATGCCTCAGAACTCTAGTGGAGGGAACTGTAGATTCTCATAGCAGGAAAGGGCCAAGGGAAGTTGAAGAGGAGAATGATGAACAAGAGGAAAATAATGAGGGCAGGATCATGGCAGAAGATGGTAGCCACACTAGGAAGAGGTTGATAGCTACTCCCTTTCAGAGACTAGGGTATCCAGAAAATGAATGTCCAGTGCTCTGGGAATTGGATGAATAGTAAAAACAAAAACAAAAAACAATCCCCCCCCCAAAAATAAAAAAAGGCTATATGCTTCTTGATGATATTATCCATGATTGTTTATGGACACATTATGGATGCCTCTGAATGAGTGGAAGCATTATGTATAAATGATAATTTCTCAATAGCAGCTACCAAAGAGGGAAAAAGAAGAGAAAAGAGAACAGGTGTTTGGAATGACAGTGTGGAAAGGACCTGAGTTAATTACTACTTTGCCACTGTTTTGTGGTGCTCTTAAAGCTTATGCCTTTTAGTTATTGAACTTTGTTTAGAAACTGTTTGGTTTTTAGAGTTTCTGTTAATTATTTTGGTAACAGGTGGATTCTATATGTAAAAAGCAAAAGCAAAAACAAAACGAAACAACCCCCTCACACACACACACACACACACACACACACACAAAATCTTGTTTTATCAGTGTTTTTGTGTGAGGGCTCTAAATCCATTAGCAACAAAATAACTTACTAATCACCTTTTTTATTATGACAAAATATGCATAACATAAAACTTACCACCTTAACCATTTTTAAGTGTACAGTTCTGTGGCATTAAGTACATTCACATTACTGTGTAAACATCACCACCACCCAACTCCAGAACTTTTAGCATATTCCAGAACTGAAACTCTGTACCCATTAAAAAATACCTCCCCATATCCTACTACCTTCAGTCCCTGGCAACCACCATTCCATTTTCTGTCTCTGTGGATTTGGTTACTCTAAGTATCTCATATAAGTGAAATCATATGGCATTTGTCCTTGCCAATTACTTTTGGCTGATGTAAAATTTCAGAATTTTTAATTTTATTCCTAAAATATCAAATATTCTCCTACTTATATGTATTCATAACATGCTGATATTGAAATGAATCTTAAAAATTAGTGGTAAGGAAATAAAAGGTGTAGAGATTGGGAAGGAAGTAATAAAACTATTTTTATTGCAAATGAAATATCAATGCAGCAAATCCAAAGACCCACCACCACTACCACCACAACAACATTTCCTGGAATTAATAAGTAATTACAACGAGTTTGCAGCATACAAAGTCAATATACAAAGTCAGTAATTTTCCTATATATCAGCAATGAGCAAATAGAACTTGAAACGAAGAACACATTACCAGCATCTGGATGGGGAGAGTGCCCACGCGCGTGACTTTCAAGCATCTGACCCTGGGAATTCGAGCTGGCATGAGCCTCTGGGTAGACAAATACCAGCCCTGCTCCTTGGGACGGCTGGACTATCACAAGGAGCAAGTGGCGCAGCTGCGCAACCTGGTGCAGTGTGGTGATTTTCCTCATCTCTTAGTGTATGGACCATCAGGTGCTGGAAAAAAGACAAGAATTATGTGTTTTTTACTTGAACTTTATGGTGTTGGAGTGGAAAAATTAAGAATTGGACATCAGACCATCACAACTCCATCTAAAAATAAAGTTGAAACTAGCACTATTGCAAGCAATTATCACCTTGAAGTTAATCCCAGTGATGCTGGGAATAGTGACCAGGTAGTAATCCAGGAGATGTTGAAAACAGTGGCACAATCACAGCAACTTGAAACAGACTCTCAAAGAGATTTTAAAGTGGTATTATTGACAGAGGTTGACAAACTCACCAAACACGCTCAACATGCCTTGCATAGAACCATGGAAAAGTATATGTCTACTTGCAGACTGATCTTGTGTTGCAATTCTACATCTAAAATGATACCACCTATTCGTAGTAGGTGCCTGGCAGTTTGTGTGCCTGCTCCCAGCCTTGAAGATATTTGTCATGTGTTATCTACTGTGTGCAAGAAGGAAGGTCTGAATCTTCCTTCACAACTGGCTCATCGACTTGCAGAGAGGTCGTGCAGGAATCTCCGAAAAGCCCTACTTAATGTGTGAAGCCTGCAGAGTGCAACAATATCCTTTTACTACAGATCCAGAAATCCCTGAAACAGATTGGGAGGTGTATCTCTGGGAGACCGCCAATGCTATTGTCAGTCAGCAGACTCCACAAAGCCTCCTTGAAGTTCGTGGAAGACTTTATGAGCTTCTAACTCATTGTATTCCTCCTGAAATAATAATGAAGGGCCTTCTCTCAGAACTTTTACATAATTGTGATGGACAACTGAAAGGGGAGGTGACCCAGATGGCCACTTACTATGAACATCATCTACAGCTCGGTAGCAAAGCCTTTTATCACTTGGAAGCATTTGTGGCCAAATTTATGGCACTTCATAAGAAGTTCATGAAGGATGGATTGGAAGGCATGATGTTTTGACATCTTGACGTCTATCCTTAATTCTTCCTAATATTTCTCAGTATCAGCATTTACATTCAGTTTATATTGGAAGAGCTGCAGGTAAAATAAACTAACTTTACTTAAAAAAAAGGAACACATTACCATTTACATTAGCATTCAAAAAATGAAATACTTAGGTATAAATCTAGTAAAATATATACTAGATCTATATGAAGAAAACTATAAAGCTGATGAAAAGAATCAAAGAAGAACTAAACAACTGGAGAGATATTCCATATTCATGAATAGGAAGAGTCAATATTATTGAAATGTCAGTTCCTCCCAACTTGATCTATAGATTCAATGCAACCCCAATCAAAATCCAAGTTAATTATTTTGTGGTTGTTGATTCTAAAGTTTATATAGAGAGGCAAAAGACTCAGAATATCCAACTCAATATTGAAGATAAACAAAGTTGGAGGACTGACAATACCTGACTTCAATCAAGACTTACTATAAAGCTACAGTAATCAAAACAGTGTGGTTTGGGTGAAAGAACAGACAAATAGATCCATAGACCAGAAGAGAGACCAGAAATAGACCTGCATAAATAAAGTCAACCAATCTTTGATAAAGGAGGAAAAGCAACACAATGGAGCAAAGATAGTCTTTTCCACAAATGATTCTGAAACAATTGGACATCCACATACAAAAAAATCTAATCGAGACACAGACCTTACATCCTTCAAAAAAATTACTCCAAAATCATAGATCTAAATGTAAAATACAAAACTATAAAATTCCTAGAAATAACAGGAGAAAATCTAGGTGATCTTGGGAATGGTGATGACTTTTTAGATACAACACTAAAGGCAACGTCAAAGAAATCATTGATAAGCTGGACTTCATTAAAATCAAAGACTTCTTCTCTTTGAAAGACACTGTTAATAAAATGGAAAGACAAGACACAGACTGGGAGAAAATATTTTGCAAAACACATCTGATAAAGGACTGTTATATAAAATATACAAAGAACTCTTAAAAATCCACAATAAAGAAATTGAACAACCTGCTTAAAAATTGGGCAAGAGATCTGAACAGCACCTCATCAAAGAAGATATGGCAGATGACGAACAAGCATATGAGAAGAGTTCAATGTCACATGGCATTAGGGAAATAAACAGGTGCCACTACACACCTATTAGAATGGCCAAGACCCAAAATACTGACAATACCAAATGCTGGTGGGGTTATGGAGAAACAGAAACTTATCCATTGTTGATGGGAATTCAGAATTTCAAGCCAACTTGAAAAAACATTTGTCAGTTCTTATAAAAACTAAACCTAGTATTATCATATGATATACCAATTGCACTTCTTGGTATATACATAAATGAACTGAAAGCTTATGTCAACACATAAACCCACACATGTATGTTTATGGCAGCTTTAGTCATAATTGCCAAAACTTGAAAGAAACCAAGATATCTTTTGGTAGGTGAAAGGATAAATGGTGGTATATCCACACAATGGAATAATAATTAGAACTAAAAAGAAATAAGTTATCAAGCTAATGTAGGTTTATCAATTGTTGATAGAAGGGAAGGTTGTGCATGTGTAGTTGCAGATGATATGTGGGAACTCTCTGTACTTCCCTATCAATTTTATTGTGAACCTAAAACTGCTCTAAGTGACAACATTCTGACCTATGCTTCAAATCATCTACATGCACAGTCTTCAAAACCTTTATCTGCCCTCTGACCTAGATCATATACTTGACTCACCATGTATGTGTATGGAGAAAATGTCTACAGTGCCCCAAACAAAAATCCAGAAATGTTCCCCAAACCTACCTAGTCTTGTTCATCTCTGCCAACAATGTCTCAGCTTTATTCACTTGGCTCAAGACAAAATTTCTAGCAACGAATTCTCTGCTTTGGTCATACCAGTAAGTCTTCCTTAGTCTACAGCTACAGATATCCTAAATATGTCAATTCTGTGAATTCTCAGTACTCTTGTTCAAGCTTTTAGAATGTCCTGCCCTGGGCAAGGCTACAGCCTCCTAACTGGTCTCCTGCTTTTGGTGTCTTGACCTGGACATTTCATTCTCCACATAGAGCTAAGGTTGTTTTTTAAAAGCATAGACTATGATACTTTTTCCTACTTTAGATTTTCCAGCAACATCCCATACTTCTTAGGATATAGTCCAAGCATCCAAGTACCTTATCAAGGCTCACTCACTCTACTTGATCTAACTCTTGCCCATCCTCCTGATCTAGCCCTTGCCCACCCTCCTGTTGCCCTTTCACCATGTTTCAGCCTAAGCGGCTTCCAACACGAAGCCATGCATACTTTTAAGCCTGATACTAGTTATTTCTTTGCTAAGGGCTGTCCTTGCCCCCAACTTTTGCAGAGCAGTCTCCTTCACATGATTCAGATCTTAGCATAAATATAAAGTCATCAGACAGGCTGTTTAAAGTCATTACCCAAACATAGCCACTTGACTCTATTTAAAATTTCTGGATTTTTTTTATTCATTCATTCATTCATTCATTCATTCTCTCTCTCTCTCATACACACATGCATGCATGCACCACACGTATGCACATTTTTTCCATTTTCATTTCATTGTCTGTCTTGTTCACTTTTGTATCTTTGGCCAAGAATACTGTCTGGCACACAGTGAACCCTCAATAAATATTTCTGAATGAATAAATGAATGCACAGTGGAGTCACAGAATAAGGAGAGAGTCTAGAACCCTTCATTTTTTGCACCAACACTATTCCCCAAGTAAGAAGAATATTAATGCCATAACCTCTAAAATGCAGTGACAAGTCCAGATTCAAGCAGAGAGATGTGGGTTTTGGTGCTCAAGGAAGGTGTAGGCGTTATATACACATAGCAGGATGTTATCACTGGCAGATGGTCAAGAGTTCAGGTGATTTCTACACTTTAGAAATCAATTGTATCTTGGATATAGACCCATTTATTCACAGAAAAAAGTTAGTTTTTCAGCACACCTCTAAACAAAACAAATGACAACTTGTTATTTTATTCAGTAACTGATTTTTCAGCATGCCAAGTAAGCAGACTGAAGAGATGCTCACAATTCTCAGATTGTGTGAACATGGGAAGCACAGCTACAATTACTTTAGCATTCTAAACACTTCTCAGCTTCAGGTTTATCACCTTCTACTCCCTAGAAAGGCATCTGAGTTTCTGGACAGATATAAGCATGTGATAAGTATGGCTTTCTCTTTGTTTTTCTCTTATTTGAGGCAGGAATTCATTTACAGGCTGGATGCCATAGGTTACTCATTCTGTGCATTACATTGAACTTCACATGGAATAGAAATGAAACTTTTATCAAAGTTTCAAGAACATGAATGCTAAAAGCCCCATTTAAATCTCATAGGTGCCAGACAACCTGCAATGATGCCAGTGGTGGAGTGTTCGCTAAAATGGATAGGTTGTCATGGCATCACTGGCCATCTGCAATGGGAACTCTGTAAAAGGAAAGCTTCTGGAGACAACCATAATCAGGATCAGTTACCCTGGATTTGTTTTGTTTTGTTCTTCTCATGATTTTTTCCTCAAATTTTTGTTTAAATTCTCATTAGTTAACATACAGTGCAATATTGGTTTCAGGAATAAGACTCAGTGATTCATCATTTACATACAATACCCAGTGCTCATCACAACAAGTGCCCTCTTTAATATCCATCACTCATCTAGCGCATCCCCCATCCACCTCCCTCCATCAATCCCCAGTTTGTTCTCTATTAAGAGTCTCCTATGGTTTGTTTCCCTCTCTCTCTCTTTTTTCCCCTCCCATATGCTCACCTGTTTTGTTTCTTAAATTCCACATATGGGTGATGTCATATGGTATTTGTCTTTCTCTGAATGATTTATTTCCCTTAGCATAATACACTCTAGCTCCAACCATGTCATTGTAAATGGCAAGATTTCATTATTTTTGATGGCTGAGTAATATTCAATCATACATATGTATATATATATGTATATTTTATATATATATATGTATCTCACATCTTCTCTGTCTATTCATCAGTCAATGGACATTTGGGCTCTTTCCATAGTTTGGCTATTATTGATAATGCTGCTATAAACATCAGGGGGCATGTACCCCTTTGAATCTGTATTTTTATATCCTTTAGGTAAATACCTAGTAATGCAATAGCTGGACCCTTCTATTTTTAAATTTTTGAGGAACCTCCATACTGTTCTCCAGAGTGGCTACACCAGTTTGCATTCCAACCAATAGTGCAAGAGGGTTCCCCTTTCTCCACATCCTCATCAACACCTGTTGTTTCTTGTGTTGTTAATTTTAGTCATTCTGACACGTGTGAGGTGGTATTTCATCATGGTTTTGATTTGTATTTCCCTGATGATGAGTGATGTTGAGCAGCTTTTCTTGTGTCTGTTGGCCATCTGGATATGTCTTCTTTGGAAAAATGTCTATTTATGTCTTCTGCCCATTTCTTGACTGGATTATTTTTTTGGAAGGTGTTGAGCTTGATAAGTTCTTTATAGATTTTGGATACTAACTCTTTATCAGATACGTCATATGCAAATATCTTCTCCTATTTTGTAGGCTGCTTTTTAGTTTTGTTGATTGTTTCCTTCACGATGCAGAAGCTTTTCATCTTGATGAAATCCCAATTGTTCATTTTGTTTTTGTTTCCCTTGCCTCTGGCAACATGTCTCATAGGAAGTTGCTATGGCTGAGGTCGAAGAGGTTGCTGTCCGTGTTCTCCTCGAGGATTTTGGTGGTTTCTCTCTCACATTTAGGTCTTTCATCCATTTTGAATTTACTTTTGAGTATGGTGTAAGAAAGTGGTCCAGTTTCATTCTTCTGCATGTCTTAGATTTGTTTGTTATTGTTTTTTTCCCTTTTATAAATTGTTCAATGCCTCCTATCTGGTGATGATTAGCTAATGGACTTATCATAATTTTCTCTCCCTGAATAATAGTGGGAGTTAAAAGAAAAAAAAATGCTCTTTGAAACTTCCCCTACATCACTAATATCCACAGTGCATCAGGTTTTCTGAATATCCATAAGCACAAACAACAACCGTAAATGGCATCTGATAGTTATTTAGTGGGTTTTCTTTTTTTCAGATAGTGTATATTTGGAAAAACTTTGGTGGCTTTTGGGTGATGAAGTTAAGGATAATTTCTATATTTTATTTATTTTTTTAAATGTCCTGAACTTTGAGGACTTAAGGAATAATAATAATAATGAGAATGGTGATATATCACCTCAGCCTCATGTCCTTTGATTTCCAAGCTGAGTATGATTTTCAAGCTGATTTTCCTCCAGAGAGGAAAATAAGGATGAGAACATGATTTGCATCTGGTCAGTATCATAGAAAAGGATACGTGTAGGACTCACATTTAGATTCTCTGACTTCCAGTTGGAAGTGCTGTGTTTTCATGAACTTAATAGTTCAACCTGCATCTAATGGGTGAGGATGGACCTCCCCCCTCCACACACATATCTCACTTTATCTGCTCTTAATAGATTTGACCAATGTGTTTGGGCGAAGCACTCAGGATCTAAGTCCCTGGTGACCTTCCCCATGATCTTACCCAATTGCTTACTGACTTGATTTCCAATTGAGAAATTTCTTTTTTTGATTTATATTAGTTCATTTTTTATAATGAAAATGTTCTGGGGAAAGGTCATACATATAGTCTTATCAGTCATCTACATTATAGTATAAAGTAATTCATTGGATTTCTTCCTGAGAGGAGGCTGAAGGAGGGAGAGAACAGAAGGACCCTGATGGCTTTGTGTGTGTGTGTGTGTGTGTGTGTGTGAGTGTGTGTGTGTGTGTGTGTGTAGATAGAGAGAGAGAGTCACAGGTGGCTGGTATCGAGAAAAAGATCAAGTTTTGTCAACAACCAGTATGCAATTGGTCACTTCCTCTCTCCTAGGAATACAATTTGGAGCTGCTTGATTAAAATTTAAATTTTTCCTTTCATGGTTTGACCATGCCAGATGGATATATCTTAGTATAATTCGATTAGTTAATGTCAGATACATTTAGAATGTGAAGAATGAAATACTAAGAAGTGCCATTTCAGATGGGGGTTTGGTTTGTTTGCTTTCCTCTTGACTCACTTTGGTTTATTATCAATCTGCCCAGACCCCCTAACTCTATGAGCATTCAGGCAGGCTGCACAGATTGAAGGACAGACATCAGGAATGAACAAAGTCAGCAGAAATATTGCTAGTTTGTATTTGAGATATGGATTGCTGCTTTGTCAAGCTCCAATCCTGTCTGAGGGTTAGCACCATTAAGACTAAATTCTAAGTGTTGATTTTAGACTATTTCTTACTCACCCCTCCTGTGGAATCCATCACTTACAGAATCCTACAGATTTTTCCTCCAAAAGAACTCTTAATGACTCTTAACTCTAATACCACTTTGGAAAAGTAATATACCCATTATTCATGACTTTTCTCCTAGATAACTCCCAGATTTTTCCCACAAGTCAGATGCTCCTGCTGGGAGGTTTTTTTCCCAAAGTAGATGCCTCTAGGAAGAGAAGACCCATTAGCCAACAAGTTCATTACAAGTTAGGGACAAAATCAGAAGTAGTTGACTGCAACTAAGTATAGGAATGGAATCTTAAACAGATTCATGGTAGAGAAAACTAGACTGTCTGGAGGGAGGGAAAAATGTACATTTATGGGAGTGGTGAGCAATGAAAAAAGAAAATGGTAATTCATCTACCAGTTTACCAAAGCCAATAAAAAATGCCAATATAATTTGCTTAGGAATTTAGGGAAATGATCTTATTTTTTTTCTAGGTTTAAATGGCTGGCTTATCATCCAGCAACTTACTCTCATCACTGCATCTCAACTACTCTGGATACTTGGGGCAGACTTTCCAAATCAGAGCATGAGATTAACATTTGCATGACAAGAAAACCAGCATGTTTCTCTGTGAAGCTCAAATAAGTTTCATAGCTAAGCTTCAGTTTCTCCTTCAGAGGTAGGCACTGACTGCCATCTACATCAACTTGAACTTTTCTTGAAACTACACAATACAAAGATTCTTATGAAAACCTACCTGAGATTCAGTCATTACAATATAAAGGCAGCCAACACTCAACTAGAAGCTTTCAATAATTCCAAATAGAAGGAAATATCCAGGTCTTGCTTTGATTGTGAACTTCACCTTAGTGTTTAAAAATCTATATTGGTGAACAATTTCAAATCAACCTATATAGTTTTCAAAAATTTTGGAATGTGATCATTTTAAAGTATGTCTACAAATTCTTCAATATTCCTCTCTTCAAGAGGTAGACCTTATTTTCATTCTTCCTGGGTGTGGCTGGACTTAATGACTCATGTCTAACAAATAATATAAGGCATATATAAGTGGAGCTGTTACTTTCAAGGGTAGGTCATGAAAATCTTTGTTCCCACCTTCCTCTTTCTGTCTCTTGACTCACTCATGAAGGGGGAAAGGCAGCTGGTATGTTGTGAAGACACTCATATAACCCTACAGGGAGGCTCACATGGCACAGAAAAGAGCTTTCTGTCCAACAGACAGTGAGGAGCTAAGTCTCCAGCCTATGGCCATGTGAATGTGCTATCTTGGAAGCAGATACCCCGGCCACAGTCAAACCTTCAGATACTGTAGATTAACATAAGAATAAAAAAATTAAAAAAAAAACCTTCAGATACTGTAGTCTCAGTCAACATCTCACAGGATCCTTTTGAGAGACTTTGAGCTAGAATGACCCAGGAAAGCTACTCTCAAATTTCTGACGCTCAGAAATTATGTGAGAAAACAATTGTACTAACAACAATTTACAACTAATAATAAAATAATTGTGATTTTAAGATGCCAAGTTCTGCAGTAGTTTATTACCTTGCCCTAGACAACTAACACAGAGGGCAATATAGACAGTCAGCAGTGTCTGTCCCTTTGTTTCTTCAGGCCTAAGAGAGTGATGGATCCCCACTGTTATAGACCCAATGTGTTGTCTGGATTTAGAAACTTGCATATTTTTCTACCTTCTGTTCTCATATTTGCCAGCAGTGCATATACTAAACTCTTCAATAACTACTTTGAGTGTGCCTTTTTTTCCCCTGCTAGGTCCCCCTCAGAATATCTATCATGTAAAGTCTGCAAAACTCCAGCGAGTGGTGGTAGATTTGCCTGTGCCACTGGCACCCTGAGTGCAGCTATGCCTGTTATGTCTGATGATGCTATCCAGTGCTGTCGGTGCTGGCTTGTTTCAAAGCAAGGCCAGGTCCCAGGGTCTGAGGGCTTCGCTCATATCACAGGTTCTTTGTCCTTGTCATGGAGAGATGCGTTGCTAAGGCCTCACCCTCTCCATGTCATTCTTTGATTTTGATACAGCCTCCCTTACCCCAGGACTTGGAAATAAGTCATTGTGGACAGACTGGAGAAGAGCAGAAGGTTGGACAGTTAGAATAACCCTGAAGCAAATTTGTTTTCCTGGGATCTCATGTTAACAGCCCTCAGTAGTGCCCTAGTGCACCAAAGATGCTTATAAATTCCTGAATCCTGATGTGAACAGAGTTTGGGTCCATCTGGATGTTTACTATAAAAACCTAGAAATTGGCTGAGGTGAAAGATTTAACTTGCCTATACATTGGGATCTGTGAGTCATTGTTCCTGTAAAGATTTTATTTTATTTTTAAAAAAGATTTTATGTATGCATGTATGTATTTATTTATTTAGAGAGCATGAGTGGGGTGAGGGGCAGAGGGAGAGATTGAGAATCCCAAGTGGACTCCCCGCTGAGCTCGGAGCCTGATCTCACCACCCTGAGGTCATGACCTGAGCTGAAATCAAGAGTCGGACGTTTAACTGACTGAGCCACCCAGTCGGTTTACCTTTTTATAAAGATTTTAAATCAGAAACTTCTATTTACAGAGAGTAAAATATAAGTAATCAAATGTCAGCATAGGTCCCCAAGCAGGATCCACATATAAGACATGATATTGAGAAATGGCAATCACATGCTAGGATCCAAAACCCCACTAGGAACTGTTACGCAGCCCATGATGCTGCCCCGTGCGCCCCCTTCCCGAGGTCGGGGCCATGTCTGTCTCCCTGAATTTCACTCCTACTGCACTTGTTTCTTTCCTCCAGAATGATCCACTCTTTTTTTTTTTAATTTTTTAATTTTTTATTGTTATGTTAATCACCATATATTACATCATTAGTTTTTGGTGCAGTGTTCCATGATTCATTGTTTGTTCATAACACCCAGTGCTCCA
>NW_027397091.1:19711089-19733050 GCF_003265705.2 Callorhinus ursinus
AGAAATGGTGGCCTCCCAATCTCCACCCGGAGGAGCTGAGAACTCGGGGCCCCGCTCCTCAGTGTGCCCCCAGGGAAAAGCAGTCACTTCCGTGTCCCCGGTCTCCGGCCGCACTCCATGCTCACCCGGCCTGTGATCGAGCGTTGCTATCTCTGGCACCTGACCCCGCACAGAGTCTCCAAACCCAGCAGATCCCTGCAGTGCGTTCCCGCACCGCTCCTCCCCGGGAAGGAAGGGGAGTCTCCCCGGATCTGCTGCTTGTTGGGTCCCTGCTGGGGGAGCCGTGCCCCGACTGGGCCGCGGATCACAGTTTATGGCAACCCCGAGCTGAGAGCCCGCGACTCTGCTCCGTCTCTGCAGCCGGCTTCCCCTCTCTGATACCTGGGAGCTCTGGCGCACTCAGGCACCCCCGGTCTCTCTGTGACCCCAAGGGTCCTGAGACCACACTGTCCCGGGAGGATTCCACCCCCCGCTTAGCCACTGCAGCGACGTCCCTCCGCCGAGCCAACTTCTAAAAGGTCCGATTTTGTGCTCCGCAGCTCTATCACTTGCCAGAAGCGGCCGATGGAGGCCCCCTCCCCCGCCGTCTATCCTCCCGAATATCGCCTCAGATTCACTTCTCCACACGCCCTACCTTCCAGTAAGTGGTCGCTTCTCTGTTCAGAGAGTTGTTGCTACTCTCCTGTTCGATCTCCTGTTGAGTTCGTAGGTGTTCAGAATGGTTTGATCCCTATTCAGCGGAATTCCTGAGACCAGACGAAATCTAGGTCTCCTACTCCTCCGCCATCTTGCTCCCAGAATGATCCACTCTTGAAGCAAGTGGAAAACCTGCTCTATTTTTGGAAATGCTCCCACAGATGTGTGACAGGGTAAATAATTTTATCTCAATTCTAGCAGTCCTTAATTTTTTATACCTATGAGTATGATAAAAATAAAGTTCTAGAAACAGATGAACTTGTCTGTGGAGAGAGCTCCGCAGAGGGGATGGGTTTTAGATAATGTTTCATAGGGCTTTTCAAGGAGCCCAGGAATTTGTCTGCCTTTGTTTTTCTTGGTTCCATTTCTGAAAAATTAGGGCTCTCTTTAAATCTCCCAACACTGTCAGAGACACTAAATGCAAAGTATATAGCAGCGTTCTTTGCATTATGCAAGACTGAGAGATTTTTCTGTCTTAAAATCATTGCTGCTTCTTTATTAAACTGACAAAATATCTGAAATGAGGGTCAGGGGATGTGATTCCTTGAACTTCAGTAGCTGTGGCTTCAGTTGCAACCCATGTTTCCTATTTTTAATTATTGATGGGAAATAGTAGTTTGAATATACCAAATATATTCTTTGAATTGATTATGCTGATAAAGGTCACTAATCATCTTCTAAGTGCCACGCCCCCATGGGAATTTCTCCATCTCATCTGACCTTTCTGAAGTCTTCCCCCTGTGGACCACCTGCTCCTGCAGGCCTGAGTTCCACAGCCTGGTGTCTCTCTTTTTTGGGGAGTAGGGGTGTTTTGCTAAGCATCCTCCATTGTGTTCACTGAGTCTCGCCCACCTTGAATGTCAGTGCCTTCTGGCTCTGTGGGAAGCTGTGCTTCTTACTGCATTACTATCTCCTCTTTACCATTTGACAGGCCACCACCCCCACACCTGTGCCCTTAACCCCTTATATGCCGATGACCCACAGGATCACATCTTTCACACAGCCTGGAAATCCACACTCTAAGCCTATGGAACAGCCCCTGGTGGTCCCCCCAGGTGGTTTGGATCAGAGTTAATTGTCCTGGTCATCAAATTGGTTGCAACTGGTGAATTTGGGGGCTGACAGGTCTCACCTGTTCCCTCCATCCCAGTCCTCGATCACTTTCTCAGTGGAAACCACCCACCACCCTGGCACATCTGCCTTCATCTTCTCTCCTAAAACTGATGGTTTTCAGTCTTCCCAGGGCTAGGCTTTGGCATGGTCTATGTTGCACCACCATGGAAGATTTGCCCTGTTGTCCAAGTTCGGACCACTCAGACACCCTGAGGTTCTGCTGCAATTACCATCTCTGGACTCTGATGGGCTCAGGGACTCAAGCTGTACCACAAAATCCAGAACTTGGCTTCCCAGTGGCTTCCTGGAGGAATCGGGCAACATAACCCAGAGGAGAGAGGGCAGTTAACTCTCCACAGAGCAGAAGTTGACCAGTGAAACAAAAGAGGTAGAGAAGCTCCACACCATAAATCCTTCTCCCTTCCTGTCCTCAAAGGCCATTCTGAGACCAAGTGGCTCCACCTACTCAGACCAGAAGTTGCTCTTTGTGACTCAGCCACCAGACATTCCTGATCCACTCTGCAATGCACCACTTGGCCTTTGCCTTTCTCCTTCCCTGCTCACTTCACTTTCTCTGTCTCTTGCTGCCCTGGGATTGTAGCTCCCATGAAGCCTGGTTTGTAAGCTGGGATCATGATCTGAACTGAAGGCAGATATTTAACCAACTCAGCCACCCAGGCACCCCAATACTTGCTGTTTCTTGCATTTTTTATTTTAGCCATTCTAATAGGTGTGAGATGATATCTCATTGTGGTTTTGATTTGCATTTCCCTGATGATGAGTAATGTTGAGCATCTTTTCATGTGTCTGTTGGCCATCTAGATGTCTTCTTTGGAGAAATCAAACATTCTTATTGGTCTGACTCCTCTGTCATTGCAGCCTCCAGGCCATCCTCACACACATTCTCAAGGGTGGGTGGGTGGGGGGTCTCTCTGAAATGCAAACTCAACCATCTTGTTTCCTGCTTTCAGCCTTCCATTGGCTCCATCATTGTCCTTGAGTTAAAAGTCATATTTTTTAGGATGAAAGTCTTTAAAACCGATCCTCTTCAGCTCGAGCTTCTGACAACTACCTCCAATGCAGAAAAGGGAGTTGCTTTCATACTCCAGCAGCAGGAAGTGCCTACAACTCCCATATCCTTTTCTGCTTAATGTTACAGGTTGGGTTCTCCAGAGCTGATGCTGAGATGGAGTTTGGGGTGAAAGGAATAAGTTTGTCAGATAAAATATAGGGTGCCCAGTTAGTTGAGTTTCTGATAAACAAAGAATAATTATTTTAGTATAAATGTGTCCCACTCAATATTTGAAATATGCTTACATACAAAAGTACATTGTTTACCTGAAATTCAAATTTAACTGGACATTGTATTTTTATTTGCTGACCTGGCAACCCTAATTAGGGATCAACACCTGTGAAGGGAAGAGGGAGGAGGCAGGATTGGGCAGATGAAGAACTTGAATGGGATGCAGAAATGGCAAAGCTGTGGCTTCCTCTGTCTCACTCAACCACAGATGCAAACTGCCCCCCCCCCCCGAGTGGTCTGATATTGGGAGGATGGCTCTCTACCTCTGAGGCAGACCATGAAAAAGCTGACAGCTGTGGGCTGCCTGATGACCACACTTCCTTATGGGCAGTAGGTCTTTCTCTGAAGGGAGATTGAGTGGTATATCTTTGTGTTCACCATACTTAGTCTTTGCCTTTGTTTTTTTGCTTGAACATCTTCCCTTCCTTCCCATCTGGTCTAGTCAGTCATTTAAAACAAGAAGTCACCTGTATTGATTCCATCTGCACCTTACATACAATGAATCACTCCCTTTTCTTTGTTACTTTTGGATATGCCTCAATTGCTCCCCCTATTTCTTGAGTTGTCATTAAGCTTCCCATGTCTGTCTTCCCTGCCAGATGGTTAAACTCCTGCATAGACTATACTGTGTCTTCATTAAGAAAATATTTATTGGTGGGAATCATGAGCCAGGCAGTACATTGGGCATTAGGATATGACTGTGAGCAAGAGCAACTCACTCCAGCTCACCCTGACTTTGGAACTAGATGGGGGATGCATTCAATTTAGATGGACAGATATCGTAACTATTAGGATGCATATCATAGCTTGAATTGCCCCAGAAACAGACTCTAAGATAAAGGTTTGGGTGTAATAAGTGTTTGGAAGATGATCTTCGGAAACCTTGGTAAGTAAACAAGGGGGTGAGACAGGAAAGGGAAGGTAACTAGCACAAGGAGGTGGAAGCAATTCCACAACTGGCTTAGATAGTATTGCTCACCCACTCCTTGGTGAGGAGGAACTCGACATATGGCAAGAAAGACCCATGATACCTACACCTGGTATTTTGCTGTTTCAGTGAGGACAAGTTAGGCTGTGCTGTGAGGACAATCTCTTAAGAGGTTCAAATAACAAAGACTTGTTTCTCCCTCACATTGTGTGTCCACCATGTGTCGCTATGAGGTGATGGTTTCTGCTCATTATATGAACTAAAGGACCTGGGATGACCCAGTTTTCATCTCCTAGGGTGAGAGAGGCTGCATCCCTCCAGGTGCTTCCACATCACAGAAGCAGGGAAAACGGCCCAGTGAATCATACAGCAACCTTAAGGCTATGGACCAGAAGTGATATGTGATGTTCTGCTCCCATGTCATTGACCAAAACCTTGTCTAAAGCCAAAGAGGGTGCTCAAAGTTGACCCTTTTATGTGCCCAGAAGAAAATCAAGAATATTTATAACTAGCTGCCATGACCACTAAATATTTGATTCTCATTTCTTCCTGCATTTTTCTCCCAAGAGAGACATCTTAGAAATTCCACAAATATGACAATGACACTAGAGAACTGGGAACTCCAGAGAGGAGCAGTGGCCTGAGGCTGGCCCATTTGCTCTCTGCCCTAGTTTTCACCTTGATGGAATGCAAGGGGATGAGACAGACTCTCAGGGACTATCAGCAGCCAGTGGAGGAGCCAGAGCCTGCAGCTACTACAGCTCACTGACCCCGATGAAGGCCTTAGCAGAGACCTTAGTCTCTAAAAAACTCTCTAGAAAATAACAGAAATTGCATTTTTATTCTCAGTTTGAGAAATCCTGCAGAAAAATTTTCCAAGTCTTTAAGTCATAAAACAACAACACAACAACAACAACAACCTGGCTCAGTCCCCAGTCCTCAGTCCTCAGTCCTGAGTGCAGAAACAGATAGGAAGCCCTGGAAGAGAGAGAAATCCCAGCCATCCATAAACCTCAGGAATAACCTTAGATGACTGGGCCCAGGAGCTGGACCAAAACAGACAGCAGGGCACTGGCTATGAAATGAGCTCCAGCAGAGGTATCTGGCTGTGCCTGCATCCATCCTCCCTCCACCTCTCTGCTCCTGTCTCAGGATGGACAGAAGTGGCCATGCTGAGGATTGAGAGCCCCACCCATTCCCTACGTGGCCGAGTGGCTGGGCTCCCTGTTCACACACCAACCTGCATCCACCTCATGTGAATAGCTCTGATGACTCTGATATTGTTTTCCAGCTTTCTCAACTCATCTTTCTGCTGAAGGACAAAACAACCTTGCTCCTCCAAAGACCACTGAGTGGAATGTTTTTTGGGTTAGGTCTCATTGTTGCCGATATAACCAGGCTCATGATTTGGACAGGTCCCGGTGCCTGCTTTTTGTGACTGGGTTATGATATGTAGCAGAAAGACAAAGATTCCTTTAACTTTCTCAAATTCCATGAGTGTGGAAACAATCATCACCATGGACAGTCAAGGAAACCAGAACCCACTGCTCTTGGTGTGGCTGTAACACATATTCCAAAGGGTGCCCAGAAACTTTCCATTTTCTAGGCCTCATTTCATCCACTGATTTAAACACTTGGCAAAATGAGCCTGAAATGTTACAAAATTGCAAACACAGCTGAAGAATGAGTGTGGTTTCTCATAAAGCAGTGACTTGTTCTGACTCCTTGTTTTGGCTGAGAATGAGGAGGGCGCATTCAGCCAGATTTTCCTTTAACAGTTCATAAAAACCTAACCATGCATAAAAACGGTTGACAGTTACATAGCACATTTGAGTTTCCAAAGTGCTCATAGGTTTATTATTTCAACTGTTGTTCCTAACAACTGGTTGCAAATGAGGAAATTTAAGGTTAGTAGGAGTCAATGACTTTCCTAAGGTCACACAGCTAGTAAGTGTCAGATCACAGTCTGGGATCCAGTCCTGAGCACTCCCTCATCATGTCAGGGGGCTGGGTCTTCCTGGCATTCTTTCCTCTCATGGCAGAACAGAGAGTGGGGACCCATGAGAGTCCAAAGGTGGGAACAGCTGACCAGCATCCCTCATGCTGTAAGGAGAGGAAGTAACCATCTATGCAGGGTGAGTTAGGAGGGAACCTCAAACAATCTCTGCAACTGACATCCACCTTCAACTGTTACATATAATAAACCAGAAAACAAAAAAAGCAAAAATAAAAAAAAAACACACACACACGAAAACACAACAACACCAACAACAAAAACAGATGGGGGCTTGGGCATGGGACCAAAGGATGCAGCCAAAAATTCTGCTTTACCACATAGTTATGATGTAAGGATTAAATGAGATGATGCTATACAAAACCTCAATAAACACTGGTTCCTTCCACATCCCTCTTGGGATCAAAGGCAGCTGATGGACACCAAGCAACCATTGGAACAACTGACTCCATTCATGGGATGGAGTTTTGCCTTAGCCCCTCTATTTAAATTCCTACCAATGACTTTCCCTATGCCCTTCTGTTCCCTCAGTTCTGCAGCAAACTTCTGTTGCCAGAATGAGGTCCCCGAGGCTTTGTCTCTTGGACAGGCCTTCTCTTGGGACCCAGAATCTTGTCCTTAATATTGTCTCATGGAGACAGGACACCCAGAGGGAAAGACCTGGCTGGAAGAAAAGCAAGAGAGTGTCAAGTTCTCGCCCTTCATGCCTGTCCACACTTTCCTATCCCTGCCCAGTCAAGGTATCTTTTCCCATCTGGGAAGCTACAGAGAAAAGATCCCTCATATCATAACTGTCCCATGATTTAAATTGTCCATGCTGAGCTCCCAGACAAGCTGAGGGAGGGGCCCATGCAGGTCAGAGCTAGTGGTAGAGACCACTGTGACAGTCAACAGCCAAATGTCAGCCCGACCTCCTTGACAGTTCCTACCCACAGGGAAGGAAACAAAGGAGGGGAATTTGTGCTCAAGAACCTCCCAGAAGGCTGAGGTCAGATTTGCTGTGGCCAGTTACCCTGAACCAGGGTGTGCTCATGAGCAGAGAGTGTCCACTTGGGGTGGACACACTCAATGTCGGCCTTCAGGATCTCAGCATTTTCTAAGAAAATGCAGCCTCAGGTCCAGTGCTGCTGAAATGAGCTGGGCTGTCAGACCCCTTCCCTCCAAGTCCCCTGCACCAGGTTTGTGCTAGAATTTCGGCTTCTTGCACATTTCCAGATGTGTTGTCAAACATGCTGCTTCTTACCTAGACAGGAAAGAAGGAAGAAGACTGAGGGCCCAGCTGGCTTCAGCCTGCGGTCTCCTGTTTAAAATGATTTCCCTAAAGCCATGCCACCTAATAAGAATTTAACCCAGACACATATATAATTCTAATTTTTCTAATGCCACGTTAAAAAAATGAAATTAATTTCAATAATATATTGTATTTAACCTGCTATATCAAAAGTATTATCATTTCAATTTTTAACCAATATAAAACAATAATTAATGAGATATTTTATAGTCCTTTTTTCATTCAAAGTCTTCAAAACATGTTGTGTATTGCACAGCACATCTCGATTTGGACCAGCCACATTTCAAGTGTTCATTAGCCATGCATGGCCTATGGCTCCTAGCCTGGAGAGTGCTGCCCTACAGTAGTGTGTCCTTTCACAAGTGGTCATTGATTCCTTGCAATAATCATGACTGAATCTTTGTTTGTAGAAGGTTTACCACTCCTCACAGAGTCTTCACGCTCTTCAACCCATTTGACCTCATTTGAGCCACTATCGACAGTAGAAACTGAAGCAAAACAATGTGTCACCAGGCAGTTGGTAGCAGAGTTAGGTCACCCGATTCCTGGTGTAGTGGCCTTCCTGCCCTGAGTTCATCTGGGGTGGGGAAGGAGAGGTGAAAAGCCAAGGTGTCCAGAGAGGCTGTAAGGGATGGGTCAGATCTGTTTGTGAATATACTAAAACCCACCGACTTGTACATGGTAAGTGGGTAATTGTATGGTAGGGGTATTCTATCTCTTTAAAGCTGTTAAAAGAGAGAGAGATAGACAGAGTGAAAGGCCAGCCAAGTGAACTGCTTGCTTTTCAGGAATTCAGGAGTGAGGGAAGAGAGGGTCTGCCGATGACAGTGCTGTCCTTCATCTATAAGTCTTTGTATTGTGAAACTATGTTAACTAAGGGAAGTGAACATTTTTTGTAGGCAAGGTGAGGTGCTCCCAAGATCCTGAAATAAATCATCCCAAGAATTTGCATTAGAAATGATAGAAGCAGTATCCAACAGGTAAGTACGTGTATAAATACACCTTGAATATACAGATGGCCCCCACTTCTGCAGGACACTCTATAGGCTGATCAGAGAGGCTGGCCTGTCTAGGGAAGGCGGTGCCAGCCAGAACCACCTGGGTGGATCTGCCTTGCTCACTGCTGTCTCTTGGTTATTTAGCCTAGGCCTGGGCACATATGGCACCCTCAGAGAGTATTTGTTGAATGAATACTAAGAGCGGAGGGTGCCATGGACAAGGATTTGCCCCTCTGGGGCTGGGAGCAGGAATGTCTCCAAGTTGGGCCTGGATTCATCTTACCTTAGTCTAATATCAACAAATATCAGTCCCCATGGGACCTCTGGTCACAAATTACCAGGTCTCTCCTGCACTTGTTAAAGGGAGAGAATGGACAGATGGTGTACTTTCTGTCATATGCTTTGAAATATTGCACTTCTTCCTTGGGTGAGGCATTGGCATACAAATTAGTACCTTTGTCTATTTGCATCTGTCTGATTTTTGTTGTGGTGGCTGCTTTGTTTTAGCTGAGCTGGTATCTCCAAGTGTGAACGAGTTGGAACCATGGAAAAGTGAGTTTTAGCCTGGCAAGATGAGTCCCATCCCCCAAGGAGACCCCTTGGGTCGGCTTGATTCTCTGGGAAGTGCCTGGAGCTATTTCCATGCCTTTATTCCAGTGCCTGGTGACTTCACTGGAAAGGCATAACTTCGAGAGAATTTCTGAATCATATCCCCAAAGTAAGAAAGTGTAATGTTAAAAAAAAAAAAAAATCCACAGTTGGAGTGACTGCTGATGAACATGTGACCTCAGATACCAAGATACAGATGGCTGTACCCAGCCCTGGCCCCATGCCTGTGCACCCCCAGTCAGCCTGCAAGGGGCCCTCAGCACCTCTCCTGCCGTTGCACCCTGGGGGTCAGGGAAGGGAGTGGTGCTGATTCTCCTGGATACACTGAGCTCCAAACCTCCCACCCAATGCAATGGGTGGGGGCGAGCGGGAAGCAGGAAGCATCACAGGCCAGCAGCGACCAGATAGATAGCCGGAGAGGGCCTGAGTGCTGAATGCCCTGAGCCGGGTGGTTCCAGGAAATTCCAGGCCAGCCAATCTAACTGGCCTTTCAGAGTAGCTAAGCTGCTATTTTGAGGGTTGTGTTGAGGGGAAACAACTCAACAAAAGCAAAACAATGGTTTCAGAGAAGGAAGGTCAGGGCAGGCTCAAGAACCCCTTTTGCACCTTCTGGGAGCCAGCCAGGAACACCGCACTGGGCTGTTACTATGACACCCCTCTGATGACTGTCCAACAGTTTGCAGTCCCTCAGAGCCTGAGCCAAACCTGGGGCTCCCTGAAACAATGCGATAGAGAGGACTCTCTGTGCTCCTTCAGGTTGTTTGAAGTTTCTCGAAGCTTCTTAGACTGGTTGGTCTGGCCCTCTGCTGGTGCCAACTCTATACCTAGGTCTCTGAAGAATACGTTCCTAAAGGAGGCAACCCCACAGGGGGCTCACTTCTCTGCCACACCCAGTGATGAAATCTGGAAGTTTTGGGTGTGTGACCGAATGGCTAAAAGAATCCTTGAGACCTTTTTGGTGCAAAAAGATGATTTTATTATAGCACGGGGACAGGACCCATGGGCAGAAAAGAGCTGCACTGGGACTGTGAGGAGTGACAGATTATATACCTTTTAATTAGTGAGGGTTAAGGATAGTGCAAGTCTCTAAGGAATTTGGAAGCAAGCCTTTCAGAACCTTGAGGGGCCAACTGCTGCCAAGATAAGGTTACTTTTAATCTTTAATAAAAGCATTAAGCATTAAGGCTCTAAGGCAGCAACAAGTTCCTTGAGGAAGGTCATACTCTCTACATTTCAGGTATCTCTCAGTGGGCTGTAGGCTGTAAAGAGATTTAACTTAAGCTACATTCTCTTGCTGCCTTTGCTTCTCTCATCATCCAGGATGGTTGCTCTGATCTCGGGGTCATGGTTACCCCCACCCTGTTTGCAGGTCTGCCAGTGTGAGGCCTGAGTCCTCCTCTGGTGTCGCTCTATGTCACTTATCCTTCTTGGTGGCTCTTTCCTCAATTATAAAATGAGGTTGGGGGTGAATAATATTCTATCATGCTCCAGTGCTACCACCCACATTTCTGGGACCCAGTGCCACTCCCGGCTCCCACCCATTGTCCAATGTCACCCGAGTGCCAATGACAGGCTGTGGACAGGGGAGCAGGAAGCCTGTAGGAATACACATCCAGGGTTTATTTCACCTCTGGTTCCTGTGCAGGTTCCATGCCTCCCATGGGACCACAGGTTTCCAGTTCCTGTAAGACATTCAAGCCCCAAGTGTCTGTTAGTGGTGCAAGGGAGTTTCTCAGGGCTTTGCTTAGGAGCTGGATCGGGCACCCTGTGGAAATTAGACCAAGAGGAACACTGGGCACTGATTCTAGAAAAGCACAGCCTGCCCCTACCATGGGGATGGTTAAGAAGAGATGCCAAGACAATCTCTTGGGAGTTCTGGGGAATCCCTGAGCTGGGACAGGTGTCATGTGGTCCCTTCAAAGATACCATGTCATTGGGACAGTGAGATACAAGACTCAGATTCAAATCTGCCTGTGACCACTTACAGTCACATGTCCTTGGAGAAGTCACTTAGCCTCCCTAAGGTATGGTATCCTCATTTTAATATACCTCTGAGGGTGCCAGAAGCTGAGTCATGGGTGGGCCTCTTTTCTTTTTGATGGGTGCTCTGCTTATACTCAGCAGGGAGACTGATGGGGTTGCCCTCCAGAGTTCCATTTTGCTGGCTTGGCACCAGCTCCACAGGGAAAGCAAGCCTGACCTTCCTATTCAAGGTAGACTCCTGGTCCCAGGCTCCCACCACGTGGATGGAGGCGGAGATGTGCCAGCAATTGTCTGGGTTTGTGGAAAGAATATTAAGAAGTCTCAGTTCCATGAGGAAGACAGTGATGAATTAAAAAAATAAGAAGAGAAGTGAAGAAAAGAAAAAAGAAGGGAAAGAAAGAGAGGAAGAGAAAAGAGAAGAGAAGAGAAGAAGAGAAAGAAGAGAAGAGAAGAGAAGAGAAGAGAAGAGAAGAGAAGAGAAGAGAAGAGAAGAGAAGAGAAGAAGAGAAGAAGAAAAGGAACGAAAAGCCAGGCTCATATCTGGGGAGGATTTGACATGATGAAGTGAAGGATTTGGGCGGTAAGAAAGTGGTTCACAGTTGTTCGGCCTGCAGGGCTCTAGGAGGAACAGGCAACAGGGGAAACAAAGAAACTGATCACCTCAATAATGTTGTAAGTTGCACATCATTTTCAAAGAGGCAAATGGATCTGAGGGACAATACAAATGCAAGCAGCTACTGTGTTCTGGAAAAGCTGACACCATAGCTTCCCTCTGACTTTCTTGGTGCCTGGCTCTCCTGTGCCTCCTGTACTCATGGACAGCTTGCTCAATGATGTCCTGAAAAGGAGGCCTGACCTGGGCTGACTAAACACAACATGTTTGTCTTGGTCTGAGATAACTCACACTGTGCTTTGCCCTAAAATGAATCCTTCACAGGGACATGAGGATGTCATGGTGTGTGGGAACTAGGCTGATTGGAAATTTGGGGGCAACCTTCTTTTTGAAAGCCTGGTGAAGTGGGCTGAATGGAACCTCATATCCTCAATTGGGAAAGCAAGCCAGGATAAGAGAATATTTACTGAAACGGGGATTACCTGTGCTGGGTGATTCAGAAATAGGCCCCAGTAATCCAGGGACCCAGATTCTTAACATGATGATGCCATGGTTACTCTTCAAAAGAAGCAGGAAGAGCTGTTGGCCCAGGGGAAAAACAGATACTAGTGTTGGTGAGGTGGGCTGCTCTCAGGTAGCAGCTAAGAAAATCAGCCATGACGTCCAATGGTGGGAGCCTGGCCTCTTCTACGACCACAGGAGCGGAGCCCTCCTCAAACACCATGAAGACAGTGCACCCCTGGCAAGGACTGCTCGACTGGGACCAGCCAAAGTGGGGAGCTGCTTTGGAAGCCACAAAACTGAGGGAGGGGTGACCTAGAGTGTCCCAAGTGTTGAAGGTAGAATCCCAAACTAGACAACTTGAAACTGGAGGAGTGGGTGCATTCAAGAGAATGAAAGCGTAGAAGAGAATGAAAGAGAGAGTGCAGAGTGCAAGAGAGTATATAGGGATGCCGTCCCTCTAATACCCATTCGTGATGTCCTCTGTTGGGGGGGGTCGTATAAAGGAACAGTAGAGTAGTAAAGGCAGGACTGTGGCCTCCTCCCATCATTCTGCTCAGTGACAGCTCCCAGACTTGTCCGTATGACATTTATGTAAAGATTTAGCACTCTGTACCTGATCTGGCATGCAAGAAGCTTCATTCCATACATCTCATGTAATCCCATTTCACCCTCACAAGAGATGGCAAGAATGGCATTATTTCTATTTTTATAGATGAAGAAACTGGGGATCAGGTTAAATAATTTATCCCAGCTTCCACAGCCTGTGAGTGGAAGAACTAAGTCTTGAGCTTCCTTCTCTGTGACCCAAATCTCCCTATCCCACCAGGCCCAGCCACTTCTTCCCTGAGGCCTGGTACCCTCCCTCCACACTCGGAGGTACCTCCCCCAGTACTTGCCCTGTCAACTCAGACTGGCTTCTGTGGTCCAAGCAGTTTGGAGTAAGGCCTTGAGCCCTTGTGGTGGATTAAAAATGGCACAAAATCTTAGACATTCCTCCACTGAGTGGTGGGGTCTGTGTCTTCTCTCCTTGAGTCTGGTGGGCCTTATGGAATCACTGTAGCGTAAGTAATGCTATGTGGCTTCCAAGGCCAGGTAAGAGGAAGTCTTGCTGCTTTGGCTTTGGTCTTGTAGAACATTCAGTTTCTGGACTTTGACAACATCCCCTGTAGACCCAGCCCCTATGCTGTGAGAAGCAGGCCATGTGGAGAGGCACATGTGAGTACTCAGGCTGGCAGTTGCTGCTAAACTCCCAGCCAACAGCCGGCATCACCTGCCAGGTAAGCCAGTCAGTTATCTTGGACATCCAGTCCAGGTGGCAAAGGAAGCCCAGCAGATGTCTGATCATAACCACTTGAGAGATTCCTAATGAAGACTACCCAATGGAGCCCTTCTTGAATCCCAACCCTCAAATCATGAGCAAAATAAAATAGCTGTTATAAGTTATTTGCATTTGAGGATAATTCATCTCATAGTGGTAGGTAACCACTAGGGTGCCTCTATGAATGTCTAGGTCAGCATGAGCTGCATGTAGGGCATGTGGGCATCAAGTGATGAGGAGGCATCAGAGGTGGCCAGACTTGCCTGCTCCACGCAGATAGTCTAAGGGATTCTTCCTGACAATGCCACCCGGCATGTACTTTCAAACTTCCAAACAGCGAACATCCAGAAAAAAAGAGTCTGGGAGCAAACTTTTAATTAGTGAATGGCAAACTTATCTCAGAGAAGGGCAGCAGGATCTGGGAACAGAGATGGGCTCACAAGCTGTCCAGATGGATTTCTAAGACATACAGAAAACCAGGGATGGCAGGAGGAGAAAATAGAGGTCAGGAAAGCAAACACCGTGCGAGCCAGTGTGAATGGCATGGTGGCATTTTGCTGTTATTTTTGACGATGCTTTTCATTTCCCAGACCAGTTTGTTTCAGGATTTGAGCTCTCCTGGAACAGGATTCCTGAAAGTCATTGTCTCTGAGGTGAAGAGATGGGTCTCTTTCCTCTGAAAAGCATTTCACCATTTACTGAGCTTCCTGGAAGTTGGAGTTTCTGCCCCAGCCTCTGTTAAGTATCCATAGATTGGGGTGTGCACTTCAATATGTCATGTCTTATCCCCAAATGTGGTTTAGCATAAATCTGATCTAAAACTCAGGACAGGCTGTGTTTTGAACATCACACATGTGAATTCCTCACACCTCGAAATTCCTCAAACTTCATCTTAAAGTCTTGAAATTTGACTTGTCTGTTCCTCCTGCTGGTGAAAACAGTTGGTGGTGCCGCCTGAGTAGGCTTTTGTCCTTTGGCTCAGGGGTTTTGGAAGAATCCAAACTTCAAGACCAAAGTCAAGCCTCCAGGCCTCTGCCAGAGGACAGAGAAAACCAAGGCACATACAAGTCTGCATGTGAATGCCCTCCTTCCTGGGAGGGCTCGGTCACCTCTTCTTGCCCTATAAGAAGCATGGGAAAGGAAGTGGTGATGAAGTAACTGGAGACAAGGGCTTTGCTTTTAGTTCCTACATTCCAGCAGGCCAGCTATCTGGCTTGGGACCAAGCTCAGTACTGCTGGGTAAACAGCCCTACTTGGTCCCTGCTTTTTAGCCAGCAGAATGGTTTGGGGGTTTTGTTTGGATGGGGAAGAGAATGGCTTGACAAGATCAAAGATGTAGAATTCTGACATTTGTAGATACACAACCAAATAAAGAAAAGGAGAGAAATGATTCTGTATGTTGAGGGTAAGCCAGAAATGGATTATATTTGAAATAATACTTGAAGATTGTAAAATTCATCTGTATGTAAAAAAGTACCCCCCCCAAAAAAAAACAACTAATAAGATGCATGAGTTTTTTTTAAAGATTTTATTTATTTATTCATGACAGAGAGAGAGAGAAGCAGAGGGAGAAGCAAGCTCCCAAGGAGCAGGGAGCCTGATGTGGGACTCGATCCCAGCACCCTGGGATCATGACCTGAGCTGAAGGCAGATGCTTAACCATCTGAGCCACCCAGGCGCCCAAGATGCATGAGTTTATATTTGGCCAGAATTTAGGCCATCTTAGGATGCTGGTGAATCTGGTATGGAGATTTCCATTCAGAAACTGGAGGTTAGGTGTTCAGATGCTGAAGATGGTTTCATTCAGGGGACAACTCTGGTGGAGAGGGCCTATGTTGGGGAGGGAATTAAGAACAGACTAGATGAGTGGTTCACAATCTAGTTGACAATCTATGAGGCAAATCAGGTCACACCCATTGGTCTCTATGTTGTGGTTACTTTTCTGCTACAAAGGCAGAAGCTAGAGGTTATAACAGGGACACTGTGGCCCATGAAACCTGAAAAATATTTATTATTTGGCCCTTTACAGAAAACATTTGCTAACCCTTGGTGTAGAAAGTCACAAACGCGCTCACCTTGGCACTACTTACCTTGTTGTTGCCCTAAAATTTTGTTAAGTTGGGCTCTGCATGATTGCTAGTATGATGAAAAATGAGAATACATTCATGAACATAAACAGACACATGTGTACATGCACATAGACAGACACATACATACCTACCTATACACACAAGCACACATATGTGCATGCATGCATACACACATACATAGATACAATAAAATAAAGAGAAAGAAAGAAATCCATAAGACTGCATCATGGGATTACAGAGAGCCCAAACTGTTGGCCCCCTCCCCTGCTCCTCAGTGCTCACTGCCCCTGTACACACTGCAGGCATTTTACTAAACACAAGTGAGAGTCCTTGCTTGAGGATTTCCTCTGGACACAGAAGCATGCTTGATCTCTGTGCAAGGCTGACACAGATACTCCCACCATCTGCCCTTAATCTGGGACAAATGAGTGTTAGTAGATGCTCACTCCAGCTTCCTCACCCTATGGAGGGGACAACTCTAAGATTGTATGTGTGTTGCCTTGTTGCCCAGAAATCCCCAGAAGGATGAGTCCCAATGCCCCCAGTGGTAACCTGTCCATGAACACATTCTTTACCATCTGCCCTCCCTTCCTTATCTTACACTTCCCTACCGCTTCTCCTTGGAATCACCTCCCAAATAAGATTCACATCCTTGTCTTGGGGGCTGCTTCTGGGGGACCCAATACATGACAGTTCTGGCATACTTTTTCTGTTGGCTGTAAGAAACTTTACTCTGATCCCTGTTTTCCTTTGCTTGGTCATGTATTTTTAAATATAAGGATAATAACAAGATTAATAAAGAATTGATGGTAATATCTTTTTTTCTTACTCATCATCTAAAACCAAGAAATACACATCAAAACAAACAGAGAATCAAGAATGAGGACAGAGGCTAACCTTCTCTGTTGGACATAAATATTTTGTCAAGTTAAGCTTTGTTTGGGCACCAGATTCTATTTATATAGACAGGCGAAGGAATAAGAAGAGCCATTCAGTGTTTTCATCTTTTCAAAGGGGAATAATTGGTAAATGCCCTATAGCTAGATAGTTACTTATTCTACCAGTTGCAAAATTTACAGGTGCCTATGCCAAGCATTCTTTTTTCTTTTCCTTTTATAAGAATAAGCACAGATCTAGACACAGCATGGAAACACATTTGTCTAGGAGACTAGGAGGGAACGTGAGAAGCTCTGAGGAAAGAAGTATTTGGGAGAAGGTTGTTACAGACATCAATGAACAGTTCATTTCCCCACAGCCCTTGGACTACCAATTAAAAAAAAAAAAAGGTATCATATGCAAAAGAGAGGAGCTAGATGAATAAGAGTGACAACAGCCTTCAATAGAGACGGGGCTTAGGGCACCACTCCTGTGGAAGTAGCTTTTTTGAGTAGAGTGTGAAAGAAGAATTAAAGAATTGAGATACCACCCTCATCTCTGAGATAAGGAGACTGTTGATACAAGGAGGAGAAAGAGATAGTATGGGTAGGAGAAAAGAAAGGTATCTTGAAGAGCTGGCAACAGGTTTCTTCACTGAACATTTCCCGATTTCTGTTTGAAGACAGAATACTGGCTTGAATGAATGGGTTATTTGGTTTAATATACCACTTGGTATATTTGCAGTAAGATTCATTTTTACAGAAAATTGAGTCTATTGTGCAAAGCTGGACAGTCTTTCCTTGTGGAGTTTTAGAACTGCTGGTGGGCTTGGCAGTCACCTGCAGTCTCCCATTTCACTAAAGAGTAATGTGGAATGTGATGGGGATTCTTGATAACAATGACCAGAATTTGTGGAATGGCTACTGTGTGCCAGGACACTTTGTATAGCTTTGCAAATGTTCACTACAACCTTTCAGAGTAGTTTATTGTCCCCATTTACTGTTTGTCTAAGAAGTTACAAAATTTGCTTAAGCTCAGCCACCATCATATACCAAGGTTGAATTTTGAACCCTGATATATCCAGATCCTGTGCCATGTTCTGTCCACCATATCAGTGGTTCCCAAATACCAGTCTGTGTACAATCCCATACCTGATACCAGAAATTCTGGTTCAGCAGGAGTTGTTGGGCTGGGTTCTCTCACACAGAAAACCATAGATGATAAGGATCTGAGTGCAAATGATTTATTGGGAGGTGATCCCAGGAAATACCACTAGGGGTGTGGGGGAATGGGGCAGGAAAAGGGAAAAAAACAACAAAGGGAGCATTAGTGAGCAGATTACTCTGGGCAACTGGGGTTCAATTCTGCTGAAGAATTCTGGGAGATGGTGGAGAATATGACTCAGAATTGTCCCCTTCTTAGGGGTAGGAAGACAAGGACTTTTCCAACAACTGTCACTGGCTGAGTGACAAATCTGGGGCATTAACTCCCAGGCACCTCTAGATTCCTCTGAATGTAACACAGGTGTGCTCTCAAAGTAGAGAAGCTCTCAGGCAGAGGTATTTGGTGTAAGAGAAGCCATCTGGCACAGAGTTGAATGGGCAGGATATAGAATATCAACTGCAGCATTAAGATGGGGCTGAGGAAGCTGTAATTTCTTATTTCTTTTTTTTTTTGGTGGTATCTGTAATTTTATTTTATTTTTTTAACATTGAAAACAGTTTTTTATCTGTAACATATAAAGCTCACACAAATCAATAAGAACCAACTAGGAAAATGGGCAAAGGGTATGAAAAAACAATCCACAAAAGAAAATACAATTAAAAAGGAATAAATACATTTAAAAGGTTTACCTCGTGAATAATTAATTAAATACCAAATGAAAACAATACTTAGGTAATTGTCACATTCAAATAAGCAAACTTTTTTTAAAGATTTTATTTATTTATTTTCTTCCTACCTACCAATTTTATTTTTTTAATTTATTTTTTCTAATTTTTTAAAATTTAAATTCAATTAATTAACATATAATATATTATTAATTTCAGAGGTAGAGATCAGTGATTCATCAGTCTTATATAATAGCCAGTGCTACTTACATCATGTGCTCTCCTTAATGTCCATCATCCAGTTACCCCATCCTCCCATCCTCTCCTCTCCAGCAACCCTCAGTTTGTTTCCTATGATTAAGATTCTCTTATGATTTGTCTCCCACTCTGATTTCGTCATTTTATTTTCTCCTCTCTTCCCCTATGCTCCTCTATTTTGTTTCTTAAATTTCACATATAAGTGAAATCATATGACGATTGCCTTTTTCTGATTGACTTATTTCACTTAGCATAATACCCTCTAGTTCCATCCATGTCATTGCAAATGACAAGATTTCATTTTTTGATGGCTGAGTAGTATTCCATTGTATATATACATATACCACATCCTCTTATCCATTCATCTGTCAATGGACATATGGGCACTTTCCCTATTGTGGCTATTATGGACAATGCTGCTATAAACATTGAGTTGCAGGTGCCCCTTTGGATCACTACATTTGTATCTTTGGGGTAAATACCTAGTAATACAACTGCTAGGTCACAGGGTAACTCTATTTTCAACTTTTTTGAGGAACCTCCATAGTGCTTTCCAGAGTGGCTGTACCAGCTTGCATTCCCATCAACAGTTTTTTTTTAATTTAATTTAATTTTATTATGTTATGTTAGTCACCATCCAGTACATCATTAGTTTTTGATGTAGTGTTCCATGATTCATTGTTTTCATATAACACCCAGTGCTCATGCAATATATGCCGTCCTTAATACCCATTACTGGGCTAACCCATCCCCCCACCCCCTCCCCTCTAAAATCCTTAGTTAGTTTCTCAGAGTCCATAGTCTCTCATGGTTCATCTCCCCCTCTGATTCCCCCTCCCTTCACTTTTCCCTTCCTTCTCCTAATGTCCTCCATGCTATTCCTTATGTTCCACAAATAAGTGAAACCATATGATAATTGACTTTCTCTGCTTGACTTATTTCACTTAGCATAATCTCCTCCAGCCCCATCCATGTCGATGTAAAAGCTGGGTATTCATCCTTTTTGATGGCTGAGTAATATTCCATTGTATATATGAACTACATCTTTATCCATTCATCTGTTGAAGGGCATCTCAGCTCTTTCCACAGTTTGGCTATTGCAGACATTGCTGCTATGAACGTTAGGGTGCATATGGCCCTTCTTTTCACTACATCTGTGTCTTTGGGGTAAATACCCAGTAGTGCAATTGCTGAGTCATAGGGTAGCCCTATTTTTAATTTTTTGAGAAACCTCTACACTGGCCAGACTTATTCAGAAGAAAAGAGAAAGGACCCAAATTAATAAAATTATGAATGAAAGGGAAGAGATCACAACTAACACACCAGAAATAGAAACAATTTTTAGAAATTATTATCAACAAATATATACCAATAAATTAAGCAACCTGGAAGAAATGGATGCCTTCCTGGAAACCTATAAACTCCCAAGACTGAAACAGGAAGAAATTGACAACATGAATAGGCCAATAACCACTAACGAGATTGAAGGAGTGATCAAAAACCTCCCAAAAAACAAGAGTCCAGGGCCTGATGCATTCCCTGGGGAATTCTATCAAACATTCAAGGGAGAAATAATACTTATTCTCCTGAAGCTATTTCAAAAAATAGAAACAGAAGGAAAGCTTCCAGCCTTATTCTGAGGTCAGCATTACCTTAATCCCCAAACCAGGCAAAGACCCCATCAAAAAGGAGAATTTCAGACCGATATCCCTGATGAATATGGATTCCAAAGTTCTAAACAAAATCCTAGCTAATAGGATTCAACAATACATTAAAAGGATCATCCCCCATATTAAAGAGGGCACGTTCTGCGTGGAGCATTGGGTATTATGCACAAACAATGAATCATGGAGCACTACATTAAAAACTAATGATGTAATGTATGGTGATTAATATAACAATAAAAATTTTTTTTAAAAAAGGATCATCCCCCATGACCAAATGGGATTTATCCCCGGAATGCAAGGGTGGTTCAACATTCACAAATCAATCAATGTGACAGAACACATTAATAAGAGGAGAAAGAACCATACGGTCCTCTCAATTAATGCAGAAAAAGCACTTGACAAAATACAGCATCCTTTCCTGATTAACACTCTTCGGAGTATAGGAATAGAAGGAACATTCCTCAAGTTCATAAAATACATCTATGAAAAACCCACAGCGAGTATCATCCTCAATGGGGAAAAGCTGAGAGCCTTTTCCTTAAGATCAGGAACACGTCAAGGATGCCCACTCTCACCATTATTGTTCAACATAGTACTAGAAGTCCTAGCAACAGCAATCAGACAACAAAAAGAAATAAAAAGTATTCAAATTGGCAAAGAAGAAATCAAACTCTCTCTCTTTGCAGATGACATGATATTTTATGTGGAAAACCCAAAAGACTCCACCCCCAAAATTATTAGAAGTCATACAGCAATTCAGTAATGTGGCAGGATACAAAAATCAATGCACAGAAATCAGTTTCTTTCTTATACACTAACAATGCAACTGTAGAAAGAGAAATTAGAGAAACAATTCCATTTACAATAGCACCAAAAACCATAAGATATTTCTGAATAAACCTAACCAAAGAGGTAAAGGGTCTATACTGTAGGAACTACAGAACACTCATGAAAGAAATTGAAGAAAACACAAAAAGATGGAAAAACATTCCATGCTCATGGATCGGAAGAATGAACATCGTTAAATGTCTATGCTACCCAGAGCAATCTATACCTTCAATCCCACTCCAATCAAAATTCCAATGATATTTTTCAAAGTGCTGGAACAAATAATCCTAAAATTTGTATGGAATCAGAAAAGACCCTGAATCACCAAGGAAATGTTGAAAAAGAAAAACAAAGGTGGGGGCATCATGTTGCCTGATTTCAAGCTATATTACAAAGCTATGACCACCAAGACAGCATGGTACTGGCACAAAAACAGACATAGACCAATGGAACAGAATAGAGAGCCCAGATATGGACCCTCAACTCTACGGTCAAAGTATCTTCGACAAAGCAGGAAAAAATATGCAATGGAGAAAAGACCATCTCTTCAATAAATGGTGCTGGGAAAATTGGACAGCTATATACAAAAGAATGAAACTCGACCATTCTCTAACACCATATACAAAGATAAACTCAGAATGGATGAAAGACCTCGGTGTGAGACAGGAATCCATGAAAACCCTAGAGGAGATCATAAGTGGTAACCTCTTCGACATCAGCCACAGCAACTTCTTTCAAGATACATCTCTGAAGGCAAGTGAAACAAAAGCAAAAATGAACTTTTGGGACTTCATCAAAGTAAAAAGCTTCTGCACAGCAAAGGAAACAGTCAACAAAACAAAGAGGCAACCCACAGAATGGGAGAAGCTATTTGCAAATGACACTACAGACAAAGGGCATCCAAGATCTATAAAGAACTTCTCAAACTCAACACCCAAAAAACAAATAATCCAGTCAAAAAATGGGCATAAGACATGAACAGACACTTCTCAAATGGAGACATACAAATGGCTAACAGACACTTGAAAATATGTTCATCATCA
>NW_027397091.1:19733150-19736692 GCF_003265705.2 Callorhinus ursinus
GCAAAAATTGACAAGGCAAGGAACAACAAATGTTGGAAAGGTTGTGGAGAAAGGGGAACCCTCTTACACTGTTGGTGGGAATGCAAGTTGGTACAGCCACTTTGGACAACAGTGTGGAGGTTCCCATCAACAGAGTAAGAGGGTCCTTCTTTCTCTGCATCCTCAACAATATCTGTCATTTCCTGACTTGTTAATTTTAGTCATTCTGACTGGTGTGAGTTGGTATCTCTTTGTAGTGTTGATTTGTATTTCCCTGATACTGAATGATGTTGATCATTTTATCATGGGTCCGTTGGCCATTTGTATGTCTACTTTGGAGAAGTATCTGTTCATGTCTTCTGCCTATTTCTTGATTGAATTATTTTGTTTTTTGGTTGTTGAGTTTGATAAGTTCTTTATAGATTTTGGATACTAACCCTTTATCTGATAAGATATTTGCAAATATCTTCTCCCATTCTGTTGGTTGTCTTTTGGTTTTGTTGACTATTTCCTTTGTGGTGCAAAAGCTTTTTATCTTGATGAAGTCCCAATATTTCATTTTTGACTTTGTTTCCTTTTCCTTGTAGGCGTGTCTAGTAAGAAGTTGTGGCAGCCAAGGTCACAGAGGTTGCTGCCTGTGTTCTACTCTAGGATTTTGATGAATTCCTGTCATATTTAGGTCTTTTATCCATTTTGAGTTTATTTTTGTGTATGGTGTAAGAAAATGGTCCAGTTTCATTCTTCTGCATGTGGCTGTCCAATTTCTACAACACCATTTGTTGAAGAGACTGTGTGTTTTCTACTGGAGATTCTTTGCTGCTTTGTCAAAGATTAGTTGACCATAGAATTGAGGGTCCATTTCTGGGTTCCCTATTCTGTTCCATTGATCTATGTGTCTATTTTTGTGTCACTACCATACTGTCTTGATGATTACAGCTTTGTAACACAGTTTGAAGTCTGGAATTTTGATGCTTCCAGCTTTGATTTTCTTTTTCAACATTCTTTTGGTTATTTGGGGTCTTTTCTGGTTCCATAGAAATTTTAGGATTGGGGTGCCTGGGTGGCCGGTCGTTAAACATCTGCCTTCGGCTCAGGTCATTATCCCACAGTCTTGGGATCAAGCCCTGCATTGGGCTCCCTGTTCCGTGGGAAGCTTACTTCTTCCTCTCCCACTGCCCCTGTTTGTGTTCCCTCTCTCGCTGTGTCTCTGTCAAATAAATAAATAAAATTAAAAAAAAAATTTTAGGCTTATTTGTTCCATCTCAGTGAAAAAAGCTGACAGTATTTTGATAGGGATTGCTTTGAATGTATAGATTGCTCTAGGTAGCATAAACATTCTAACAATATTTGTTCTTCCAATCCATGAGCATGGAAACTCTTCTACATTTCTTTGTGTTCCTCAATTTCTTTTATGAGTGTTCTATATTTTTCTGAGTATAGATCATTTGCCTCTTTGGTCAGGTTTATTCCTAGGTATCTTATGGTTTTTGGTGCAATTATAAATGGGATCGATTCCTTAATTTCTTTTTCTTCTGTCTCATTGTTAGTGTATAGAAATATAACTGGTTTCTGTATATTGATTTTATATCCTGCCACATTGCTGAGTTCCTGCATGAGTTCTAGCAATTTTGGGGTGGTGCCTTTTGGGTTGTCCACATAGAGTATCATGTTATCTGCAAAGAGCGAGAGTTTGACTTCTTTGCTCATTCAGATGCCTTTTATTTCTTTTTGTTGTCTGATTGCTGAGGCTAAGACTTTTAGTACTATGTTGAAAAAAAAAGTGGTGATACGGCATCCCTGCCTTGTTTCTGACCTTAGGGGAAAAGTTCTCACTTTTTCCCTATTGGGAATGATATTCACTGTGGGCTTTCTGTATATGGCTTTTATAATATTGAGGTATGTTCCCTCTATCCCCACACTGTGAAGAGAAAGAAAGTAATATTTTGATCAAGAAAGGATGTTGTGCTTTGTCAAATGCTTTTTCTGCATCTATTGAGAGGATCAAATGTGTCTTGTCACCTTTTTTTTTAAATTAATGTATTGTAACACACTGATTGATTTGTGGTTGTTGAACCAACCTTGCATCCCAGGGATAAATCCAACTTGGTTATGGTGAATAATCTTTTTAATGTGCTGTTGGATCCTATTGGCTAGTATTTTGGTGAGAATATTTGCATCCATGTTCATCAAGGATATTGGTCTGTAATTCTCCATTTTGATGGGGTCTTTACCTGGTTTTGGGATCAAGGTAATGCTGGCCTCATAAAATGAGTTTGGAAGTTTCCCTTCCATTTCTATTTTTTGAAACAGTTTCAGAAGAATCGCTATTAATTCTTCTTGAAATGTTTGGTAGAAATCCCCTGGGAAGCCATCTGGCCCTGGGCTTTTGTTTGTTGGGAGCGCTTTGATGACTGCTTCAATTTCCTTAGTGGTTATAGGTCTGTTCAGGTTTTCTATTTCTTCCTGGTTCAATTTTGGTAGTTGATACATCTCTAGGAATGCATCCATTTCTTCCAGATTATCTAATTTGCTGGTGTATAGTTGCTCATAAAATGTTCTTATATTTGTTTGTATTTCTTTGGTGTTGGTTGTGATCTCTCCTCTTTCATTCATGATTTTGTTGATTTGGGTCGTTTCTCTTTTCTTTTTGATAAGTCTGGCCAGGAGCTTATCAATCTTATGAATTCTTTCAAAGAAGCAGCTCTTAGTTTCATTGATCTGTTCTACTGTTCTTTTGGTTTCTCTTTCATTGATTTCTGCTCTGATCTTTATTATTTCTCTTCTCCTGCTGGGTTTAGGCTTTATTTGCTGTTCTTTCTCCAGCTCCTTTAGGTGTAGGGTTAGGTTGTGTATTTGAGACCTTTCCTGTTTCTTGAGAAAGGCTTGTATTGCTATATACTTTCCTCTCAGGACTGCCTTTGCTGTATCCCAAAGATTTTGGTCAGTTGTGTTTTCATTTTCATTGGTTTCCATGTAATTTTTAAATTCTTCTTTAATTTCCTGGTTCACCCATTCATTCTTTAGTAGGATGCTCTTTAGCCTCCATGTATTTGAGTTCTTTCCGACTTTCCTCTTGTGATTGAGTTCTAGTTTCAAAGCATTGTGGTCTGAAAACATGCAGGGAATGATCCCAATCTTTTGGTACCGGTTGAGACCTGCTTTGTGACCTAGGATGTGATCAATTCTGGAGAATGTTCCATGGGCACTAGGGAAGAATGTGTATTCCGTTGCTTTGGGATGGAATGTTCTGAATATGTCTGTGAAGTCCATTTGGTCCAGTGTGTCATTTAAAGTCTTTATTTCCTTGTTGATCTTTTGCTTAGATGATCTGTCCATTTCAGTCAGGGGGGTGTTAACGTCCCCCACTATTATTGTATTGTTGTCAATGTGTTTCTTTGCTTTTGTTATTAATTGCCTTATATAATTGGCTGCTCCCATATTCAGGGCATAGATATTTACAATTGTTAGATCTTCTTGTTGGATAGACCCTTTAAGTAGGATATAGTGTCCTTCCTCATCTCTTATTACAGTCTTTGTTTTAAAATCTAGTTTGTCTGATATAA
>NW_027397091.1:19737092-19737888 GCF_003265705.2 Callorhinus ursinus
CCATTGTAGGTTACATATCTCTTCTCCTGAGCTGCTTTCAGGATTTTTCTTTGTCTCTGAGACTCGTAAGTTTTACTATTAGATGTCGGGGTGTTGACCTATTATTATTGATTTTGAGAGGGGTTCTCTGTGCCTCCTGGATTTTGATGCCTAATTCCTTCCTCACATTAGGGAAGTTCTCTGCTATTATTTGCTCCAATATACCTTCTGCCCCTCTCTCTCTTTCTTCTTCTTCTGGGATCCCAATTATTCTAATGTTGTTTTGTCTTATCGTATCACTTATCTCTCGAATTCTGCCCTCGTGATCCTGTAGTTGTTTCTCCCTCTTTTTCTCAGCCTCTTTACTTTCCATCATTTGGTCTTCTATATCACTGATTCTCTCTTCTGCCTCATTTATCCTAGCAGTTAGTGCCCCCATTTTTGATCGCACCTCATCAAAAGCCTTTTTGATTTCGACTTAGTTAGATTTTAGTTCTTTTATTTCTCCAGAAAGGGTTTCTCTAATAACTTTCACGCTTTTTTCAAGCCCAGCTAGTATCTTTAAAGTCATGATTCTGAACTCTAGGTCCGACATCATACTAATGTCCGTATTGAGTAGGTCCCTGGCTGACGGTACTACCTCTTCTTTTTGCTGAGGTGATTTCTTTCGTCTTGTCATTTTGTCCAGAGGAGACTAGATGAATGAGAGAACAAAATGCTAACAGGTTTACAACGTCCCCAGCAAATATACTGTATACAAATCAGAAAAGACCTGAAACCAGGGGAAAAGAAAGGGAAAGAAAGAAAAAAGAAAGAG
>NW_027397091.1:19737988-19845544 GCF_003265705.2 Callorhinus ursinus
AAAAAAAGAAAAAAAAAGATAAAAACAAAAACAGAACAATACAAAAAATGCAGAATGTGATCAAATATGATCAGGCTAGTGCATAGATCAGTGCCACACACTAGATTTTGGGCGTATTTTGGTCTGTTAGAAAAAAGTGCCTCCTAAAATTTTAAAGGAAGAAAGACATATATGTACAAAATAAGGGTTGATACAATGAAGGGATGGAAGATGACTGTAAAGATGAAAATTATAGAAGATTTTATAAAAGGACTTGATAAGAAGTTTGAAATAAGAAAGAAGATTAAAAAAAAGAAGAAAAAAGGGAGAGAATGTGATCAGGCAGGAGACTAGAACAAAGCCATACACTAGTGTTTTAGGGTATATTTTGATCTGTTAGAAGAAACTGTATCTCAAAATTTTAAAGAGAGAACAACTTATATATATATGCCAAAAATAAGGGTAACTACTATGAAGGGATAAAATATGACTCTTCCAGTAAGTGGTCGCTTCTCTGTTCAGATAGTTGTTGCTACTCTCCTCTTTGATCTCCTGTTGAGTTCGTAGGTGTTCAGAATGGTTTGATCCCTATTCAGCTGAATTCCTGAGACCAGACGAAATCTAGGTCTCCTACTCCTCTGCCATCTTGCTCCGCCCCTCCTTCACTGATTGTTTCTTCAATGGCTATGGGAATTTGTGTTCTTAGAAAAATAATAAAGCCACCCACAGTTTGATATTATATTTTCATTATGGTAAAATCTTTGATTTCTCTGGAATTTGTATTGGAAGGAAGACTGAGGTAAGAATCAATAGATATGATCCTATCTTCTGTCCCCAAACTTAACCAGTCTTCTTTCTTAAGATTTTATTTATTTATTTGAGAGAGAGAGAATGAGAGATAGAGAGCATGAGAGGGAAGAGGGAGAAGCAGACTCCCCGCCGAGCAGGGAGACTGATGTGGGACTCGATCCCAGGACTCTGGGATCATGACCTGAGCCGAAGGCAGTTGCTTAACCATCTGAGCCACCCAGGCACCCCACCAGTCTTCTTTCTCAGCCTATTCCTAAGTGCTGTATATTAAGAAATTTTCAGACAATTTATTATAATGCTTGTTCAAACTGTATGATTCCTTTATTTTGCCAGCAATGCAAAATTTCTATTCTTCAAGTTGTGATTTCTGCATTCACAAGTATAATTGGGTTTTGTTTCTAGTCTCCTTTCCTGTGCTGTCACATTTGCTTTCTGCCTTTTGCTCCAGAAATTATTTTTTATTGAACATACTTAAAATCTTGTTTCTCACTTATCACCTTAAGACATTTTCTGCTGGCTCTACATTGTGAAAGAAAACAAGGCATCACACTAGTTCTCACAACCTTGTACCTCCTCCTGGGTTTTGTCACTTGCACATTTGTTTAGGCCTTTACAACTTTAAACAAGTTACCTAAATTCACTTAAAATAATTTAGAGGTTCTAATATCTTTTGCTGTATAACAAATCACCCTAAAATAATGGCTTGAAATGTCATCGATCTTTTGCTATTTCTGATAGTTTCTGCATGTCAAGAATTCAGACAGATCACAGTAGGGATAGCTCATCTTTGCTCCATGATATTTGGGGCCTCAACTGGAGGACTCAAAAGCTGGGGCCTGAAATCATACAAAGGCTCCTTCGTTCCCATGTCTGGTGGTTGATGCTAATATTAGGTGAGGGTGCAACAGAGGCTGTTAGCTGAAAGACCTTCATATGGCCTCTCCCTGTAGTCTAGGCTTCCTTGTATCATGGTGGCTATTTTCCAAGAGTGAGAACAAGACAGAGGAAAAAAAAAGGAGAGATATAAAAAGATAGAGATGATAGATGGATAGATGGATGGATGGATGGATAGATAGATAGATGATAGATAGATAGATAGATAGATAGATAGATAGATAGATGATAGAAAATAGATAAAGAGTAGGGGTGGGGTACTAGGCTGAGGATGTATTCTTTATGACATAACCTGGGAAGTCATGTTCCATCATTTCTGCCACTTTATTAATTAACAGTGAGTCAGTAAGTCCAGTCCACATTTAAGAAAAGAGGACCCAGACTCCACCTTAATGTGAAGAGTGTCAAAGAATATGCTAACATTTAAAATTTTTAAAGATTTTATTTATGGGACACCTGGGTGGCTTAGTCTGTTAAGCATCTGCTTTTGGCTCAGGTCATGATCCCTGGCTCCTGGGATCAAGTCCTGCATCAAACTCCTTGCTCAGCGGAGAGCCTGCTTCTCCTTCTGCCTGCTCTGCCTGCCACTCCCCCTGCTTGCCCCCCCCGACAAATAAATAAATAAATAATTTTTAAAAAATAAAGATTTTATGTATGTATGTATGTATTTATTTGAGAGAGAGGGGTGCGGGGGAGGAGCACAGGGAGAGGGACAAGCAGACCCTGCACTGAGCATGGAGCCCGATCCCACAACCCAAAGATCATGACCTGAGCTGAAATCAAGAGTCAGACACTTAACCAACGGAGCCACCTAGGCAGCTGAGAGAGAGAATCTTAAGGAAGCTCCATGCTGGGAGCCTGGGAGCCATACAGGGCTCAGTCTCACAACCCTGAGATCATGGCCTGAGCCAAAAACCAAGAGTTGGATGCTCAACTGTCTGAGCCATCCAGGCACCTCTAAACATTCTTTTTTTTTTTTTTTAATTTTTTATTGTACCTCTAAACATTCTTTTAAAACCCACCACAATTGTTCTTAAGATGATGGCCTTGAGCTAATAATCAAGATCTGTCCTGTGTCCTCTGAGCTTTGTATGCATGGCCCCTGCTTACCTTGCTAGCCTCATCCTTGATCGTGCTCTCCTGCTCTCCCGCCAGCAGATCCCACAGGCTTTTCATTTCCTGGTACTGCCACTGCACTGTGCATAGCATGCTTCTCTGCATGGAATCCTGTTTTCCCCACTTTACTGAGCAATTCTTGGTGACCTTTCAGTTATCAGTTCAGCTGTCACTTCCTTAGGGAAGTGACCTCCCTCACAAGGCTGATTTCCCTCTGCTATCCCCTCTCTTGGTACTGTGCATCTCTCCTTCATAGTACTCAACTCAGGGGACATTTTCATTGCACTGTATGACTGTGTATCTTCCTTGCTAGACAGTAAGCTCCTAGGGCAGAGACTGCCCACTGCTATTCACCGGCATTGTCAGCACTTAGCATACACCCAAAACTTATTAGACACTTCCTACATATTTGCTGAATTAATCTGTCTTTTGATTTATCAAACATACTCAATGTCTGTTTTCTCCACAAAGAAAAATATGGAAATTAACACACTTGTACATCCTCCCACTCTCCATTTTTTTCACTTTTTATTATTTATTGGAAAATATATTCCACATTCGTCATATTTCCTGGATATTACCTTACTTTCCTTTATTATTGAGTTTTACTTAAAATGGATTTGAGTTCACCACTCCTGTGCTTCTGTTGTGATGCTTCCTTTCATCTCTCAACTTCTGGTTGTCTTCATTTTGTCCTCAAGAAGTTCATTTAAGAGGCACCTGGGTGGCTCAGTCGGTTAAGCGTCTGCCTTCAGCTCCGGTCATGATCCCAGAGTCCTGGGATCGAGCCCCATATCAGGCTCCCTGCTCAGTGGGAAGCCTGCTTCTCCCTCTCCCACTACCCCTGCTTGTGTTCCTGCTCTCTCTCTCTCTCTCTCTGTCAAATAAATAAATAAAATCTTTTAAAAAAAGTTCATTTAAAATGGGCTAATGGACTCCATATTCTCTACGTGTGTGTGTGTGTGTGTGTGTGTGTGTGTGTGTGTGTGTGTGTGTTTGATAGCATCTGCCTATTGTTTCTATACTTAAAAGAAAAACTGCTGGAAATAATATTTTTGGGTCACACTTTCTTTCCTTCAACATTTTGTAGATGCCACATTGTGAGGCAGTTCAGTGGTGGTTTGGAAATCAGATCCTGGGTCCAGCTACCTGGTTTGGCAACTTTCTCATCTACTAATTGCACAGTCTTGAGCAAGCTAATGAATGACTTCATTCCCTAGTTTTCTCATCTGTAAAATAGAGCCCTAGTGGTGTCAGGTGGGGTCACAGCAGGACAGAGATGGCACAGTTAAATTGGCAACTCCAGGTGAGTTTGATAAGGGACTACTTACATAGTATGGCTGCTAATAGCGGGGCTCACTTCCCTGCCCCCCGATCTGAATGAATGACAGGAAGGAACAGTTACTAAACCCAGAGACAAAGATTGCTATGTGGGCAGGGCCTTCTCACAGGGGCTGAAACTTTAGGCCAAGGGACCAACCAGCAAGGAGGAAGCTTCCACAGATAACTCGCCACCCTCCGTTCAGGATTCCATGTGGTATTCTCTATGGGGCAATCCCAACTGCACCTAGAGGAGGGTTCTGGGAACTAATTTAACTTCACATTAGTAGTATGTAACTGGCCAAGGAAAGTCTACACCACAGCCATCAGCAAATATGACATACCAGGGCCTTTTTATTGGAGATCCTCTTGTTAAACATTTGCCAGCCCATTATTTCCTCTGGAACAGAAATCAGGGTGATGGGTGGAGAGTGGATCTGGCAGGGCAAAAATAAAAAAGATACCTGGCACAAGGCCTCTGAGTATTAAGTCAGAGAACACATATCAAGTATCCAGCCCAGCACCCCACATTCTGTAAGTACACTGTTGCTGGCACCTTTTGGAGATGAGTGTTGAAATGGAGAAGCTGCAGGGCAGCCTGACTTTTTTTTTTTTTTAATATTTCTCTAACACTGCTTAGAGACTGACAGTCCTTTTGCTCCTCCTCTACTTGCCAGTCAGAGATTCAGTTTTGGTGATTTTCCATAACAGATTTTCAGGAACACATTGTGCCCTTTGCTCTGCCAGTTCATTTTCCTTCTAATGTATGTTTGGGGGCTTGCTTTATTCTCTTTATCGGCTCCTCTGCTCCTGTTCCATTTCTTTGTATTCCATGGCTATTATCATGATTACTTGGCAGAATTTGTGAGAATCCACCATGCTTACCACCAGCAATTATTTTAGGATAGCAACAGGGTATTCAACCATGTCTGATCTATTTAGGGTGGCTTAAATATCTTTGTTAGTTTTTTTTTTTTTTTAATGACCTCAAATTTGTTTCCTTGACTCTGATGTATTCTTGGCATCTTATTCTGTTGTTTACTCAGGTAACCTTTGCACACTTGTGTTATTGAATGCACGTCCTTACTGAGAACTTCCCTGGCACAAAATATTTCCAGGTTTTTTTTTTTCCAGAACATATTCTCTTCATGACTTTTGCAGTCATTTTCCCATCCTCTTTAACTAAGTAGGTTTCATTCCATACTATTTTATGGTCATCTTGCTCATGTTTTATATCAGCACCCATAAGGACCCCTACTTTATTTCATTTAACAGTCATACATCCCACTGGCTTCTTTCCATTCACTTGACAGTAGTTGGCATTCCCTGGTAGAGCCAAGTTTGGTGCTTGATATTGTGTGTTCCATCTTCTCTGTACTATGTGGGCAGACGTGCAGAGGCCATCTGGAATAGTACTGCCCTCACACCTGGGCAAGAGGGGCCTGGTAGTATGTGTAGGCAGTCCCAGTTTTCCCAATCACACAAAGCAGTTAATAGATTAAAGAACAAAGAGTGCCTCTTGTCACTTGGGTTCTGGCACTCAGCCCTGGAGCAGTACTTATAATTTTGCTTCTGACTCATACCAGTCAGCCCCTGGGAAATGCTTCTACTTGTCTCTTGCCCTCTTCTTGTGTCTGCAAAACAAATCCAACTATGTCCAGATGCCAGGAGGTTTGTGGACTGTGCTCTGGCCAGTGTTGGATATGAAACCTCCTTTGGATGCAAAGGAGGATCTGACCAGTGAGAGGGAGAGCTTAGGCAAAAGAAGGGTGAATGTGTGGAGTTGCCAAGTCCTTCTTCTCAGACAGTCAGATGCCACGGGGGCCTGGCACAATGAGTGGGACTCCTCTAATAGTGTCAGAACCATCCTTCCATTTTTCCTTGTGTTCAAACATGTGGTTCTAGAGGCACTCATAAGTGTGCACAGCTCTTGCAGTGTTTGCCTGTGGCAGCTAAGAAAAATGTGCAATATGAGGCAATTGTTATTACCTTTGATTTGTATATGGATGGGTCCATGTGACCTCAGAAAATAGTTACATTGATACCTAAATGGCCAATGGATGATGGACTTGTGAATAGTTTCATGTTTGTGAAAATGTTTATTTATATTTTTTCTATTGTAATTTTAATTTAAATTTTTTAAAAAAGATTTTATTTATTTATTTGAGAGAGAGAGACACAGTGAGAGAAGGAACACAAACAGGGGGAGTGAGAGAGGAAGAAGCAGGCTTCCCGCAGAGCAGGGAGCTTGATGTGGGACTTGATCCCAGGACCCTGGGATCATGACCTGAGCCAAAGGCAGATGCTTTACTACTGAGCCACCCAGGTGCCCCAATTTAAAAACTTTTTAATGTTACTTCAATTTATGCTTTTGATAAAAATACATTCAAGTTTTGGTCAGTGAAATTTTAATTCAGTTATTTTTTAATCCTTTAAGTCAGTTTTTCAACTTTGGCATATAGATATTTTGGACCAGATGATTCTTTTTTTTTAATTTTATTTTATTATGTTAGTCACTATACAATACATCATGTTTTTGATGTAGTGATCCACGATTCATTGTTTTCATATAACATCCAGTGTTCCATGCAGTATGTGCTCTCCTTAATACCCATCACCGGGCTAGCCCATGCTAACCTCAACCCCCTCCACTCTAAAATCCTCAGTTTATTTCTCAGAGTCCATAGTTTCTCATGGTTTATCTCTCCCTCCAATTTCCCCCCTTCATTTTTCCCTTCCTTCTCCTAGTGTCCTCCACGCTATTCCTTATGTTCCACAAATAAGTGAAACCATATAATAATTGACTTTCTCTGCTTGACTTATTTCACTCAGCATAATCTCCAGTCTCATCCATGTTGATGTAAAAGTTAGGTATTCATCCTTTCTGAAGGCTAATATTCCATTGTATGTATGGACCACATCTTCTTTATCCATTCATCTGTTGAAGGGCATCTCGGCTCTTTCCACAGTTTGGCTATTGCAGACATTGCTGCTATGAACATTAGGGTGCATATGGCCTTTCTTTTCACTACATCTGTGTCTTTGAGGTAAATACCCTATAGTGCAATTGCTGGGTCATAGGGTAGCTATATTTTTAATTTTTTGAGGAACCTCCACACTGTTTTCCAAAGTGGCTGTACCAACTTGCATTCCCACCAACAGTGTAAGAGGGTTCCCCTTTCTCCACAACCTCTCCAACACTTGTTGTTTCTTGCCTTGTCAATTTTTGCCATTCTAACTGTAAATTGTTAGGTGTAAAGTGGTATCTCAATGTGGTTTTGATTTGAATTTCCCTAATGGCTAAGGATGATGAACATTTTTTCATGTATCTGTTAGCCATTTGTATGTCTCCTTTTGAGAAGTGTCTGTTCATGTCTTCTGCCCATTTTTTTTACTTAAGTATTTCTTTTTTGGGTGTTTAGTTTGAGAAGTTCTTTATAGATCTTGGATACCAGCCCTTTATCTGTAGTGTCATTTGCAAATATCTTCTCCCATTTTGTGGGTTGCCTCTTAGTTTTATTGACTGTTTCCTTTGCTGTGCAGAAGCTTTTTATCTTGATGAAGTCCCAAAAGTTCATTTTTGCTTTTGTTTCACTTGCCTTCAGAGATGTATCTTGAAAGAAGTCGCTGTGGTTGATGTCAAAGAGGTTACTGCTTATGTTCTCCTCTAGAATTTATGAATGAAAGGGGAGAGATCACAACTAACACCAAGGAAATAGAAACAATTATTAGAAATTATTATCAACAACTATATGACAATAAACTGAGCAATCTGGATGAAATGGATGCCTTCCTGGAAACCCATAAACTCCCAAGACTGAAACAGGAAGAAATTGACAACCTGAATAGGTCAATAACCACTAACGAGATTGAAGCAGTGATCAAAAACCTCCCAAAAAACAAGAGTCCAGGGCCTGATGGATTCCCTGGGGAATTCTACCAAACATTCAAAAAAGAAATAATACCTATTCTTCTGAAGCTATTTCAAAAAATAGAAACAGAAGGAAAGCTTCCACGTTCATTCTATGAGGTCAGCATTACCTTAATCCTCAAACCAGGCAAAGACATCATCAAAAAGGAGAATTTCAGACTGATAACCCTGATGAATATGGATTCCAAAATCCTCAACAAAATTCTAGCTAATATGATCCAACAATACATTACAAGGATCATCCCTCATGACCAAGTGTGATTTATCCTTGGGATGCAAGGATGGTTCAACATTCACAAATCAATCAATGTGATAGAACATATTAATAAGAGGAGGGAGAAGAAACATATGGTCTTCTCAATTGATGCAGAAAAAGCACTTGACAAAATACAGCATCCTTTCCTGATTACAACTCTTCAGAGTATAGGAATAGAAGGAACATTCCTCAAGTTCATAAAATCCATCTATGAAAAACCCACAGCAAATATCATCCTCAATGGGGAAAAGCTGAGAGCTTTTCCCTTAAGATCAGGAACACGTCAAGGATGCCCACTTTCACCACTATTGTTCAACATAGTACTAGAAGTCCTAGCAACAGGAATCAGACAACAAAAAGAAATAAAATGTATTCAAATTGGCAAAGAAGAAATCAAACTCTCTCTCTTTGCAGATGACATGATTCTTTATGTGGAAAACACAAAAGACTCCACTTCCAAATTACTAGACCTCATACAGCAATTCAGTAATGTGGCAGGATTCAAAAATCAATGCACAGAAATCATTTGCTTTCTCATACACTAACAATGCAACTGTAGAAAGAGAAATTAGAGAAATGATTCCATTTACAATAGCACCAAAAACCATAAGATACCTCAGAATAAACCTAACCAAAGAGGTAAATGGTTTATACTGTAGGAACTACAGAACACTCATGAAAGAAATTGAAGAAGACACAAAAAGATGGAAAAACATTCCATGCTCATGGATCGGAAGAATAAACATCGTTAAAATTTCTATGCTACCCAGAGCAATCTATACCTTCAATCCCATTCCAATCAAAATTCCAATGATATTTTTTCAAAGTGCTGGAACAAACAATCCTAAAATTTGTATGGAATCAGAAAAGACCCTGAATCACCAAGGAAATGTTGAAAAAGAAAAACAAAGCTGGGGGCATCATGCTGCCTGATTTCAAGCTATATTACAAAGCAGTGATCACCAAGACAGCATGGTACTGGCACAAAAACAGACATAGACCAATGGAACAGAATAGAGAGCCCAGATATGGACCCTCAACGCTATGGTCAAATAATCTTTGACAAAGCAGGAAAAGTATGTAATGGAAAAAAGACAGTCTTTTTAATAAATGGTGCTGGGAAAATTGGACAGCCACATGCAGAAGAATGAAACTCGACCATTCTCTAACCCCATACACAAAGATAAACTCAAAATGGATGAAAGACCTCAGTGTGAGACAGGAATCCATCAAAATCCTAGAGAACCAGATGATTCTTTATTGTTGGGGGCTATCATGTGTGTTACAGGATGTTTAGCAATATTCCTGGCCTTTATCCACTATACGTCAATAACAATTCCTCTCCATAATGATTTATGAGTTATGTAAGTCTAAATTTTATTACTCACTCAAACATCACTGACAGAACATTCAGATGCTTGCAATCATTCAGGCATCTGAGATTTTGCCAACTTTCAGTCATAAAAAAGTCAAGGATATACTGATAGCTTTAATTTTGCCTTTATGAAGGTATATTAATCAAGGCAAGTGATGGAACATATTAATAATTTACCTGTTAGTTACATTTGTTTGTATCTTATGAATAAGTGGGCATATGGTCTGTGGTCTGCTATTTGCCACAGGCCCTCAAAGTGTTGGAGGTAGACCTGGCCCAGGGAAGCAGCTTTAGGTGGGAGCCATGGAGCCTGATATCTTTCTTTGTTTTACTAGAAGCTTTGAAACAGGGTTCTCCCATTTTATTGGAATACATATTCTAATTTCATGGGATGTTCCCTGTGCTTCAGATTGCTTCTCCCATCCTGGGGAGAGCCTTGTACATACACTAGGGGTCCATGCCCCCACTGTTTACTTAGCCCACCCTGCTGATCTTTTTGAGCAAGGACCACATCCGCTTAGGGGAAGGGCTGGTCACCAGTTTGTATTGTTACATCCTGGGTGCCCCTGCTGTTTCAAAGGACATTGACTGATGGAGTTTCTCTTTTATTGTTTGTAACTGGAGATTCTTATCTATAACTATTTTCTTCCCAATCTGGAAGAAGCAAGAATGTGTGCTTCAGCAGAATTCACACTTTTTTTAGGAGGGACCTCTGTTTTAGAGATGGTTTCCAAGCATAATCTCTTTTTTCCTTGTTGAGATTATTTTGTTAATAATCTTCCCCCAACCAAGGAGGCTTCTCTGAAGAGTAAAGTCAGAGGCTGTGCAAACAGGGGTAGATGTACCTGTTGAGTATGCAGACTCCTGCAACCTTTTGCTCTTTGCCTGACTTTCATTTTGTTAATAATATGACTTGAAACAAAGGTCCCCCTTTAAAAAATTGAGAGCTTGGACTTGGGCCTGCTGGTTTTGGTCATAGTTTTTACCCATTCTATAATAATGATGACATTAAGTTTTAGAGGAAGGAAGATTTTGATATCTGGTCTTACCCTCCTACTTTATTCAGAAGTTCCAGATTTTAATTGGTAAAATGTTAGAAGCATCACTCTATACTGGTTTTTAGTCAGTAATTAAAAAAAAATATTATTCTTGGGGCACCTGGTTAGCTCAGTCAGTTAAGCATCCACCTGCTGATTTGGGCTCAGGTCATGATCTCAGGGTGGTGAGATTGAGCCCAGCGTTGGGCTCCAAGCTCAGCTCAGAGTCTATTAGAGATTCTCTCTCTCCTTCTCCCTCTGCCTCTCTCCCTGCTCTCACTCACTCTAAATAAATAATAAATAAATAAATAAATAAAATCTTTTAAGAAAAACCTATTATTCCAAAATATTAAATCTAGTTTCCCCTATCAATTTTTCCTGAGTCTATGTTGTAGTTGTAAGTGATCAATGAGAAACTTGTAATACATTGTTATGAATTACTGTGCTAACCATAAAAAAATCAGCTTATTAGAGAACATTTACTGACAGAGGAAAACACTCATGATATATTGATAGAGAAAAAGGTAAGTTACAAAACAGTATAATAATATGGTGACATTTTGTAATGTTATACATTTACATGCATATAGAAATGTATACATTGAAATATTAAAGCATGTCATCTCTGAGCAAAGAAATTTTGAGGGATTTTTGTTATTTTGTAAAAAATTTTAGCTGTTCTATTTCTCAAGTTTAATGTATTGAATATGAGTTAGTCTTATAGAAAAAAATGTATTTGTAAAACAAAGACAAGCCAAATAACATAGCTCGAGAAGGGTTTCAAAGCTCTATGCTAACAACCTCTGCTGACTTAAGGTACTGGAACCAGCTCCATGCTTGTGATCTGATGGCCACATGGAGAGGTCAAGCTCACACTCAGTACTCCCCCAGCCCTATTCTTTCACACTATGCATACTGCCCAGGGATAAGGGACCATCTTCTCTCAGTATGTGCTGGTGGTGCTGATGCACTTTACATTTTCATTGACCTAGAGCCACCAGAAACACTGCAGCACTGTTTCCAGGTGGACTTCTCGCTTCCCAGGCAGAAGAATTCAGACAATCCATGGATTTTCAGTGCTACTTGAATTACCCAGATTGGTATTTATTTGTTTAGGATTTATACCTCCAGTCTCTACATGTCCTTCCCAGTAGGGAATTACCCAGATAATTGTGCAGCTGTGCAGACTTCTCCCCAAAGGTCATAAGCTTTGGTACCACTGTTGGGAAACATGTGTTTCTCGTCCTCGGGAAGGATTGTTCTTGGCTTTGAATTCCAGTACTTAGCACTTGTAAAATTGAGATAAAGCATATTGGCAGCTTTGAGACTTCTGCGAGCCAACAGCTGAGACTGGACTTTGGCAAGGCTATACCACTATATCCATTCTGGAATTACATTTGTTATTTTCTCTAAAAATGCTTCATGTCACTCACCTGGGGTTTCTAAAGTATCTCAGACTATCAGTCAACTTTGCAGCCCTGCAACTATGTTTACTTCTCACTCACCACATTCACAGTTGAATCAGGAGGTCCTGGGGCTGGAAAGTGGGCTTGCCTAAAGCATCCAAGAAAGTCTGGGGTATAGGCCCCACTCCAGAACCTGACCTAAGGCTCTGGAGCCACACAGCTCTGCTCCCATGATGGATTGACCCCCACCACCCCAAACATGTGCTCCCAAGTGAAGGCCATGTGCCCCCAAATGTCCAACCCACTCTTCAATCCTGCATTTGGACTCATTGCTCAGGAATGTGCTGGGCTTTTTAAAAAATATTGGGGTAGAGTATAATCTACGTACAATAAAATATGATTCTTTGGTGTTGATTGGGTGAGTTTTATCAGTTGTATATGCCTGTGTATAATAATGACATGGTACTAGATATAGAGTATTCACTTCACCCCCAGATGGTTCCTTGTGCTTCTTCCCAATCAAGGACTCTCTGCTCTAACCCTAGGCAACCAGTCTGAATTCTACAACTAATGAATTGATTTTGCCAGTTCTACAACTTCATATAAATAGAATTATGCAATACATGTTAGACTCCTTTCACTTTCCTCAATTAGCATGCCCACAATATTTACCCATGCTGTTGTGTGTATCAGCAATTCATTCCTTTTTACTATTGAGTAGAAATCCATTAATATATATCCTGTTGATGGACATTTGGGTGGCTTGTACTTTGGGACTACTGTGAATAAGGCTACTATGAACATTCTTGTACAAGACTTCTTGTGGACATATGCTTTCATTTTACTTGGGTGAATGTCTAACAGTGGAATTACTGGGTTGATGTATACTTAATTTTATAAGAAACAGAATGGAGTGATTTTAAACATTAAAATTTCTGGTAGACTCATGGCCTATGCAAGGTGAAAGGAAACTTTGATTCCTTGGTCATTTAGCCCAATGTCATTATTCAAGCTAAAAGCAAATGATGTACAGAGGGTTACAAGATTCTCTCTCAAGGCTATAGGTCCAATAAATGCAAAGCAGAGATCCACCAATCCCACTCCTCTGACTTTGTGCTTCCTTAGTGAGGAATATCAGAAAATCCTATTTGTTCCCACTTATGAGGTAGGAGTTATTTCTAAATGGATGAGGTCATTTTCTTGCCTTGACTCTGAGTGAAGAAAATTTAATCCATGCAGGACTGCTTAACACATGGATTCTCATGGTATTATAGTATAGCCATAGAAAATGATGGATATAGGGTGAATCAACACTGTTTTGAGGACATGCTCTGGAATTAAATTTCCCCTAATACATAGTATTGATTGGTCTTGCTGAGAAAATAAATGTTGGTAACTTTTGATTTAGTAATAATAAGTCCACTTCTAGAAACTTCTCTTAAGGACATAAATACAAAAGTGTGGGAGATTTATGTAGGAAGATGTCTGCATTGTTTCTAATAGTAGAAGAAATATCAAATTCAATTATTATAAACCCATATGATGGATTATCATGCTGTTACAAAAAATGTTACAAAGAAGTTATGTTATAAATTGTGGCAAAATTGTATAATCATACTTATACCTACAATATGCTTAGTAACAGTCTGAAGGAATTAGCAAAAATAATAATAATAAGCAAAATAGCTGACTGAAGTATCTTTGATGATGAGATGGAGGGTGGCCTGTTTTTTCCTAATTTTAGTGTGCTTTCCAATATTTTAACACTTGTTTCCTGGACACCCATTCTATGGTAGGCAAACTCCTGTTTGCTAGGGATGCAGCAGGGGCTAAAGCAGAGATTGGACTCCATGAAGTTTGCATTCTAGTTGTGGGGTTGGGGACACACAATAAGTCATTAAATGAGTGATATATATTGCATAATTAGATGGGGGACAAACATTATTGCAGAAAAAATAAGCAAAGCAGAGTGATTTGGGGGGGGCTGATGGAGGTGGAGGTAAAAGTCACCATTTTAAAAAAAGTGGTGAGAAAAAGTCACTAAGAAGACAATGTTTCTACCAGGACCTGAGAAGGGTAGGGCGTGACCTCTACAGACATCTAAGGGAAGAGTGTCCTTGACATAGGACCCTGAGGTGGGAGCTTGTCTGGTGAGGCTGGAGTACAGTGAGTGGGATGTCAAAGAGAAGGAGACAAGCTCGGAGGACAAGACCTTGGTCTCATAGGATGACTTCAGCATTGGTCCTGAGTAAAACAAATGTCTCAGGGAAATGGTAACAGAGGAGATACAAGCAACAATCTGCATGCCTGAGGTCCCTCTATCTTCTGTGTGAAGGATGCACAAGGTGAGGGGTGACAGGGAGGCCAGGCAGGAGATAATGAGGCCTGGGTGGTGGCACTGGGGGCCTGATTCTGGTATATTTTGAAGATTGAGTCAACAGATTTTGTTGCTGGATTGGATGTGGGGTGTTACGAAAAGAAGAGCCAAAGATGACTCTGAGACTTTTTAGGTGAACCCTGGAAGAATGAGATGATGACAATAAAAAAGAGAAGATAGGCAGGGATGGGGGAGATAAGCAGTTCTAATTTGGAGGTGTTAAGTTTAGGTGCCCAGTAGACATACAAGTGGGGATCTGGGTAGTCAATTAGATACAGGAGTCTTGAGCTCATGGGAGAGGGGCAGCCTGGTGATGCAAATGCGGGATTTACTAGGGTAGGTGGTTTTCAAAGTCATAAGGCTGGATGAGTTCACCTGGAGAGTGAGCATGGTTAGAAGAGAGAAGCTGGTTGTGAGGAGAAAAGGAAAATACCAACCAGCCAAAGTTAGAAGGGTGAACAAGAGGCTGCAATGTAAGTATGGGAAGTGCTTAAGGAGTAGGTTGTAACAACTGTGTCTGGTGACACTAACAGGTCAAAAAGGTGAGGACAGGGCCTTGACCAGGGATTTAGTAGTGTGGACATTATCAGCTGTTTTGTCTCTAGTACCTAATGCAGTGCCTGGCACTCTAGAGGTATGGGATATTTGATTGGATGACAAGAGCATCTGAACTTGACTCACAAACTCCTGATTTGAGCATGCTTAGAGAAAATGAGATTTATTTTAAAGAGGATCAAGGAAATTAGATGGTATCTGAAGGGGAATACAGGATTAAGACAGGGATTTCTCAGATGGGAGAAATGATGAGATGCTTACATGATGGTGGCAATGACCCAGCAAAGGAAAAATTAAAAATATTCTACCAATAGCCATAACAAATGCTATTCTAACAGACTGCCATGCCAAAGACACCTTGATCAGCACAAGACAAAAAATAAGCTCTACAAGACAAGTCATGACAGTGTGAGCCTATCAGTAGTATTAAGTGAGTAGTATAGTCTCTTGAATTCTGACCTTGGCCCTGCTCCTGGCTTACTGTGAACCCTGGATAGGTCATTCAGCTTCTCTGTGTCCCCATTTTTTTATGCAATAAAGGGCTGAGATCAGACCCTTCCAACTCTCACACCCCATGATAACTCACTGAAGGGTCCCCAGTAGGCTGTCAGCTCCCCACCATCACTGTGCAACCCAGAACCCAGGTATTGTATGTTCATATCCATAGTCTAACTGTTTAATTAAAGTGCTGATCTTCAACAGGGAAAGAGTTCAAGGTCTCTGTACTCAGTTAGGACACAGATCCTTGGAACCAGGGAAGTCTTACACATCTCAGACAGGTTTTATAAAGATCCAGGATCAATGTCATATGAAATGCAACTGTCAACTTTTGAGCCCCAAGGAGTTCAGGATGGGGTGAGATCAGGTGAATGTCCAACTAATGAACAAAGGAGAAACTGAGATTTTAAAGGACTCTTGCCTTGGAGTTATCAAAACTTTCACCAAGAAGCATTCATGGTTGATGTGTGTTCTAGTATGAACAAAGAAAGATGGAGTTGAGGGGGAAAGGGATAGGAAGGCTAAGAGCCTCATTATCTGTCATGTTGAATGGAGCTCCATGAAAAAAGATCATTTTTATTATAACTTTTCTATTGTTTCTTAGCATTTCATATGTTGTGAACTAACTTTTAATTTATTGCTTTATTTACCACTGCATGATCTTCAACAAATCACCAACTTCTTTGAGAATTACTTCTCTCATTCCCAAAATGGGCATCATATGAATACTTTGCAGGATTTTAGAAAAGATTAAAATTTGGTGATTTGGGAACTTTAAGGGCTATAGAACTGCTAGCTCCATCTTTCAACAAATATTGATTGTTCTAGTTTTTCATTAATGCAAACTGGAAACTTTGAATGAAGGGTTATTTTTTTTTTTTTTGGAAACTTTGAACAAAATTTAACCACAGGTTTGGTTTAGAATCAGTCACAAAAGCAACCAAATAGAAGCTCTGCATGTGAGCTAAGTCTAGAAAGCAATTTTGGTCACAGGTAGAGAGAGAATCCATCACTAGAACATGCCAACCTGGGACAGCTCTGCAAAGAACTTCATCTTTTGGTGTGGAGCAAACCATGCATGTCTCTGGGTGTCAGGCTCAGAATTACCCAGGGGGACCCTCCTCCCTACTTGTAGACCAGCTGTCAAACACTTCTTGTAGTGTCCCTAGTTACTCTCTCCACAGTTATCATTGGAGGAGGGAAACATTTTCTGAGAGAAATTCCTCAATCCTGCTTTTTGGCCCACCTCCCTGAAACTTTTGCCCTGGCCCTTAGATCATGTAGAAAAAAATAAGTAGCTTTTCTGATGATGTAACTGATATTTCTTTTTCCCAGGAAACTGTTTTGGTGCAGAGCTTATAGCCCAAAAGTTTAAGATTCAAAAGTAAGCCAACAAACACACAAATAAACAGTTACGAGTATTTTAAAGGCATTTTACAAATATTTTGCAAATATGTATTTAAATATACTAATTCTTGGGCGCCTGAGTGACTCAGTTGGTTAAGTGTCTTCCTTTGGCTCAGGTCATGATCCCAGGATCTTGGCATCAGGCTCCCTGCTCAGCAGGGAGTCTGCTTCTCCCTCTCCCTCTGCCCCTCCCCCCACTTGTGCACACTCTTCTTCTTGCTCTCTCAAATAAATAAAATCTTAAAACTATATATACAAAATGTTCCCAACTTCTCATTATTTATAAATTGATTATTCTAGTTATTATTCCAGTTCACGTGCAGCCAATTTCAGTCCAATCTACTCTGACACCAAACTTCCAGAAAAGCTGAGCATTTCTTTTTTTTATGTTATGTTAATCAACATACATCATTAGTTTTTGATGTAGTATTCCATGATTCATTGTTTGCGTATAACACCAGTGCTCCATGCAGAACGTGCCCTCTTTAATACCCATCACCAGGCTAACCCATCCTCCCACCCTCTTCCCTCTAGAACCCTCAGTTTTTTTTTCAGAGTACATCATCTCTCATGGTTCATCTCCCCCTCTGACTTCCCCCCCCTTCATTCTTCCCCTCCTGCTATCTTCTTCTTCTTCTACTTTTATTTAACATATAATGTATTTGTTTCAGAGGTACAGATCTGTGATTCAACAGTCTTGCACACTCACAGCGCTCACCATAGCACATACCCTCCCCAATGTCTATCACCCAGCCACCCCATCCCTCCGACCCCACCCCCACTCCAGCAACACTCAGTTTGTTTCCTGAGATTAGGAATTCTTCATATCAGTGAGGTCATATGACACATGTCTTTCTCTAACTGACTATTTCACTCAGCATAACACTCTCCAGTTCAATCCACGTCATTGCAAATGGCAAGATTTCATTCCTCTTGATGGCTGCATAATATTCCATTGTATGTGTATACCACATCTTCTTTATCCATTCATCTGTCGATGGACATCTTGGCTCTTTCCACAGTTTGGCTATTGTGGACATTGCTGCTATAAACATCCAGGTGCACGTACCCCTTCGGATCCCTACATTTGTATCTTTGCGGTAAATACCCAGTAGTGCAATTGCTGGATCGTATGGTAGCTCTATTTTCAACTTTTTGCGGAACCTCCATATTGCTTTCCAGAGTGGCTGCACCAACTTGCATTCCCACCAACAGTGTAGGAGGGTTCCCCTTTCTCTGCATCCCTGCCAACATCTGTCATTTCCTGACTTGTTAATTTTAGCCATTCTGACGGGTGTGAGGTGGTATCTCACTGAGGTTTTGATTTGGATTTCCCTGATGCCGAGTGATGTTGAGCACTTTTTCATGTGTCTGTTGGCCATTTCGATGTCTTCTTTGGAGAAATGTCTGTTCATGTCTTCTGCCCATTTCTTGATTGGATTATTTGTTCTTTGGGTGTTGAGTTTGATAAGTTCTTTATAAATTTTGGATACTAGCCCTTTATTTGATATGTCATTTGCAAATATTTTCTCCCATTCTGTCAGTTGTCTTTTGGTTTTGTAGACTGTTTCTTTTGCCGTGCAAAAGCTTTTTATCTTGATGAAATCCCAATAGTTCATTTTTGCCCTTGCTTCCCTTGCCTTTGGTGATGTTTCTAGGAAGAAGTTGCTGTGGCTGAGGTCGAAGAGGTTGCTGCCTGTGTTCTCCTTTAGGATTCTGATGGACTCCTGTCTCAGGATTAGGTCTTTCAACCATTTGGAGTCTATTTTTGTGTGTGGTGTAAGGAAATGGTCCAGTTTCATTCTCCTGCATGTGGCTGTCCAATTTTCCCAACACCATTTGTTGAAGAGACTGTCTTTTTTCCATTGGACATTCTTTCCTACTTTGTCGAAGATGAGTTGACCATAGAGTTGAGGGTCCATTTCTGGGCTTTCTATTCTGTTCCATTGATCTATGTGTCTGTTTTTTTGCCAGTACCATACTGTCTTGATAATGACAGCTTTGTAATAGAGCTGGAAGTCCGGAATTGTGATGCCGCCAGCTTTGCTTTTCTTTTTCAACATTCCTCTGGCTATTCGGGATCTCTTCTGGTTCCATACAAATTTTAGGATTATTTGTTCCATTTCATTGAAAAAAGTGGATGGTATTTTGATGGGGATTCCACGGAATGTGTAGATTGCTCTAAGTAGCATTGACATCTTCACAATGTTGGTTCTTCCAATCCATGAGCATGGAACGTTTTTCCATTTCTTTGTGTCTTCTTCAATTTCTTTCCTGAGTATTTTATAGTTTTCTGAGTACAGATCCTTTGCCTCTTTGGTTAGATTTATTCCTAGGTATCTAATGGTTTTGGGTGCAACTGTAAATGGGATAGACTCCTTGATTTGTCTCTCTTCTGTCTTGTTGTTGGTGTATAGGAATGCCACTGATTTCTGTGCACTGATTTTATATCCTGCTACTTTACTGAAATGCTGTATGAGTTCTAGCAGTTTTGGGGTGGAGTCTTTTGGGTTTTCCACATACAGTATCATATCATCTGCAAAGAGTGAGGGTTTGACTTCCTCTTTGCCGATTTGGATGCCTTTGATTTCTTTTTGTTGTCTGATTGCTGTGGCTAGGACTTCTAATACTATGTTGAATAGCAGTGGTGAGAGTGGACATCCTTGCCGCATTCCTGACCTTAGGGGAAAAGCTCTCCGCTTTTCCCCATTGAGAATGATATTGGCTGTAGGTTTCTCATAGATGGCTTATATGATATTGAGGTATGTATCCTCTATCCCTATACTCTGAAGGGTTTTGATCAAGAAAGGATGCTGTCCTTTGTCAAATGTTTTTTCTGAATCTATTGAGAGGATCATATGACTCTTGTTCTTTCTTTTGTTATCGTATTGAATCACGTTGATTGATTTGCAGATGTTGAACCAGCCCAGGGATAATTCCCACTTGGTCATGGTGAATAATCCTTTTAATGTACTGTTGGATCCTATTGGCTAGTATTTTGGTGAGAATTTTTGCATCCATATTCATCAAGGATATTGGTCTGTAATTCTCCGTTTTGATGGGGTCTTTGTCTGGTTTTGGGATCAAGGTAATGCTGGCCTCATAAAATGAGTTTGGAAGTTTTCCTTCCATTTGTATTTTTTGGAACAGTTTCAGGAGAATAGGTATTCTTCTTTAAATGTTTGGTAGAATTCCCCTGGGAAGCCATCTGGCCCTGGGCTTTTGTTTCTTGGGAGATTTTTGATGACTGCTTCAATTTCCTTAGTGGTTATAGGTCTGTTCAGGTTTTCTACTTCTTCCTGGTTCAGTTTTGGTAGTTGATACATCTCTAGGAATGCACCCATTTCTTCCAGGTTATCTAATTTGCTGGCATAGGGTTGCTCATAATATGTTCTTATAATTGTTTGTATTTCTTTGGTGTTGGTTGTGATCTCTCCTCTTTCATTCATGATTTTGTTGATTTGGGTCATTTCTCTTTATTTTTGTTAAGTCTGGCCAAGGGTTTATCAATCTTGTTAATTCTTTCAAAGACCCAGCTCCTAGTTTTGTTGATCTGTTCTACTGTTCTTTTGGTTTCTATTTCATTGATTTCTGTTCTGATCTTGATTATTTCTCTTCTCCTGCTGGGTTTAGGCTTTATTTGCTCTTTTTTCTCTAGCTCCTTTAGGTGTAGGGTTAGGTTGTGTATTTGAGACCTTTCTTGTTTCTTGAGAAAGGCTTGTATTGCTATAAACTTTCCTCTCAGGACTGCCTTTGCTGTATCCCAAAGATTTTGAACAGTTGTGTTTTCATTTTCATTGGTTTCTATGAATTTTTAAATTCTTCTTTAATTTCCTGGTTCACCCATTCATTCGTTAGTAGGATGCTCTTTAGCCTCCTTGTATTTGAGTTCTTTCCAACTTTCCTCTTGTGGTTGAGTTCTAGTTTCAAAGCATTGTGGTCTGAAAATATGCAGGGAATAATCCCAATCTTTTGGTACCAGTTGAGATCTGATTTGTGAATTAGGATGTGATCTATTCTGGAGAATGTTCCATGGGCACTAGAGAAGAATGTGTATTCCGTTGCTTTGGGATGGAATGTTCTGAATATATCTGTGAAGTCCATTTGGTCCAGTATGTCGTTTAAAGTCTTTATTTCCTTGTTGATATTTTGCTTAGATGATCTGTCTATTTCAGCGTGGAGGGTGTTAAATTCCCCCACTATTATTATATTTTTGTCAATGTGTTTCTTTGCTTTTGTTATTAATTGCCTTTTGTAATTGGCTGCTCCCATGTTAGGGGCATAGATATTTACAATTGCTAGATCTTCTTGTTGGATAGACCCTTAAGTAGGATATAGTGTCCTTCCTCATCTCTTATTATAGTCTTTGTTTTAAAATCTAATTTGTCTGATATAGGAATTGCCACCCCAGCTTTCTTTTGGTGTCCATTAGCATGATAAATTGTTTTCCACCCCCTCACTTTCAATCTGGGGGTGTCTTTGGGTCTAAAATGAGTCTCTTGCAGAGAGCATATTGATGGGTCTTTTTTTTTTAATCCAATATGGTAGCCTGTGTCTTTTGATTGGGGCATTTAGCCCATTTACATTCAGGGTAACTATTGAAAGATATGAAATTAGTGCCATTATATTGCCTGTAAGGTGACTGTTACTGTATATTGTCTGTGTTCCTATCTATTCTATGCTGCTTTTAGGCTCTCTTTTTGCTTAGAGGACCCCTTTCAATATTTTTTGTAGGGCTGGTTTTGTGTTGGCAAATTCCTTTAGTTTTTGTTTGTCCTGGAAGATTTTTATCTCTCCTTCAATTTTCAGTGACACCCTAGCTGGATATAATATTCTTGGCTGCATATTTTTCTCGTTTAGTGCTCTGAAGATATCATGCCAGCCCTTTCTGGCCTGCCAGGTCTCTGTGAATAGGCGTGTTGCCAATCTAATGTTTCTACCATTGTACCTTACAGTTCTCTTCTCCCGAGCTGCTTTCAGGATTTTCTCTTTGTTTCTGAGACTCATAAGTTTTACTATTAGATGTCGGGGTGTTGACCTATTTTTATTGATTTTGAGAGGGTTTCTCTGTGCCTCCTGGAATTTGATGCCTGTTTCCTTCCCCCCATTAGGGAAGTTCTCAGCTTAATTTGCTCCAATATACCTTCTGCCCCTCTCTCTCTTTCTTCTTCTTCTGGGATCCCAATTATTCTAATGTTCTTTCATCTTATCGTATTGGTTATCTCTCAAATTCTGCTCTCGTGATCCAGTAGTTGTTTTTCTATCTTTTTCTCAGCTTCTTTATTTTCCATCATTTTGTCTTCTATATTGCTGATTCTTTCTTCTGCCTCATTTAGCCTAGCAGTTAGTGCCCCCATTTTTGATTGCAGTTCATTATTAGCCTTTTTGATTTCGACTTGGTTAGATTTTAGTTCTTTTATTTCTCCAGAAAGGGTTTCTCTAATAACTTCCAATGCTTTTTTCAAGCCCAGCTAGTATCTTTAAAATCATGATTCTGAACTCTAGGTCCGACATCGTACTAATGTTCGTATTTAGTAAGTCCCTGGCTGACGGTACTATCTCTTGTTCTTTTTGCTGAGGTGATTTTTTTCATCTTGTCATTTTGTCCAGGGGAGAATAGATGAATGAGAGAACAAAATGCTAACAAGTTAAAAACATCCCCAGCAAATATTCTCTAAATAAATCAGAAAAGACCTGAAACCAGGGGAATAGAAAGGGAAAGGAAGAAAAACGAAAGAGAAAAAATAGAAAAAAGATAAAAAGAAACAAAAACAGAACAAAACAAAAAAAACAGAATATGATCAAATATGATCAGACTAGTGCATAGATCAGTGCCACACACTAGATTTGGGGTGTATTTTGGTCTGTTAGAAGAAAGTGCCTCCTAAAATTTTAAAGGAAGAAAGACTTATATATGTACAAAATAAGGGTTGATACGATGAAGGGATGGAAGATGACTGTAAAGGTGAAAATTATAAAGATTTTATAAAAGGAATTGATAAGATAAGAAGTTGTTTGAAAAAAGAAAGAAGAAGATTTAAAAAGAAAAAAAAAAGGGAGAGAATATAATCAGGCAGGAGACTAGAACAAAGCCATACACTAGTGATTTAGGGTATATTTTGATCTGTTGAAGAAAGTGTATCTCAAAATTTTAAAGAGAGAACAACTTATATATATATGCCAAAACTAAGGGTATCTATTATGAAGTGATAGAATATGACTCTAAAAATGAAAAATAAAACTTTTTTTTTTGAAAAAGGGATTTTTAAGATGTTGGTTGAAAAGGGGAAAAAGAAAAATTCAAAAAAAAACAGTTAAAAAAATTAACTTTGAAAAACTAATGAATCATGATAAAAAAGCCATGAATTCTATGTGCAGTATTCCCCTAGCGCTGGAGTTCTCCTGTTGTCCTTCATCGGTAAACTTGGTCTGGGCTTGCCGGCTGTTTACTCTGATCTTCTGGGGGAGGGGCTTGTTGCCATGGTTCCCAAATGTCTTTGCCGGAGGCGGAATTGCCCCGCCCTTGCCTGTAGGGGCTAAGCAATCTGCTCGGGTTTGCTCTCAGGAGCTTTTGTTCCCTGAAAGCTTTCTGTGCAGCTTTGGAGGATGAGAGTGAAAATGGTGGCCTCCCAATCTCTGCCTGGAGGAGCCGAGAACTTGGGGCCCCGCTCCTCAGTGCGCCCCCAGAAAAAAGCAGTCAGTCACTCCCGTGTCCCTGGTCTCTGGCCGCCCTCCGTGCTCACCTGGCCTGTGACCGAGCGTTTCTATCTCTGGCACCTGATTCGTTGTGGAGTCTCCAAACCCAGCAGATCCCTGTGGTGTGCTCCCGCCCTGTTCCTCCTGGGAGAGGAAGGGGAATCTTCCCGGATCTGCCTCTTGTTGGCTCCCTGCTGGAGGAGCAGTGGCACGACTGGGCCGCAGATCAGTTTATGGCAACCCCGAGCTGAAAGCTCGCGCCTCGGCTCCGTCTCTGCAGCCGACTTCCCTGCTCCGATACCCGGGAGCTCTGCCGCACTCAGGCACCCCCAGTCTTTCTGTGACCCCGAGGGTCCTGAGATCACACTGTCCCACGAGGGTTCCACCTGCCGCTTAGCTACTGGAGCGACGTCCCTCAGTGGAGCCAACTCCTAAAAGTTCCGATTTTGTGTTCCGCTGCTCTATCACTTGCCAGAAGCGGCCAACAGAGGCCCCCTCCCCCGCCGTCTATCCTCCCGAATATCGCCTCAGATTCACTTCTCTGCATGTCCTACCTTCCAGTAAGTGGTCGTTTTTCTGTTCAGAGAGTTGTTGCTATTCTTCTCTTCGATCTCCTGTTGAGTTCATAGGTGTTCAGAATGGTTTGATCCCTATTCATCTGATTTCCTGAGACCAGACGAAATCCAGGTCTCCTACTCCTCTGCCATCTTGCTCCGCTCCCCAGGCACCCCCAGTCTTTCTGTGACCCTGAGGGTCCTGAGACCACACTGTCCCAGCAAGTGTTCTACCCTCTGCTTAGCCACTGGAGCGATGTCCCTCAGTGAAGCGGACTTAAAATTTCCGATTTTGTGCTCTGCTGCTCTCACTTGCCAGTAGTGGTTGATGGAGGCCCCCTCCCCCATCATTTATCCTCTGGAATATCAGCTCGGATTCACTTCTCCACACATCCTACCTTCCAGAAAGTGGTCGCTTTTCTGTTCAGAGAGTTGTTGCTATTCTTTTCTTTGATCTCCTGTTGAGTTCATAGGTGTTCAGAATGGTTTGATCCCTATCCAGCTGAATTCCTGGGACCAGACAAAATCCAGGTCTCCTACTCCTCCACCATCTTGCTCCGCCAAAAAGCTGAGCATTTCTAACAACAAGTATATTTAAGAGCTCAATTGAATAATATCAAAAAATTTTTAGATACTCATTTTGTGAATATCATTTAATAGGCAGGGTACATTTCTGAAGCTTTCTCTGAACTTTCTTATTAAGATTATTTACTTAATATATGGGGATTTCTCAAATGCCTTTTAAGACAACTAGATTTTTCCAGGTGGAATAGGAAGAAGAACCAAGAGAATTATTCTGCATCATCTCTATTCCACTTCTTAGAGACATTGCTGGGGACATTTTTATTCCTTCAAAGTCTCTCCTTCCTTTCAAGTGCATTTCCTTTTTGTCCCTTGGTACCCAGCTAAATAACTTGGCTTAAAAAATTGTTATCTCACTCATTAACTCAGCAAATATTTACAGAGCACATCTTATGTTCTCGGTGCCATGCTAAAATGAGGACCAAGATAGCGTTTACATGGTCAGGGCAGCAGACAATGATGTCACAATGTGCCACATTAAGGTAAGTTTGAAAGTGGAGCAAATTGTAAGATATTTGGGAAGTTGAAAACTAGGGAGAGTGATATTGAGCTGGAAACCTGAAGGAGAGACAGGAATTCTGAAGGGAATAAGGACCAAGAAGGTGTAGAGCAAGGGCAGGGCTTATCAGGGAGAGAGAACACTGTGTGCAAAGGCTCCAGGGTTAAAGGTGAGCCAGGCACATGACTACAACTGCACAGAACCATATGTGTGGCCACTTGGGGTCTGATCTGTGAATATGAGGACAGGAGGCTAGGAAATGGGCAGGGACCGATTCTGGGTGTCCCAAAGTCCAGATTAAAGAGACTGAACTGTATTCCTGAGGAAAAAGAATCAGAAAGGAATAATGCAGGATGTGATCACCATAATTCAGTAAGAGTTGGGAATAACAATCTAGGGGTGGTGGTGGCAGAAATGAAAATGGAGAAAACTAGCCAATTAAGAGTTAGAAAATAGAATTGCCATGGCTTAGGGATAGTTTGGTCAGATTCATGCCTTGAGTACTGGGGGCCATTCATATGAATAGGGCAGTTTTAAGGTCCAAGATGCTGTGTTCTGTGATGACCATTTTGAATTTGGTGTACCTGTGGGTAATAACACCGACTTGGTGGGTAAGACAAGGGATTGTGCTGTCTTATTTGTCATGAGACCCCCACCCTGTCCAAACAAGCAGTCATCCACAGCTGTTAATTAAATGAATGAGAAAGTAAATGAGTAAATGAGTAGATGAATCCAGATAAATACAGTCAGCTGACATTTTTATACAACTTGGATATAGAAAGAATCTGAGGCTGGCATGCCAGCTGGGGGAAGGCTCAGGAGTGGACATCACTGAGAGGGTGTGTGTGTGAAAAGAAAAGTCAACCATAGACAGGAGCTTAGAGACTGATACTGAAGGGGCCAGGAGAGGAAGGGGAGGAAGAAGGGTAAAAGGGGCAGTCATAGGTGCAGGAGGAGAACCCAGAGTCAGAGAATTCCAAATCCTTCAGAGAGGATAGTAAAGGTAAAAACCGAGGAAGGGCCATTAGGTTTAGTAATACAGAGGTTATGATGATCTCTGCGGAAATTGGTTAGGGCAAGGCAACAGAGTCTTGTCCTTTAGATCTGCCTTTCCATCTGTAACCGGGACAGCAAATAGCCATCTATTATAGAAACAATGTAAAAGGAATAGCCAAAATCAGCCCTTTGGCACACCACCTTTTAGAGGGAGAGCAAGAGAGAGCATGTGAGAAAACACATATTTGTCTCTTGTTGACTCTTTGCCTTAAGGTAATGTAGTTGCCTCTGACTTCCCAGAGGAACCAAGCAGCTCCTATGTTCCTAAGCCATATATAAAGGCAGAGGGCACGGTTGGGAATGTTTTTATTGTTAACTTTTTGTAGTTGAATCATATTGACAAAATTGTTTCCAAGTTGCTCAAACATAGATTGAGAAGTGGAGGGTAGACTTCTTCTGTGATGACATCACATGGTTTGTGTCATCAGTTTAAAGGATCATCAACAAAGCAAGTGGTTAACTCTATGCATTGAAAAATATGCTTCTCTTCAAAAAATAATGAAGTATGGAGAAACAAATTTGATTCTAACTTAGAGACTCATTGACAAACTTGACAATCTAAGTTAGTGGCTGCCTAGCATATGTCTTAAAAAACAAGGATGGGGAAAAACCTTTTCATTCTTAACTAGCATTTATCTTTTAGCCTAAGTATATTGTAAAAAAAAAAAAATGCTGAGAAGGATTATCTAGAGAGAAGCGACATGTAAATGTAGGAGGAAAACAATGCCAGGGTTTGGAACGATACCATATGTCTGAACCAGAATTATTTCCAAAATATACTCTCCTGTGACTTCCTATATTTCTTTGTTCCTGGGCTGCATAAGAGAATGTTTTCTTAAGAGCAAACATGTAAAATGAAACAGGAATGACTATTGGCTGACCTAGGAATTTTTCTCCCAACAAGTGCACACACTGGGACTTCAGACTTCTTTAACTAAACCCGAGTCCTACACCATAAGATCATGAAGCCAATTAAAAATTTGTCATATGATCACTATGCCAAATCACCTCATTTCTCCTGACATAAAATGGTGGAATAAAAAGGGAAGAGGAAAGCAAATGTTGAACTAGAACCATTTCTTCCATGGTGCAAAACAGAAGACCAGAACAGTACTGAGTAGGTACAGAACCACAGGATCTTTGAGGTTGAGAACAGGATGATGCAATGGGGATTCCCCAAAGTATGTTCTCCTGTTAGAGCTGCTTGATGCTACATCAATCTGATTCATAGTCCTGCATCAAGTTGATAGTGGTCACTTGTCAACACAAACATTCTCCCTGGATTTTACTTTCCCAAATAAATATTTCTTGAAATTCTTTATTTTTTGACTTCCATGATTCATGGTCTCCTCATGTTGCTCCACCTTCCCTGGTTACTCCTTCCCATCTCCTTTGTTGTCCTCCATCTGTCTTTGTCTCCTAAATGCAGAATACTACCCCCCTCTTTTCCTTCTTTTTTTTTTTAAGATTTATTTATTTATTTGAGAGAGAGAGAGTACATGAGAGGGGGGAGGGTCAGAGGGAGAAGCAGACTCCCCGCCGAGCGGGGAGCCCGATGCGGGACTCGATCCTGGGACTCCAGGATCATGACCCGAGCCGAAGGCAGTCGCTTAACCAACTGAGCCACCCAGGCGCCCCCCTCTTTTCCTTCTAAACACTCTTCTTCGCTGACCTCATTCAGTCCATTCGTTTAAGTACCATATAAAGGTTGATGAATCCCTAACCTATCTCTCAGACATTGCCTCTATATACCAAGATGTGGATGTTATCTTTGATGACAGAAATTCCGGTTTACTAGACCTCCAAATATATGTGAAACTGGCTACTTTATCTGTACCACTGATCCAGGACCTTATCATCTCTCACTTGGGTGACTAAGTAGATTCCAACTTCTGCTTCTTGACTCTTCACAATACAATCTCCCCTGTGGCAATTAGAGTAAACTCTATTTTTTAAAAGATTTTATTTATTTATTTGACAGAAAGAGAGAGCACAAGCAGGGGGAGCAGCAAGCAGAGGGAGAGAGAGAAGCAGACTCCCTGCTGAGCAGGGAGCCTGATGTGGGGTTCAATCCCACAACCCTGGGATCATGACCTGAGCTAAAGGCAGACACTTAACTCACTAAGCCACCCATGTATCCCCAGCGTAAACTCTTGAAAATACAAATCAGTCTGAAATCCACCAATGGCTTCTTCTACAACATAAAGTAAATTCTAACCCTATCCCCCTCTGTGCCCCCAGCCTCCTCTCACACCATTCTTTGATTCTATGTTCTGGCAATGCTAATCTGCCCTCAAGCCTGGAACATGCCATGTGCTAGGCTTGTTTCAGCCTCAAGGTCTTTGCATGAATGGTTCCCTCTACTTGCCATCCTTTCTCAGCCTGTGCTATTCTAGCTCATTCTATGTCACTCAGAATCAGCTTAAAGATGACCTCTGAAAAACCTTCTAAAGTTGTGCCTTCCATCATGTGCCTATTTCAGTCTCTGTCCAGCCCTTATTTTCTCCAGTTCAGTTATGTATTGATTTGCTATTCTCTATCTACAAGGGAATGTACTCTGTATGAAGAGGTACCTTGTCTGTTATAGGGTGTAGGACAGCCCTTATTGCATAGCTCTATAAATATTTGTTGAATAAGTGATTGACTTGCTATCCCTCATGGACCCTGCTTCCTGGGGCTTACCCAAATAAAATGTTGAAGATTTAGCCTTAATTCAATATGACTGTTAAAATTCCAAGAAGTTGGAATAAATATCAAATTACATTTGAAGATGTTTTCTCTAATTTAATAAATGAGTCTCAGTTTGGTGTTTCTGAGCAGAAGTCATTCCAAATTTCAAATTGATTCCATTTTTTATTTGCCCTCCCATCCCACCTCTTGCTTCACGTATCTGAGTCAGGAGAAAACCCATCAACTCTGAAATTGGTTTTGTTTTCCTCTTCATCACTCATAGAAGTGATTAATACAAATTATTTTGATGAAAAATGATAGAGCATAAAAAAGCATTTTTCCCAATACACTGTTATTACCAATTTGACTGAATTTAACCTTTAATCATGCATTAAATCAAGTTTATTGAATTATGTGATAGAGAGAAGATCAGTGCTTGCCTGGGCCAACAATGGGGTGAAGGTTGACTGTGAACAGCAAAAGGACTTTCTGAGGTTATGGAAATGTTAGCTTTATCGGGGTGGTGTTTACATGAGTATAATGCATTTGTCAAGACTTACCGAACTGTATACTTAAAGTGTATGCTTTTATTACATGCAAATTATACCTCAATAAAGGTAATTTTTTTAAATCTATAAAAATTACTCTATGCAAAGGGCACTTGGGTGGCTTAGTCGCTAAGCATCTGCCTTCGGCTCGGGTAGTGATCCCGGGATTCTGGGATCGAGCCCCGCATGGGGGTCCCTGATCAGTGGGAAGCCTGCTTTCTCCCTCTCCCACTCCCTCTGCTTGTGTTCCCTCTCTCGCTGTGTCTCTCTCTGTCAAATAAATAAATAGAATCTTAAAAAAAATACTTTATGTTAAGAACTCTGCCTAGTATCTTACGTTGATTAATATTTCAGAACTAGTACATTACAGAGCATGGATTTGAACGGAGTTGTTCAGCTACAGACAAATCATGATCTTAATCCTATATAAAACTATTACCCAAAAAGTCTGTTTTTTCTATTTGAGTCAGAAAAAAGGTGTTTTTTTTTTGAGGGGGGAGGGGCAGAGGGAAAGGAAGAGAGAGAATCTTAAGCAGGCTCTGCACTGGGCGTAGGTCTGAATCTCACAAACCTGAGATCATGATCTGAACCAAAATCAAGAGTCCGATGCGTAACCAACTGAGTCACCCAGGTACCCCAGAAAAAATATTTTTTTATCTTAATCCAGATGTATAGTGTTCACTTGAATATTTTTCCTGAATGAAGTATCTATCTTAGCTTGGGTTTCCAATAAAAACAGAGCCTAAGACAAGGATCTGGGTACAAGTGGTTAATTTGGGAAGAGGTCCCAGTGAACCCTACCTTGGTGGGGGAATGGGAATGTATTACAAGGCAGGGATGGAAGACAGTACATGGTGAGTTAAGGATCAGGGACCATGCTAGGCACATGGCCCTCAGTCCTGGGGGAAACCTCTGGGTGAAGGTATAGAGCACACCTGAGAGTTGCCCCACCTAAAAGAGGAGGAGGGAGGGACATTTATCCTGACTCCGCTGACTGAAGTCTGCTCCTAGGGCAGTAACTCTACTGAAATTTCTTCTTGCCAAGCGCATAAACTGAGCATGCTCTGGGGACCAGAGAAAGCTCTCAGGGAAAGAGTCAAAGCCACTTGCACTAAGAAGCTGCTGAGCTTTGGTGCAGGGGAACAGTGGGTGTTAAGAAGACACGGTGAACCAGGACAATGGCTGCTAAATATCTATACTTGCATATGGAAAAACCCAACCAAAACTTACCTGCTTGGGGTTTTATTTGTTTTCCTTTCTCTATTATAATGGTTGATTAATTCTTTGTGGCACTTTTATTACTTTAAATTAAGGTGCCAACATTAATCATAGTCAAAGGTAATGGCTTACACTAATCATATTTATAAAATCTTTATGTTTACATGACAATGTCACTCTAATTTATTGAGCTCCTATTATGTACCAGATGCCAAAATCAAGTGCTTTATTTGCTTAATTGTCAAAGCAACTCTAGGCTGAGGATGAAGATATTTATCCCTACTTTATCATTAAAGGAACTAAAACTTTGGAAGGTTAAGTAATTGCCCAGGTTCTGGATTTGGGAAACATGGCCAGAGTCCAAAGCCAGGCTGCCTCTGCTCAAGCTTTCAACCACTAGTCTCCACGTCTGTTCTAATGTGCAACAGAGAAGCACAGTGCTCCTTCCCCAGTGGGTATCCCCATCTCAAAACCAGAGCATTTGTGATGTACACAAATAGTCAAAGATGTTGGTGGGCATGGAATCAGAGCAAAGACAGAGAGCTTAGAGAAACACAAAATGTGTGAAAGCAACTTACATAAATCCTGTCAAGATGCTATCCTAATGTTTACAAAGAAAAATTCATTTTCTTCTCTGATAATATGATAAGGAATTAGTCCACATAACAACCCATTGCAATAAGGATTGATTTTAGCAAATAACAAAGAACTTATTTAAACAATGGCTTATACAGGTCCTGAGTCAGTAGGGTCTGAGGAATAGGACCTTGGCACTGACCAAATGTGCTACAAACAGCTGAATATCCCAGCCAGTGGACACTCACAGAATTTATTCTCTTCAAACCTCCTGCCTTATCCAACAGTCTTGGCCAACTTATTTATCTTCACATTTTTTCCTCAGTGGTCCTCATCACACCATATTGTCTTTGATTTTTCTCCTCTCTCTCTACCTGTGGATATTATGATTAATGATAGGACTGGATGACTGATTATATAATGAAGAAGTGGAGGAGGACATGGGATAAACCTCTTGTTATGACTCTCTTCCTTCTTTTCTGCTTACAACACTTTGCAATGACTCTCCTTTCCATCCTAGGATACACAATTAATTGGCCTCCTTCCTTGATTCACTTTCCCATCCTCTTCTTGTGTTTCCTGTAATCACTCAAACAAACCACTTATACTTCTTACACCGGCTTAAGATAGTGTATTAACACTACCAAGTCAAGTATACCTTTTCCCGACTCCACAGATTTTCAAGTTTCTGAGGGCAGGGACCAGCTTTGATATGTTTGTACTATCCATACCTAGCCTAGAGCACTGTACAGGAGATCCACAAGTACCCTGTGATTTTATTAAAAACTCTATGCTATTAGCACATTTATTAAAGGCTCTATGATATTAGCGCATTACCCCTTTTCACAGCACTTTGGGTTAAAAAAAAGTCTAAAAGACAGAGCACACCGGCAGGAGAAGCCTGTGAGAATAGTAGTGAACTGGTTCTTGGTCACAATCCCGTCTAAAACTGAACTGCATTCCAGGTGGGTAGTATGAATGACCCAGGGAACAGAAGGCAGCCCTAGAGTATATTTTTTAAAAGACCCAAGGGTGGCTGTGGGACATAATGCACTTTTTTTTTTTGTTTTTCTCTTTGTATGGGATGCTGGAGAAATCGAGTCCACATTCAGCAGTTCATTTCTAGCAAAATGTTGACTGTATTTCATGTGTTTTTCCACCTCATTTCCAGCTGCTGCTTATTTCCCCCTCTATCCTATATATTCCATTCATTTTCTTATTGATTTTTATCCTGGATATGGTAAGATAAAAGGAGCTCCTCTTCCTGCCTGTTGGTGATGATACTGGGCCCCCAGAAAGGGGGGAGTGTCACGTCCCAGAGCTGCTGAGAGGCAGTGCTGGGACTATAGTTGACCTACATCACAGGACTGACTTCTGCCATGCCCACTGGTCCATTTTCTGCCTGCTTGGCAATTCCACCTCATCTGAACAGGGATTGGAGCCTGAGAACACGTGCAAAGAATGACATTCACATGCAACTCAGTCAACATTAGAACAATCTTAGAACAATCCAGGTGGCCTGCAATTTCACGGTCAGCTCTCTTTTGAGAGACTACTGGTTTCCACCTGTGGTCTCTGAATGTCTAGTCTCTAGGAAGCCACAGATTGATGGATCCTGGGCTTCGAGATCCACACTTGGCATTGGATTTTCAAAGGAGGGATGCTGGCAATAACTGCCCTCGCAAATAGGGGGAGGCACTTAGGGACTCTTCAACAGTAAATGTTGCCTGTAACTCATAATCAAGATTACAAAAAGAAGAAACTCCTTTGACTAATAAGGATTAAATCCCCTCTCAGTCTTTTCATTTTTATTTCTTCAAAGCCAATTTTATCAACACTGACAGTATGACATATGCCATTTAATGAGTATGTTCTAAAATTCTTTTCTGTCCTCGGAAGGTAACTTCTCATTCACATCATTTATAGCCTTCTTGACAAGGGTCCTGATATTTCAGTAGGTTTTAAATGTTCCTTAGTAGTCAACATTATTTTTTAAAAAAACCTGTTCTTCCTTTTTGGTGTGGCCTGATACCATCATCAAAGGGTTTATTGATTTTCATATTGATAAGCTAAACTTGGAAGTAATACTGCCTCTTTTGTCCTGAGTTTCTTCAACTGTGAGATTGGAAGTAGGCAGGAGTCAGGTTGCAAACAGAGAAAGGAATTTGGGTTTATTCTATGAGAGATGGTCAGCTTTGGCTAGGGGAAGGAAGGGATCAAATCTGTGATTCAGTAAGTCAAATTGACCCCTGTGGGTAAATGGAATGACTACTGTAGACCAGAGTAAAAGCCAGGAAACCAGTTGGGGAGTCAGTGGGAGAAAGAATAGTGGCTAGGAGGTGGGTGGCAGCATGACATAGAGAGAAGCATGCAGCTTGACAGGACCCACTAGCTAGAAGGCACTTCCTAATAGAAGTCACAGAATGTCCAGACTCCATGGGAATCCAGACAGCTGCCAGCTTAATCTCATTTTATAGTGCCAGTCACACCTGACAGAGAAGGAGAGGAAAGGAAGGAAGAGAAAAAGAGGGAATGGGAGAACAAAGAGGTAGAAATGAAGAGAGAGATAGAGAAAGAGAGGAGGAGGGAGGAAGTGAGAAAAAGAAAAAGGAGGAAAAGGGGAAAAGCTGAAGAAAGGAGCAGGGAGGAGAGGGGAGGGAACATCACAGAATCCTGACCTCAGAAGGACTTTGCAGACTGGTCAACCCTCTCAATGAAGCATGAGAGGCTTGGTGGTTTGGTCAAACTCACACAGCTGCCCGGAAGCACACTCAGGATTCAGTATTTGGTCTGATGTGAATTTCACTACAGCCCAATAATTCACGTTCCTGGTGGCTTACTTTGTGTTAATACTAGAATCATTTGTGTTTCCCTGAAATATACACTACCTAACAAGGGAGGGGAGGACCTGCAAGGGTGGCAGATGGCAGAGGAAGAGGGACTTGCATAGAAGCAGATCTGACAGGGCTCCATATAGAATCCTGGTTTGGGACAATGCCAAGGAAGACTCAAGCCAGAAAAAAAGACCATGTTTCTTATCCTCCTCAACCTACAAGGAAAATGAACCCATATTAGTGAAGGGCCTGTCATCTACAAGCCAGCAGAGACTCATTAATGTACATAAGTTTCTTCTGTCCCATTCTAAAATCAGAAAAGTGAGGTCCTATAACTTTCTCCCTGATGATGTGGCTGGTGAGCACATTTGAGAGCCAAATTTTGAAGAGAGGTGAGACATGCCTGTGGAAAATGAAAGGGGGGAGTTTGTTCAGAGTATAGGGGAACATGGAGGGAGAATCAGAAGGGGAAGCTCGTTGTTGAATGGTCTTCTCTTACAAAGAGACTGGGGCTTTGCCCCTCTTTAATGCCAAGTCTGGCATGTGGGTATTTCAGAGCCAGCTCAGATGGGAGTATTTGAGCTTCAATATGAGAGGGTTCAAATGGCCTGTGAAGTACAAAGACACCATATTTTGAATCCCACTGCATCACTGGACAACCTCCAGGTGGGATTTAAATACAAACAGAATAAATCTAGGAAACTCTTGTGATGAAAAAGGAATTCAGCCTCATGAGAAAGTGGGATCACCTCAGTATATCCCACACAAACCCTCCTTTGTGACATCATAAACTGGTCCCCCAGAAGCTGACCATTGACATCTCCAAAGCATAGGCAGAGCCCACCCCCTTTTCTCTAGGTGGGAAATCACTGTGCCTCATGGTCTAATTTGATGTGTGTGTGTATGTATATGGGGGTAGATTTTTATCTGCACAAGTCACCCTGGCCTCAAGTCTGTGATCTCAAGAAGTCAGGAATAGTCCTTTTCCTGCCCTTGGACAGAAATCATCATGTTTGATCCCCAGGGCCAGTTTGGCAAATCTACTCAATTCCAAGACTTCCCAGTGTTTCCGTATAGTGTGGCATGGCAGTTGAGGGGGCCACAGCGAGGCCCAACCTACCTCTGCCATTCCTCACTCCTGTGTAACCTGCACAGCGTCTGTCCCTCCCTGCCCCTGCCTATCCTCCTCTTCTGAGGATGGGCACCCACTGCACCTGCTACATAGAGGTAGTGTGAATTTCAAATGAGTTGCATATGTAAATCTCAGAACAGTGTCTGCCTTGGCAGTAGTAACCACTTAGAACTACCAGTGCTAGGTTTGGAATGTGAAGTCAGAGGCTGCTTAGAGTTAAACCTCTTTTTTAGACTACTTTATTTACTTTCTATATTATGTGTGTTTGTTTCTTTGTTAGCTTGATTTCATGGAGGCCCATCTGAAATCAATTTAGGCCCTAGTGTCTGAGTCCCAAATCTTTTCAAAGCTTCCAGTTTCCCCAGAATGTAAACATTTCTCCAAAGTATGGGGTTAGGTTTCAGAAATAGGAAAACATTGGAAAGCTATGTAGAGCTGCAACTGCTCCACCAGGAATGGAAAAATGACTGATTGAATCATTTCTAAGCTAAATAGACTCAAGGCAATATCCTGCATGCCCATGCAGCACTTGGAACCAAAGTGACCCAAAACAGAGACTAGTAGTGGAGAGAAATGTTCAGACATATCTGTAGAAGTTACTGGAGCAGAGGGAGAAAATTAAGAATGGTTTCCTCCAGGTTGGCTGCTTAGCTCCTTGTTGGAATGACATGTACATGCAACCTTACCAAGTCCTACTTAAAATTGGGTAGGGGAACATGTAACATAGTACAGGGTTGGGTGATATCAGATTCAACTGTTTTTTTGTAACTTGGGGTCAGTCAGTGAAGCAGTCAGAATTCTGACTTGAATGACTAGCTAGTTGTGTGTTCTGCCTGGTTGGAGCTGTGTGCACCCATTCACACTGGACTTTTGTGAATAAGGGGCTTTGTCTTTTGTAGGTGAGGGGCAGCTGTTGCTTACATGGAACCTGGTGCATTAGACAGCCAAAGAAAGATGGGGCAGATGCAGAATTAGGCTGAGAGGGGGATGTACGCTCAGATGAAGGGCCCAGAACCAAGAGGTAAACAGCAGGATCTGCTGAAATCACACAGAAGGGACTGTATCAAAGCAGATTTCAGCGGCAAGAACTGCTACAGCATGGTGAGCAACTCCATGAGCAGAGTAGGGAGAATGTGAGGTCAGGGGCTGGGACAGTACCATGGATAGCTCCCCTGGGCACAGCTACTTGAAGCAAAGTCTTAAGAAGGATTCTAACTCTGTGATTGGGCCAGGTTGGAAAGACTGCTGATTGATTAATGATGTCTGCCATGGACATGTAAAACGATGCAATGCAATGTTTGAACATGTTTGCCTTTGCTAATTTAAGTTTGGTCTTCATGCACCAGAAAGCGTGCATTTCAACTAATTTGCTCATGAGGGATTTGGGTCTCTGAGATAGACAGGGGTATTCTGTGTGCTCACGATTCTTTCCATTGACCTCTTCCCTCTAAATCCCAGTCTTTCTCTGCTGAGCATGCTTCCCTGGGGTCAGGGGGAATTCCTGAGAACTGAACTTTTAGAGTCTTGACCCCACTTTTCCTAGTGATTGAACTTCAGATGCTGCTACCTGGACCTGAGTAATCATGACACCTTCTCTAACTCCAGAGCTCAGCTATAGATACTTGGACTATGGTTCTGTAAAACTCTGGTCTTCTATTCATTGTAGGCTAGAGATCAGAGTTAGCATATGACCATCATGTAGAAATGCTAACTCTTAAAGAGCCCAGGCCACTTAAACAATTTCCTTTCCTATTGTGTAAGGGTTTCTATGACCCCCAGGACCCTGCATGGATGCCACAACCACAGGGGCATGCAGGCTGGCAATGTCACACATAGAAGTATTTTTCTGAACTATGGCAATGGTGTTTTGGCTCTGACACACATCGCCTGAAGGCTTCATGCAGAAATGTGGAAATATGACATGAGCATGCTCAGAGCAAGCCTGTTGCTGGGGAATGTCGAACTTGGCTTAGAAACGTCCACAGTCTTTCAGCCTCTAAAAGCATTTACAAGCAGAACATGGGACTCTTTGTCCCCTTCCCCTGCCTGTTGCCCTGTCCATGTAGGTGGGGAGACATCCAGCTTGGGCCAGGGTCCTCCCTTTCCTTCTTGCTATCACCTTAATCTTAGCCAATGGTATTCAAATAAAATTGACTTTCTTGGCCACCCCAGGCATACAAAGTGATAGGATTTCTTCTTGAGGACCTGTTTCCTCAACACTCCTGTTTATAGCATTATGCTCCAGAGACCCTAACCCAGCCTTCGCCGCCAGCAACCAGCAACACTGCACGGGACATGTTTACCTTCAGAATGGCCCTACTTCAAACATTTCTTCATCTTTAACTGCCTGATTTGTCTGAAATGCCCAGTGGCTTTGTGTTGGTTGCTGGGAGAGCAGCTACTAAATGTTCACCTGGGAGGCTAATGACAGAAGGTATAACATCTCCCACTTTAAATTCCAAAAAAGAAAGTGAAGAAGAAATAAATTACTAATGGTGAGTTTTCCAGTTCAACGGCACTTGAGCGTGAAAAGGTTTCCTCACTCCTCTCCCATTGCACACATAGAGGCCTCAGTCACAGGCTGTGGATTCGGACATTTAAGCACTAATATTTTCTGAGTGCCTCTCCTGTGTCAGACCCCTGTCTGGACTCATTTTTCCATTCAATAATCTTAAGCCCTGTGAAGCAGGTGTTATCATCCTTATTTTACAGATGAAATAAGCATACTTCAGTGGAACTAAATGACTTCTCCCAAGTCACACAGGTACTGGATGGCAGAATTAGGTTCCACACCCAGATTTCTGATGCAAACACCAGTGATGATTCTATGTCACTACAGTGGTATCAATGGAAACGCAACCCTTCTATACAGATCTATACTCACCACCTGTTGTTCTATCTCTTTCCCCAGATTTCTGCCCCGCCTCAGTGGAGAGACTGGCAGGAGTTAAGCTTTACTGATTTCTGATCCCTAATTCCTGGACCATATTCCAATTCCTTGGTGAATGTTTGCTGAGTAAAACAAAACAAAACAAACAAAACAAAACAAAACACACAAAAGACATTAGAATCCAGTTAGCAAACATGTATTAGTTTTTTGTGGCTGTTTAACAATTTTCCACCAATCTTGTGGCTTAACCCAACATAAATTTATTCTCTCACACTTCCAGAGACCAGAAATTCAAAATCAGCTTTACTGTGATTAGATTAAGGTGTTGGTAGGGCCATGTTCCCTCCAGAAGCTCTTGGGGAGAATCTGCTCCTTGCCTCTTCCAGCTGCTGGTGGCTCCCTGAATTCTTTGGCTTAGGACTGTGTCACACCAATCTCTGACTCTGTGGTCACATGCCTCCTTTTCTGTGTGCATTTCAAATCTTCCCCTGTTTCTCCCCATCATAAGAATACTTGCAATTGCATTGGAGGCCCATCTGGATTATCCAGGATCATCTCCCTTGTCAGCATCCTTAATTATATCTGCAAAGACTTTACCATATAAGGTGACACACACAAGTTATGGAAGCAGACATCTTTTTTCAGCCTGCTGTGTACACAGATCCAGGCTTTAGTGCACACAGATCCCCCTTTAGGCTGGGTGTTAGTCCAGTTACTGGTGAGGTCATTGTTCACACTGGAAGACAGGTGACTGATGATCTCACTCCTTTCAGAGGGATGGACCTGGCACAAGTCAGCTGCCCCAGCCTTCAATAGGAGCAGCACTCCTGCCTCTGTGAGAAAAAGCTCTATTCAGAGTTTCTTCACCACTTCTCAGGGGGGTGATCTCAGCTATCCTGGGCTTCAATTCCTTCATCTATAAAATGGGAATAAGAAAAGTACCACCACCTAGCTTGGTCATGAGGATTACAAGACAGGGACACTGCCTAGAGTACATAGACTTAGAATGTTGGCTACTAACATTTTTGTTTGTTTACTTTAGAGAGAGATGGGGGAGGGACAGAAGGAGAAGGAGAGAGAGAATCTTAAGCAGACTCCATGCACAGCATAGAGCCTGATGAGGGGCTTGATCTCACAACCCTGAGATCATGACCTGAGCCAAAACCAAGAGTCAGAGTCTCAACCAACTAAGCCACACAGGTGGCCCTACTATTATTGATCTTCTGGTTGGCTAAGTCTCCTGGCAGCTCTATGGAGGAATCCATGCTTTTCAAAGATTTCCTAATTCATTCCTAATGTCTTACCAGTATTTTTTGCTGGTCACTGGCTCAGGGGTGAAGGAAAATGAAAGGCCAATGACATTTCCTTTTGTGCTCATATTTGTCTTTTAGTGACTTTGGATTTATTCAGACAAATCCAGCTGATCAGGCAAGTTGCTTTCCTCCTCACTGGAAGCCAATAGGTACTAAAATAAGGAAGGAAGTATGCTTTCAGAACTTCTAAGTGACCTTGGGTTGAAATACTGAACTCTGACATGCTTGAACACAGTAGCCAGGAGAGACATGCAGTCTTCTCTCTTGCACCAAAACTATGCAGGATTAGTTGTTCCCCCTTGTGGGCCAAAGTTGGGGATTTCTTTTTTAATGGAAAAGAAAATTTGACAGACCTGATTTTGTTAAAACTAACTGAATAAAAGGTGATGAAAGCCTTTGCTGTTGACATTTGAAATTCTTCCTTAGCTACAAACAACATTTCCTTCTCTCTATTCCTGTCAGAATGGCAAATAAACAGTTTCTTCAGATGTCATTGATGTCACCGGGAGTAGAGGTCTCTGTGCAGACTTGCCTTTGTCTTGTATTTAATTAGTCCTCACTTTCAGAAGTACCGATGGACCCTGGAACAGCTGCTGGTCCCCACCCTGGGTGCTGTCTTAGGACCCTGTGGCCTCATTGGCCACCACCTAGCACCTGCACTTATCTGTGTGTCTGCATGTTTGTGGTAGATGAAAATGCCATTCCCAGGTCTTTTGTCATGGGGTTGTGCACCACCTCCCTCCCACTAGAGTGAGTGTGGTACCTATTCCCATCCTCAGAATGCTGGGCTTGGCCAATAGAGCAGATCTAAACCCCATGTGCAGCCTGCATGTGAACTCAGCTGAACTTAGCCAAACCCAGCCAAGAAGAGTCCAACCCTAGCCAACCTACAGGTCTGTGAGTGAGGAAAAGAAACATTTGCCATTCTAGGCACTGAGATTTTGAGGTTGTTGGTTATGTGGCAAAACATGACTAGCTCAGTCTTCTTCATTAGACTGTGGTTGCTTTAAGGAGAAGAACTGCACATATTCACCAGGTACCAGGACTAGATCGGACACTTAAATAATTTTTAAATGAAGCACGGAATGGCTTTTATTTTGATTAAGACTCCTTGTCTCTCTCTTTTTTCCTTTAATGAATGCCATGAGACTGTGACAGGTGGTCCCAGGAGAGCTGGTAAAATGTGAGCTAGAACTGAATCAAGTGATGGCATGGGATCAAGTGTAGTTCCTTATGTAACTTCATATTGATCCAGTCGCACAGACCAAGAACTCCCATTTGACCCCCAGTCAGAACTGTGATGCCCATTTCCATTTCCAGCTCTCTTTGAAGTGGGGTTAATCTAGTCATAGTCTGGTAGCTGTAGCTGTAAGGTGTGCTGGGATTTGTGAAAGCTGTGGGGACAGGGGACCAAGCCAGGAAGAGCCACAAGAGACAAAAGGGATGGACTGGCTATTGGCGGGCATTCCAAATTGGGGTTGGGTGAGGTTGGGGGGTGGAAAAAACTGTAGCTGGGGTGACCATTATGGTGGGCTTAAGAGTAAGCAGGGCCAGTTCTTCCACACAAGTGCATGGGATCACCTGGTTCAGGAAGGGGCAGGTGGGCAGGTTGTGGCTGTTTACTTTGGAGCAGGTCCCCAGGCGCATGCTGGGTGATGATGCATGAAGGAAGAAGAGACGTAGTTTCATTCTTTGGAGAAGGGAGTTCAAAAGTTTTGTGAGGAGTAACAAAGGAGGCAGAGTCCCATGCTCAAGGCTCAGAAGCCCAGCAGAACACCAGAGTTGCCAGTAGAAGCCCAAAAAATGGCCTGGGTAAATCTTGTGGGGGCCAAGAGGAGGATGTGGCTCAGAGGAGACCGTAAGCTCCAGGGTGGTATGGACCACAGCCAGCCACAGCACTTGCATAACCTCACTGTTGTTTCTCCCTGGCCCCAGAGGGCATAAGACAGCACATCTGAGTGGGCGGTCAGGCCCAGGGGAGGAGGGCCCAGCTCAGCCCAGGATGCCTGGGGATCCAGTGTCGGTGGAGCTCTGAAACCTGACATCTGTGAATGGGCTTCTGACTGTGCTGGCCATTCCATCCCCCACTAGGACTCCCCCCCGCCCGCTTCCCCCGCCCCCTGCTGTTGTCTCATTCTGCACCCTCTCACTGTTCTTCATAGCACTTGCCAGCCTTAATCACTTTACCCTGATTCACCGTCTCACCCCAGACACTAAGCTCTGTGGGGGTCAAAATCTTGGTCACTCTTGCAGCCCCAGAGCCTACATACAACCTGATTCAAGGCAAACTCTTGAAAAATACTGATACAGTGAAAAAAGAATGAATGAAGAAGAAAGGAAAATCAAAGCAAATCTACAAAAACCCAGGATCACAGCTGTGTTTCTGGAGTTAGTAACCTTGTTCGTGCCCTCCCCCTCCTGCTACCCAGAAGGCACAGTGGTGGAATGACAAGACCTGGTTCTGAGCCACGGGCTACCTCTTCCTGGATTGGTCTAATCCAGCAGAGTTTTGGTTTTTGCATTTTTGAAATGGGAGCAACCACAAATTTATGGAGCAATAAATAAAATAATGGATTAAAACTGCAGTGTTTGTCATATGGTCAGAGATAAATAAATGCTAGCTTTTTTCCCTTCCTCTTGGACTTCATCAAGGCTTGATTCTCGCTTGCAGGAACAGAATTCAACATTAAGCAAACTTAAACAGCAGGGGAGATTTTTTTTTTTAAGATTTTGTTTATTTATTTATTTATTTATTTATTTATTTATTTAGAGCAGGAAGAGGCACAGAAGAGAAGGAGACAGAGGAACTCAAGCTGGTTCCTCGCTCAGTGTGGGGCTTGATCTCATAACCCTGAGATCGTGACGTGAGCTGAAACCAAAGAGTCAGATGCTTAACTCGCTGAGCCACCCAGACAACAGCTAGTGACATTAGCTCTTTTTCCCAGCACCGTTTTATCCTTCATTTTGGGCATTTACACCAATGCTTGCAATTTGGAACATACAATATATATCTGTTATGCCTCCCCCCAACTCTGCATCCCTCAATGCTGGGGCCTTGCTCAATTACCCCCTTCTATCTCTACAACAAGCAAGTGACCAAGACATTATAAAGCATTACATCTGTGTGTGCTTTTAATTGCCATATGCAAACAGGAGCAGGAGAGTAAATGCTCCGAGATGTATGAAATGAGGGGCGTCTGGGTGGCTCAGTCAGTTAAGCATCCAACTCTTGATTTCCACTCAGGGCATGATCTCAGGGTCGTGGGATTGAGCCCCGAGTCAGGCTCCGTGCTGAGTGTGGAGCTTGCTTGGGATTCTCTGTCTCCCTCTTCCTGTGTCCCTCTCCCTCCCCACACTTTCTATCTCTCTCTAAAATAAATATATATATATATTTTAAAATAATGTATGAAGGGAAGCCTGGTTGGTTCAGTCGGTTAAGTGTCTGCCTTTGGCTCTGGTGACGATCCCAGGGTCTTGGGATCAAGTCCTGTGTCGGGCGCCCTGCTCAGCAGAGAGTCTGCTTCTCCCTCTGCCTGCCACTTCCCCTGCTTGTGCCCTCTCTCTCTCTCTGACAAATAAATAAAAAAATCTTAAAAAAATTAAAAAATAAAAAAGATGTATGAAATGGAGACTTAACCCTTGATGCCTCACTGCCCTGATTATTGAGGTCCCTGGAATTGAAGACAATTCATTCATTTAGGCTCATGTTGCACACCTACTATGCACCAGACACTGTGTTAGGCCAGAATCCAGTTTCCTTGATCTGCAGACTACAGTGGAGACTCAAAGGGGTTATTTTTAGGAGACATATCCCCTTCCAACCTATCTGACATGGCAGTTGAATATAAATTTTATTTCTATTTCCCTCAGTAATTTAATAAGTATTTCTTACTTCAGTATAGTACTAGTAAGAGAAGAACTTGTTTTGGTCCAGCCCTTAAAGGACAATTCATTCCTTATGTTTTACTCTGGCCTTTAGATCAATCATATTATCTCATTTCAAATTGTTCAATTGTATTATTTTCCAAGAGCTTAGCCAAATACACACAAAAATTTTGCTGGTTTGGTAATTGAATGCCAGAAACTGAGAAGTCCTAGAAATTTTATTTTAGGAGGTTTTAGATGGCAGATTTTTCTGAGGGGCTATCATTTGACAATAAATGAATATTTCATTGGATCTATTGGAAATGTTTTTCTTTGAAAGTTAATTCATGGGTTTAGGCTCCTGCTGGTTTCCTCCCCATTTCAGAGTCCAGAACTTATGTTGGATTCAACTTTTCCAGTCCTGGAAAGAACTCTCTAAATTATAAAGCCAAGGCACAATTTCTTTTTCTTAATGAAAAAAAAAAAAACTCTGGTTTTTATCTACATTTTTGCTACCAATGAGAATCAATAAGCGTGAACCAAATATTGACAAACTGACAGTATGTTTTATGTTGAAGTTATTCTGTCCCTATTTAAACAACTTACCCCTCACAGAACATGAAAGGTGCAAGCCTGCTTATTTCTGATCAGGTAAATTGTGGACAGTGTTTATTCTGTGATTTGTAAGCCTGCAGTCTTTGAACTAGAAAATCACGTATAGAACCCGGTCCAAGTGCCGTATAACTTTCTCCCATTGTTCCCTCTCCCATATCCCGAGGCAGAAGCACACAGTATTACCACACGTGTGATAGACAATGTAAGTTATTGCTTTGAGAGTGGAGGGATAGATGGCTCAGGGATTGAGCACCAAACCCTCAGGATATTATACAATCAGAAATGGGGTAAGTCAAAATTGACCACCACTTGATAGAATGCAAGAACCCATATAGCTTCTGGAATATTCCTGCCAATGATGCATAGTTTAAATCTAATACCAAGGAAATGGCAAAGAAACCCAAACTGGGGTATATTCTACAATATAACTGAGGCCAGCCCTCTGCAAAATGCAAATCAAGAAAGACCAAGTGGATATCAGATTGAAGACAGCTCACAGTACAAGGCAGCTAAATATGGCCCATGATGATCTAAACCCTTTTGCTACAAAAAATGCTACTAGACAACTGGAGACATTTGGCGGGGGGGTGGTGCAGTCTCAAGATAAAAAAGTCTATCATGTCTAGCAGGAGGGGAAGAATGAAGGGGAGTAAGTCGGACGGGGAGACGAACCATTGGAGACAATGGACTCTGAAAAACAAACTGAGGGTTCTAGAGGGGAGGGGGGCGGGGGGATGGGTTAGCCTGGTGATGGGTGTTAAAGAGGGCACATTCTGCGTGGAGCACTGGGTGTTATGCACAAACAATGAATCATGGAGCACTACATCAAAAACTAATGATGTAATGTATGGTGATTAACATAACAATAAAAAAATTATTAAAATATTTTAAGCGAAGTAAAAAAAAAAAAAGTCTATCATGTCAATGTGATTTCCTGAGTTTGGTGGTTGTACTATGGCTCTGAGAGTAATGGACGTGGATAAGGTGTCCACTCTGTAACTTACTCTCAAATGGTTCAGGAGAAAAGGTCTCAATTCTGTACTTGAAACTTCTCTGGACATTTAAGATTGCTTTTAAATTAAAAAAATAAAAGAGGTTGAGGCCTTCTCAGACCACCCTATCCACATGATAACCCTTCTTCCCCACCACCGGCCATGACCCCACCAAATTGATAGACAAGGCATGGTACAGCAGGCTACTGATGTCCACTGAGCCTCAGCCCAGCTCTTCTATCTCTTTAGTTAGGTTGGATATTAGCCTTTCATTTGTTGCTACTAATTCATATCTAAATGTCTTTCTTGGTGATTTGTATCATTGGAGAGTCTGTACTTTCAGGCACTGAAGTAGCCTCAGCCATGCTGTAACACACAGAGATACCAGTCATGCCACATCATTGTGTTCAAACCTCCTGCTTCACAGGTGAGGACACAGGGCAGACACAGAGTGATGGTCAGCAGTCTAAACTGAGCCTCGGGCATCCCCCTTGTGGCCAGCACTCTCACCAACATGGTCTTCCTGCATTTCTCTTGTGGGGCAGAACTTTAGCACTGATCATCGGTAGGACTTTCCTCCCCATGGCCCTGGGAGCTGCACTCTTATGCTGAACACGAGAAGAGCATTCTCGAGCCTTCGGGTAAACCAAGAGGGTACTAATGGAAATAGAGAGGTGGGAGAGAGAGCAAAAGAGCAAAGAGAAATGGAATATATTTTGGTTACTTTTCCTTTTGGTTAGTCATAATGGGAGTCTGCGCTGTGAGCGGCCCAGAGAGAGCGGTTCCTGGAAAGGGTGACTTCGTGGTTAAGAGTCTGAACTTTGGGTTTAGGTTTCAACATAAATACAGTTCTGGGGAATAACAAGCACCCTGTATCCCATGGAGTGTACCTCATCAGTGCACAATGAAGGAAGACTTTATACTTGGTTCTAAAGACTAGCCATCAGTGCTGCAAAGGTGGGCAGAGAAGGAGAGCAAACTCAGGTGTGGTTGCCAAGGACCCAGTGTGTCACATTATTATAAACTCCAAAAAAAGACTGAACAAGCAAATAGCAATATACATTGGGAAACAAAAGGCATATGTTGATCTGGTCTGCAGTAACATAAAAATTGTCTTTTAAAATAAATGTGGAAAAAATAATAAAAATAAAATAATAAAATAATTATATAATATAATTAATATAATATAATATAAAATGTGGAAATGAAGGGGCAGACTAAAAGCCCCTTCTCAGAGACAATGTTCTCCCAAGTAGGTGCACACCCTCAAGGCAAATCTCAAGACAGCCCTTTTCTTGAAAATGAGCTTCAGGATATCTGAGTCAGCCTGCAGAAAATTCTAGGAATATGTTGGATCCTGTAGGGAGGCAGGCAGTGGGGCCAAGGGAGGAAACTTGCAACTATACCATCTTTGCGAGAAGTGTGCTCTTCCTGGGGCCGAGGGAAGAACAAGTATGGCCAGGGAGGCCCTCGAATGCTGCTGGTGTCGGTCAGTTGAAAAGGAGGGAAGGGAAAACCACCACACACTTTCACGTGAAAACCCGGGACCTATAGGGCTTCAGAACAAGCCTGGAGATCTTTCCTGGCCTGGCCAGACTGAAGATGACAAAGGAGCATATTCAGAGCAAGAAATGAAAACTGAGTCTCCTCCTCCACACAGGTGCTGGGGTTTGCCAGGAAGCAACATGACCAGCAGCGGGGCACGCTTGTGTCCTGAAGGAGAGTTGGGGGGACGGCGCCGCCTGGCACCTGCTGTCATGAACAATGTGACCAAAGAAAGCCCATTTTGAAACAATGAAATTGCACCTTCTACTTTTTTGTATCTGGAGAAAATGTTTATAGATTTATCAGAAGGGGAAGCTGATGCTCCAAACAATATGGTCTGCACAGGAAGCAACCAAAAAGCTGAAGGGCTGACAAAAATGAGCTGTGTGTAGATCAGGTCTCATAGAGAAACCTGACTGGTGTCTGGATGAGGAGCTCATTGGGCAAAATGGAAGAGTTTGACCAGGTATTCCAGAAAGGATGGTCCAGTTGTGCTCACTAGAACCATGCATGCATCGTTATATAGAATGAGGGAGGGAACAGTTCTGTGGGTTGGAATTAGACTGCTTTATCCTCTACTCATAAACAAAATCTCCACTGGGTTGGCAATGATGCCATGGTCTCTGGACACCGCTGAGTCCTACTGAGAATTGTGGAAAGGCAGTCCTGATTCCAAAATGCTTTCATCTACATAATGCATTGCAATGTGTATTCTTTAAAAGACAGTGGATAGAAATTCCTCTAATTTGAAAGACACATAAAAAAACAAGGGTACCAATTAGGATAAAATCTGGCTTTGTGTAAGTATTGTACATAAAGGAAGAATAAAATAAAAAGGCAAGGCAGTTTATGAGCTGTCCAGCAGCTGTAGCTCACTTTGATGAGCCAAGAAAAGAATTTAAGGAATACAAACCAGTTATTAGAGGAAAACACTGCATCAGCTTTAGTTAGCAAGAATGAAAAGTTGGCTAAAAAACAGAGGAAAAAAAATCAAATGGAACCTCATTAGTGCTTGGATCAAGTTTGTCGCATTCAAAGGTCTCTTGAGACCTATAGGAAAAAATTTTGAAAAATAAATAGGAAAGGGGAAGAGCATGATCCAATTTAGATCATGCTTATAGAGATGATTTATAATGATTTAAATGCACACTCCATAAAAAGGAGGCCTGAACAGGATTTTAAAAAATATCTTTGGAAAATAAAAATAAAAACAAAATATCTTTGGTACGTGCTTGGAGGTAAAGTGCAAAAAGACTGTACCACTGTGACAATTTCAGAGACAATGGACTTTTTTTTCATGGCTCCAAGTAAGTTTATTAATATCCATTAGCCAGACTCAAAGGATACAGATAAGACAGCACAAAAAATAATCTTAAAATATGTGAAGGATAAGTGTGGGTATATTAGTTAAGATACAGATCTGGTTGCTTTAAAGGAGAGTGAGTCTTAGAGGAGCCTAAATAAAATAGAAGTTTATTCTTTTCTCATATATAAGTCCACATGTGTATAGGTAGTTCAGTGGAGTAGAATGACTTTGGTTCCCAAAGGAAGGAGACCCTGTGTGGCCTTGCTCCACCACGCTCTGGGCTCTGCCTTCATCTTCATGGTTGAAGATGGCTCACCATGACCACGTCTGACTTCCAGGCTGTGGGAAGGAGAAGGAGGAAGTGGAGACCATGCAGCTTCTTTTTACGCAGATACCAAGGAGTTGTACTTATCCCTTCTGCTCACAGCTCACTGGACACGACTTAATCATAGGGTCACATGCAGCCACCAGAGTCTAGGAAATGCAGTCCTGAGCTGGGAAACCGTGTGCTAAGACTGGGATTGAGGTGGAAATGGATACTGGGAGACAATTAACAGTCTTCATACCCAGGTTCCCTTCAGTGTCTCACTCCCTCAGCCCCCGAGGTGGTATCTGCACTGGTCCAGCATTGTCTGATTTGCATTCAAGCCTGTGGGAGGGGAAGGAGAACATGGAAGCAAGCAGCTTCCTTTGAAGGATGAGACTTAGAAGAAGCCCATGCTATTTCTGGTCAATCCCATTTGCCAGAACATAGTCTCATGGCCACATCTGCCACATAGCTGCAAGAATGGCTGGGAAATGTCTGGGGGGGTATGAGGATTCTGTGAATAAGAGGAGGTAAGTGAGAATGAATATGGGGAAACAAGTTGCAGTCTCAAATACAAATATTATAAAATGTAATTGCTGAGAGGAGCACGTTCTACTTAAGTATCTATGTAAGATACCAGCAAATTACTCTCTGGCCCATATAGACTAATGGTGTTTGTGATTATGAAGGATCTTTATTAATCAAGTGAGACCATCAGGCTTTCCAACTTGAAAACACTTTGTGCATTCTTAAAAAATAGTGATGTTTTTATTAGAGACAATATGTCATTCAAATGGCATTTTCAGCAATTTTGTTTGAATCAGAGAGGCTTATGTGTAAGGACAGTGCAAATCCAGGAGGCGTTCCCAAACTGTGTTTTGCGTATGTCCTGTGAAATGATTTTGGAAACCAGATGCATAACATCCTCCCCTTGACAGTTTCATGGACTATGTTGCACATGGAAGTCTCACAAGCCCTTCGGGAAAGAATCTGTTTCACTTTCTTAACCCAACATACATCAAACTTCCTTGATCACTGAGCCTCTTATTACAACAACCTTCTTACTTTTCCATGCAATTAGTGCTTCATGGGACACATTTTGAGAAACACTGTCTAGCGTGGCAGAAATAAGCAATGATAAGAAACAAGCAATGTGGTAATAAATAAATAAACAATATACACAGTGTTTAATTTATTACCTATCACAAATGCAATGGAATTGCCAGGAATAAGAATGGGCTGTCTGACTGTGAGGCCCTGAGCACCCGGGCTCCTTGGGCCTCAGCTTTCTTGTCGTGATAAGAGAGAATTTGGCCAGATTATATCTAATACTAGGGATTAGAGAACATATCCCTTCTTTTCCCATCACTGTGTGCTGATAAGATCATGATTTTAGCAAGAATAGTTTCTTGGAGACAAGGACTAAATCTCTCTTCCATTGTAACCCAGCAATTTCCCTGGACAGGCTCCAAGTGAGGGTGTGAGTGAATGCGTGGAGCGAATCCTAAGAGAACAGGTGACCTGGCCACCCTCAGGAAAATGATGGATGACTAGCCCCTACGAAGGAAGCTACCGAGGTAAGAAATTCCAGTTGACTTGTCACTTAGCTAGAAAGTGACGGGAAAGAGGGAGGACCCCAGGTGACTCCCCCAACGCCCAGCCTTCCCCCCAACATCCTAGCTTCTCACACAGCGTGGGGTCCAGCTACATCCTGGATACCGAGCGGCGCCAGGACACAAAGGCTATACATCAAAATATTTGCAAAAGCCAAACTTTTTTTCCCCTTTGCTATTTGAGCAGAATCCAGCTCTGATGAGAAATCTTTATCCTGTCATGGGAAAATGCTCATTAGAATGTTAGAAAGAAAAGCAAGATTCGAATCTGTGGATGGTGCATACCATTTCAAGCCTATAAAAAAAACAAGACAAAACAAAGCAATTTTGTGTAGACATAGTCATGAGAAAACTGGAAGGAAGTACACTGATACGCTAATAATTTCTATCCCTAGAAGTAAGGTTATGAGTGACTGTCATAATTGTCATCACTGTTTTGTTCTTTCAATGAGTAACCTGACTGTACCAATGCATTCTTACCATTTATGTCATTTTCACATATAATTTTCCCCTCAAACCCACTGGCTCTGGGCCCCCAGGGGAAGCCTTTACAGCCCGCTTGCCTGTCATCTGTCACCAGCTGCAGACTGCCTCCAGCAGGGTGGCTGTCTGCTGCTGAGCCAGACTGAAGATGCTGACAGCCAGAAGGCCCTGCTGACCACACCCCCGTCTTTCCTTGAAGGGACCTGGGCACCTGTGTATCAGTCACAATGCCTGAGGACCCAAAGCCCCCAAAGCCAGCCTCACCACACACACAATGGAGCCTCTCTGAAGTCTCCTGCCCCTTCCCAGGGTAACAGATGAGTCACGAGGCCAGAGGTTGCAAATACAGGCGAATCCTGTCCCTTGCTGGAGAGCTTGCCTCGCACAACACAGAAATGATGTCACTGTACTTAAGTGTCCAGGTTACAGCAAGCACATGCTCCAACACAAACCAATTTTAAAGGTGTCTTTTGCGGAACTGAAAGAATATTTGTCCGAAGGCCACTTGGATGTTCACACTTAACAAATGCCTTGGTCTTTTGGCTTTGTATTAGGCAGGGAATAGCAGGAACATTCTTCCCAGGCGTCTCTTAACTAAATAAATGAGGCAAGAAGAGGAACAGTTGTTATCATTTTACATTTCAATGGAAGAGTAAGAATGCCCCCCCCCCCGAAGTTAATCAAGGAGGGCTATGTGTGTGTGTGGGGGGGGGGATGCCTGTGCTCCATGAGTTCCCAGATGCATTTAAAAATGAACAAAAACCAAATAAAGCTATAAAATGTGTGGCATGTTTCAAATGTTTACCTTGAACAACAGTTTAAACACACATTGAGGTTTTTTATGGCGACTCTGAGTAACATCCTTTGGAGATTATATCAAAAGTCTAAAACTCGTGGCCTGCAGAACCAAACAGGCCCGTGTCCTGCAGAACTCCCTTGGAGCCATCGCGACCCTGGGAGAGGCCCGTGTGCTGGTGAAGGAAGAGACCCTGTGAGCTCCTGGTTGCTGGAACCCGATGGCAACAAGAGGGCAGCCACATGTCTGGGAGAGTTCTCAGGCATTCTGAGTCTGGACATGTTGGCGGGTATTTCCCACCCTGGGCTGACCCACATCTGCTCAGAAGGAAGAGAGCAGACTAGATTGCATGATATGGACAACGTGGGCTTGACGGCACTGATCTCTTGAGGCTGGAATTTTCCCTTTCGGCATGGGTAGATCCAAGTGCCAACCCTCCCACAGTACCAGAGCCAGAGGCCTGCCGGCTGAAGACAGACCGGGAGCCCCGTGCATGGGAGAAATCTTTCCCAAATCCCCAAGCGTGAGATTCAATTAGCCTTATTGGAGTTACGGACCACAGCAGTGGTTCTGCTTCTGCTCTGCGACCCCTGCTTGCCATTCTCTCTGGGGGCCACGAGGCCACACATCAAGTTCACGGCAATGGCTCAGAAAGCTCCCCAGGGAGATGAGCTCAGGCAGAGCCACGGACATGCTAACTGCAGAGCCTGGCATCCCAGAGCCAGTCCTGCCAGGAGGGCACAGCCTCAGAAGGAAGGGGCATCAGGCTGCTTGTAGGGTGCGTGCCGGGAGAAAAGAGAAACCCTGCATGCAGGTGGGAGTTTGCAGATACCAGGGAATTGTGTTCTAAGACGTTAAGCTTGCAAAGTGTAGAGCAGTGGGAAGGGCTGGGCCAGGTCGTGTGTGGGAGACCCTGACTGACAAGAGCAGGCCCAGGCCCAGCAGCTAAGGAGGGGAATGTGCAAGTGGGCAGAGAGATGGTTATAAGCACACTTGCAAGAGTGTAAAATTCACAGCTTGCCTATCTTCTCTCACCTCTCACGGCCTACACACTCTAGGCAATTACTGGCGCTTGGCTTGGGCAGGCTGTTTTTAAATTTGCATCACAGGCAAATCCTCACTCCCTTAGCCCGATGCAGCTGCCCAATTTAGCATGTGTCTTATCTAAATCTCAGGATGCTAGCTCTGTTTTGATAAACAAATAGGAACAGTATTTTTGGCAGTTCGGCTAATTCATTGTTAAAGTAGAAGCAGCCACCCCCTCCCCCGCCCCTTTCCTGGAGAATTCTTCCTTTTCTCTCTGGTGCCCCTTCGGTGAGGTCCTTGAGCATGAGGCCTTGTGTCATCAGCAAGACAGGGATCCCAGAGCCTGGCTACCTGTCCCTCCAACAGGGAACATTCTGAACGATAACTGAGGATGTATTTTTGCACCTGGTGAACCTGAGGCCCCAGTATGTTGGGCTGGACAGCCCCAGGAGAGTCCAGGTCTGGAAGCATCTCATGGTCAAGAATCCCTGCAACCCAGATGGGCTCAGGTCATCATCAGAGCCCTCAGAGCCCTCCATTGAAAATAACATGGCTTTTGCAACAATCAAGGGATCCTGTACAATCTGGTTTGCATTGCTCTGAGGGGGTTGGAGAAGTAAGTGGACACAAATATGAGTCTGAGTCACCAGGCTTTTTTATGTAAGCCTCAGATTTGGGGTCAGCTGCAGCCCAAGTGTGAGCTCATCCACTTTCCCTCCCCCGAGCCCTGACGTTTTCCCCTCTGCCCCAGCTACCTCCTCAACTAAACCCACACAACACAGCTCAGGTCCACAAACATGTGTGGAGCACATTTCCTCGCCTGGCTGGGTTGTGCCAGATCTGCCCTGGACACAGTGGTGCAGCTAACCTCCAGTTCCCAGCTCCAGGCACGTGCCTCCCCTGGGATGCCCTAAAAGCAGTTCAGTGTAGGTGCTTTCCCCCAGGGCTCGGCTCTCAGATACAAGAAAGGGAGAGGTGAGTCAGTAAACTGCTGCGCATACTGTTACCTCTCCCCTCCCTACCAGGGACATCTCGGATCAACCCCTGCATGGTCTCCCACTGAACCAGGACATGGCTTCAGGTTCTGAGCAGCCACTGCCAATCCCTTGGAACAGATGCCCATGCAGAAGCTTCTTTGCCATTCTTTGGGAACAGAGAGGAATGGCTCTTCTTTAGGGGAAACACAGACTAAGACCATGGATGATAAGGCTCTCCTTCCAATTTCCTCTGGGACGAAGACAGGAGGAACTTTGAGGACAAAGGCAGAGCTTGGACATAACGGAACACCACACCAGGGCCTTCCCTGTAATATCCTCTGAGGGTGAAGCTGATTCTGAGCTAGAGGAGAGCGAGGTGTTTGCCTCCTGAATCACTCCTGAATCTTCTTCCCTTGGCTTCAGAGGGGTTGGGTTGTTGGGCTGCACCCCTGCCAACCCTGTGCTCCTGGAGGACACCCCTGAGGAAGGAACAGGCCAACTGCTCTGGGGAAGCACGAGAAGGAGCTGGCTGGCCTTCTTCCCTCTCCTGGACCACTGTGTCCAGATCACTGGGACTCCGGGTGGGGTTTCTCGTGTTTAGATCCTCAGCTTCTCCCATGGCGGGGGAGGGGTTATGTCAAGGTTTTAGACCCGTGGCCCTCTGCCCTAACTGAGGGCCATGATACAAAACTGACCTGCAGTTGACTAAAATGCCCCGGCCGTGAGACATAAAGGAAGGTAAGGAGCTGTTCCAGGTTCAAGGAGGCCAAAGAGATGACAGCAAGGGACAACATGACCCAGGAGCTTCCCTGCCGTGGGGATGTTATTGGCACAATTATTGAAATTTGTAAAAGGCCTATAATTCGCTAATAGGTTTGTATTGGTCTTAATTTGCTGATTAGGATCATTTTTGAAGTGAGAGAATTTTCCTCTTTTTAGGGGACACACATTGAAGTATCTAGGGGCAAGGGCAGGGAAGAGACAGAGAGACAGAGGGAACGGGAGAAGGGCTCAGGCCTCACTGGGGAGTATAGGGAAGCCTCAGCAAGCACCCTCCACTGAGAGGCATTAAGATGCACCTAAGTGCCAGGCAGCAGTGGAGTGGTGGGGGCTGGATTTTATTTTTTAAGACTGCTCATGAATAGGCTCAGAGTCCAGGGAGATAAACGCCTCCCCCACCCCAGCTGGGGTTTCTGGCACAGAGCCCAGTACGTTACAGCTCCCCACTGTCCTGGCAGCGGGAGGCGTAAGTGGGCACAGGGCGGAGAACGCTGCATTTTATTTTTGGCCTCATTAACCTTTCCTGAAACCCCAAGCCTGCTAGGGGGACGCAATGCTGGCACAGGCTCAGAGCCCCGTTCCTCTTATCTGGGGCCCACACTGACTCAGACTTGGGGGCAATTTGCTCATTCCCTTCCCAGAGGCGAAGGTCAGAGCAAAGGCAATGAGCAGCTTGGGTTTGAGGAGAACGCCATTCATCGCCACAAAGGCGGTTTACTTTGTTTGATGCCCTCAGTTGAGGGCTCGAGTGAGGTCAAAGTACAAACACACAAGAGGGCTGTTGTTTGAATTCAGTGAGGAAACAAGGCCCATTCTTTCCAAGTGAACCCCAGGGGGTGTAGGCACACTTCTCACAGAGGTTACTGTCCCCTCACACAAAGGACGCTGGGGACCCAACCCTGCAGTGCTCATGCTCAGGGAGTCTGACTTTCAGCTTACTTGGACCAGATCAATGAGTGCATCAGCACATAAGCCAGTGACTGGACACTATCAGAGGGCTGATGGTGATTTGCCCCTTGCAATCCCTCCTGAGGAACTGGTTACCCCCTAGATAGGTATAGGTTACCCTTCATGACAGGGCTAAAAATTCTAGGGTACGTTAGTTCTAATTTAGCAAAGACCAAAGTAATCCTACTAGTGAGAAGGGTGTGATCCTGCTGTCTTCTGGAGATTGGAAAATTTAGTCCTTCCAGGTCTGGAAGCCAGAGCTGCGGAAAGAGGACGTGCTCATCACCTGGAGTTACGAAAGCCTCAGAGAGGATGGCCCTGTGGGCAGCACAAATCCTGAGTGCCACACTGGACCTGCTACATGTCCCCACCTGTCCACCCCAGCCATTATGGACTGTTTATCACAAGACCAAAGCCTTGACATTCTGCCTCGGGTGGCATCTCTGTGAGATGGGTATAATGATAGCCTGGACCTGGCAGGGTGCTGTGAGGATTAGGTGCAATCATTCATATGAAGGCCCGGCAGGGGTGCCGACTCGGGGTGAGCTCGGGGTGAGCTGTATGCAGTTTCTGGTCCTGACCGCAGGCCCGAGCACACGGCCAGCCCCTTCCCTGGAGGGAGGCAGCAGTTTGAGTCCATCCATGGGAAGCTGCGTGGAATCTCAAAGGAATAAGTAGCAGGGGCTGCCTTGTCATTTCTGAAGACCAACCACCTGCCTCCAAGCCAGGGACCTCACCCTGCTGCAGTGGAAGCCCGGTTCTAGAATAATGTGGAGTCTGCTCCCCCCCCCCCCCCCCCCCCCAAAGCCAGGGCCCACCCTCTGGGTTTTACGCTGGAAAACCTGAGAGCTATGAGTCGCTTTCCGCCAGCCTGTCTTTGTGACTCCATGGCTCCCGGGGAAGGTTCAGATCCTCCCTGCAGCTGGGAGCTCTCTCTGATGCGCTTTCTGCAGCTGCCCAGTCTCCTACTTCCCTGCTTCCCCCCAGGCACCCAGAGCTGCCCTCACCTTTCCCAACACACCAGAGGGTGTCTGAGAATGTGTGTGAACTGCTTTTCCTCATCTCCTTGGCAAGCTTCTGTCATCCATGGATGCAGCTCATGTCCTTTTTCATGGATTATCAGGCCTGCTTCTCAGAGCATCCCTTTAATGTGGGTGCTAAGTACAGGTAAGATCTTAAAATTCACCTTAATTCCTGGTCCCCAACCATGGAACAATGTCCTAAAGGTCATGTGTAAGTCTTTCATCAACAATACACTGACGGTGCTTTTGGCAGAGGGGTGACATAGTGCTCCCCCCCAAATCTTGACTCTCAGAGCTTTATTGTGTGGGTAGAGTGCAGGCTAAGAACTTTCCCTTTTGTACTGAGACAATAGGAGGTTGGCATAGCTGATGACACAAGATCTTTGTATGAATCCACTTTAAAAAATCTATCCAATTAAGAAAAGCACTTGTAACAGCTAAAGGCCCCCTCCCTGGTCCAGGGAAGACATAGCTGTCAACCTGAGCAAAGTTTCCTTTAACCTCCAGGTGCCTGGTTCTGGTCTGGCTTCAAGTCCCAGCCTTTGCCCCTTCATCTTATTTGCTAATTCCGAATTGTACTGTCTTTCCTCCACTCACCTCAGCAGGCACCACGTCTATACCCTCTTTCCTGGTCTTCCTCCAGGCTTCTTCTCTGCCTGGAAATCTCCATCCCACTTCTAACTTTGCAACCCTGCTCATCCTTTGAGGTTGACCTCCCATGTGCAGTCCACACCAACACCAGTGGGGCTTGTCTTTAAACCATGGTTACCCCTCCCTTCCTTCCTCCCTTCCTCCCTTCCTCACTTCCTCCCTCCCTCCCTTCCTTCCTTCCTTCCTTCCTCCCTTCCTTCCTCCCTTCCTTCCTTCCTTCCCTCCTTCCTTCCCTCCTTCCTTCCTTCCTACCTTCCTTCCTTCCTTCCTCCCTCCCTTCCTTCCTTCGCTCCTTCCTTCCTTCCTCCCTCCCTTCCTGCCTTTCTTCCTTCCCCCTATTTTTTTACTCCCCCTCTCTTCTGCCTTCCCTCCTTCCTTCCTTCAGAAAATACTTGTTGAGGGCCACTGGTGGGCCAAGTATACATGCTGCACACAGAGAAGCATGGTTGGGGTCCTGCCCTTGTGGAGCTTATGGCTCAGCTGGAAATGAAGTCACGTCCAGCCAGATGTGAAATACATACATCACACAGAGAAGTAAACAGTGAAAAGTGGTCAGTGGGATGAAGAAAAAGAACCTAGTAAAATGTAATCACAGGACCTGATTTAGTCTGAGGATCAGGGGTTTTCTGGGGGAAGGACAGTTCAAGTTAGGTCCTGGAGGATATCTACAAGTTAAATATTCAAAAGAGAGGAGAGAACTTGAGGAAGGACAACCGACCCAAACACATTTCTTCAATTCATTCATCCAGTCATTCGTTCATTTATTTAATCACACGTCTGTGCTTGCTATATGCCAGGAACATCAGAGGGTCAGTGAGAGGCTGGGGAGATGGAGCTGCTGAACTTCAAACTAGTGCATGGTGAGGTTGGAGAGGGTGTCAGATCTTGCCAGGCCTCATAGGCCAAGTTAAGGGTCGGGGTCTTGACAGGAAGCACAGTAGAAAGACATTCCATGGTTTTAAGTAGGGGCTTTTCAAGATCAGATTGATGTTTTGAAAGATATTTCCATGAGTTGAGTTCCTGAAGAGCAGATCCTGAAATGGTGAATGTGTGCAGGAAGTTTTTCAGGATCTTGGGTCTTGGATCCTAGGATCTGGGGTCAACACCCATGAAAGGAAGGGAAGGAAGGACTGCAGAACGGGGTGGAGGAGCTGAGCCCTGAGCCAACCCCATAGGGAGCTCCAGACCTGGAATGGCCCTTCAGAGCTGTCCCACACAGGGGCTCTCATACGCCCATCAGACATTGGAGAGAGGGTGGAGTGGCTGTCAGCTGATGTGTCGGCAAGGGTCTGACAGTAGCTCCAGCAACCATGGTAATGAGTCCTGTACTTTCTCAGGGGGATCTGGCCAGTGCATCCCACGATCCCCCAGCAGACACTGACATTATCTACTAGCCATGTCTCCTTTTTGACCATTTGTTTATCTGTGGTCACTAAATTATCATGTAACATTTAATTATTGGTTGGTCGTCTTTCTCCTCCTGCCATTTAAATTTATTTCTCCTTCAGAGTATGGACCAGCTCTCAGGCTGAACTGTGGAATCTAGCCCACGGACCCTTCATAACTCCTTGATGAATGACGCATTATAGTTCTGATCAAAGGATCCAGATGACAGTCTGCAAACCCAGAATAACACAGAGCCACAGCCTTTGGGAGTAACTGCTTGCAATTACTTATCAAATGATGAATATGAACCAAACCTTCCAGCAATTTCCTAACAAGTGATTTTTTTTTTTTTTTTTTTTTTTTTTACAGCGTGCTCTCCCTGCAAGCTGAAGAAAAAATCTGTTGCAGGAACCTGGGCTGAGCTACAAGGCCCTGCAGTTCCATTTTCTTAGGTCTCTCCCTGTCCTCCTCCTCCAGCTCCCTGGCCCAGATCCCCTCTGTGCCCTCCCCCCTTTCTCCATGCTTAATGTTGTGCTGGATGATGTGGAGAGCCATAAAAGCAAAGCCAGAAAAATAAAAAGCTTATCATGACAGTGTACAGTCAGCAGATATGAAGGTATATCAGGACCTCAAAGCACAGACACCTAGCCTTCTCTCAGGTAGTTAATGTAGGATAAAACCATCCAGGAAACACCTCTTTTTCAGGAGCTGATAAAGACTACCCCTCCCTCCCACATTTGTTTCAATAATCATTACTTGGTAATTTATAGTTCTTTGTGCACGCCATGACAATAGCGCTCTTCCATATTTTCACTTTCTAGTCACTTATTTTGTCTCTCTTAAGCTGAGAGCTTCCTTTCCCTTGACCTGTTCTGAGATATGACTAGCAAACAAGTCCGCAACACAGCAAGGTCCAGAGTGACTCCCAGGGGAGGGCAATGCTTACCCCTATGAAACTGGTGTTTGATGATTGTTCTCAGGCCCCATGACTCTGAAGGATGGTTGTATAAGGGCATTTGGGACGGGAGACTGCAGTACAGGGGGGCAGTTTCTGCCCACGTGCCCATGGCTGTCATTGTTTCTATACTTGTGGATGGCTTCCTGCTCCAAGAACCAGACTCCCTGTATGAGGGGTAGGCCAGAGGACCAGAAGTTAATGTCCTTGGGGAAGGTCCTCCATCAAGTATGGGGGAGAATCATGGTTAAATACTAAGTTTCCTTACCCCTCAAGGGGGACAACTCTGTGGCGTGTTTTGAATTCTTCACCCCAGACCCCACATGGGATTAAACCCTAGTTGAGCACAATGGAGACTCACCTGACACCTATTCTCTATTATCTTCCCTGTCCCACTTCCCCAGCCCCTGCGGCTGCTTCCTGGGATCGACTCCCAGACAAACCAGGATCTGCTGGTGGGGGAGCCCGGCCCCAGACAGAGGCTGCCGCAGCAGCTCTGGCAAGTTTGCAGGGCCTGGAAATGATGATCTGACTCTGCACAGAAGACTAGAGGGTTCCATGCATATCCCACCCACCTTCCATCCACAGATGCCCAGTTCATGAACTGTCGCTTGGTCCCTCCAGACTATTATTCCCACTTCCACAGGGAAAACATTACGAAATGCACCCTCTGTCTTGACACCTATTTGCACCACGTTATTCTATAAAGTGTAAACTGCAGGTGCGCGGGCATCATTTCTACATCAAATCTGGACAGAATGCATCTTTGGGCTACTGGGTACATGTGACTATATTCTGATGCATAATAAAATCCAATAAACATATACTATTCCCTTACCAAGAAACAACTTAATTAGGTACTGAACTCTGTGGTTTAAAACATTCATAATGTGTTTAAAGAAAAACAGAATAAGGAATAGACTTTAAAGAACTGGAATTTTTTTTTTTTTTTTTTGAAAGAACACCTAAGCAAGCAGCTCAAGAAAGGGACTCAATAGGGGAAAGTGTTTAGAAAGTACTCACAAGAAATCCAGCAGGTGTCATTCCAGGTTCTGAACCTGAGAGCATCCAGTAAATGCTTTGGGGCTGCTGAATGATTGGAGAGACAGGGCGGGGGGACGGGGTGTCTTGGGGCCCTAACCATTTTTGCCGGTCATGCTGCTAGCACAGTTCATACAGGCAGGACGGAGGGTTGAGAGTCAGCTCCTTGCTCCTATTTTCTGCCCATGTCAGGATTTCCTTGCTCTGTAAATTGAATGCAGATCCTTAGATGGTTTGAAATTTAGACCTAGGGGGGAGGTCAAGGCACCAGGGTCATTTAGCCTTGAGAAAAGAAAGTTGATGGGTGATCGGATGACATTTTCCAATAGGAAAACTCTTATTGTACAGATGGTGACCAGCTGTTCCTTTCATGGAGGCAGGGTAGACATGGGGATTAGGTTTAGACAAAGACTGCTCAGATCGGAGGCTCTGTTGGCACTGGAGGGAGAACCCACAGGGACCCGTAATCTCCTTTCCGAGAGATTCGGGCTAATGAATAAGACTATTACTTGTCTATCTTTTAGCCTTTGTTAATAGAGTGTTCTCTGAGACAGACCCTAGCATTTTATGGAAGCTTATTGCAGTATGTTGGGAAATACTTATTAAACAGAGGATTTGAGGATACATATGTGCATGTTAAATTCAGGAAATTTGCACCATTGTGAATGCTTATGAAGATACGAGCAAAGAAACCAGCACTTTCTCCTCTTCTATCTCTGAATTGCACCCAGTTTCCATCCTCAGTGACCCCGTTCACGCTGCTGATGCCTGTAGTGTTTTAATATCTTTATGAGCCCCTCTTTCCTCCTTATGACTTTTAAAACAACAAGAGGGCAGGACTTAACAAAGGCAGGCCAGGCCTGTGGGAATCTCTGTGACCCACTGTGTGGAGAAGTGCTCACAGCTGCTAGATACTTATTAACAACTTTCATTTTATAATAGTGCCTGGGGAGAAAGCCTACCAAAATTGTAACAAAAGCACATTTGCAACATTTACAACACTCTACCTAGTATACAGTAGGGTCATTTTAAATTTTACCCTAATAAAATAAGTTCAAGTAGGATATGATGTGAAATTTATAAAATAAAGTTTATTCTGCAGAACACATTTGACAACAGAGACAAGGATGTTTGGATACGATGTCTCCAGTGGCCTCTCCTTGCTCTGTCGGCTGGAAGGGTCACAGCTGGGCTTCCCTGAGAATACACATGCATTATCTGTTTCATTTTGCTATTACGCTTTTTCAACAGCTGACCCACTGTAATGTGAGTTTTTCAACAAAATAGAAAGAAAAAGAAGTTAAAGAAAATTACTTTTACTGCTTAAAAACAAAACTATAAATTGGTATTAGGAGAAAATAAAAACAAAACAGTTTTTGAGGGTATTAAAAATATTTTTTTAAAAGGAGAGAAAATGAGCTAGTAGAAGGCAAGGTGAGCCCAGCAGCCTCACCTATGATATGATGAAGATATAAAAGTCCACAATTTTAAAGAATCAAAACATAATTTTATAGTTCATATATTACAACCATATGTTCCATTAGATCACTCAGTATTTTTCTCATTGAGCTTAGTGCTATTTTTCCCCTTCAATAAGAACATTTTTCTCTTTATTTTTGCCAGCATTCAAAACTTCCAAGAATACCCATGAATTTCTTTTTAAAAAGTTTCTCCTGAAACCTATGACAAAGAAATTACTCACAATTCTATAATTGCATGTGGATATTTTAGAAGGGTTGGCTGTACTGTGGTCTTTTATCAGCTATTGGGATTTCAAAAACAATCCAGCCATAGAACAATAACTGAGAAAATCAACTCTCTGAGCTACCATCTGTCTTCTCCCAGCTCAGATTTTACAGATATCTAGCTTAGAGAATCAACACAGGCAAGTCAATGTCTTTATGCAATCTACTTGAAAGCAAAAATAGCAAATGTGCCAATTAATACTTTGCGAATAATGTTTATTTTACCTTAGCCTTCAGCTCATGGTTTGCTAGTGCTTATTCTGAAGGCATCGCAGAGCTGGGTTTTCTTATTGGTGAAATGCCCACAGCAGTCAAAGTAGGGCTTTCAAAGAAGGCCAAAACCATCCTTCTCCCACGTGCTGAGCCCTTAACACCTTGTTATCACCTAATGCTTTTTCTAGCTTTATAGCATAGAAACCTAAGACTTTATTCTCTGAGCATTGAATGTTAAAGAGATACTGTCAGTTTGGAAAGAAAGAAAAATGTGAATTTGTAAGTTGACTTCCCTAAAGAAAATAAAAATACTATATTCCTTGATCACCACATACTTTACAGGGTTTGAAATACTAGCAATGATATCCCTTCTATTGTGAACATCAAGATCAAGACAGAAGCAGATCAAAATTTTATTCCACATGATTTATGTCTTTATCAGTTGGATTCTTAAGGTCTCACACAGCAGGTTTTGGTGTTGATAAAGTGGGTGTTTATTCTGACTTGACTCCCCGACCTGGGAGTTGCATTCTGAGAAGCAGCAGGATTTTGCTTAAACCCCTCCGCTTTACCCACCTTCAGAATGCAAACAAGGGACTGTTTTTCCTTTCTCTTTGTCCGGCAGCTGTGAGTTTGTCTCTGGGGCTCTGCTCAGCTTGCTTTCAAGAAGCCACATACATACTTGGGACTCATTCTCCTGCAAGACTAAATAGCTAGCATAAAACTTTGGGAGATTAATTTTCTTTAAGAAGACTCAACTAAAATTCCAAACCTCCTGATAGGAATAATCTTTAAAAATCTAATAAACAATTTATAAAAGTCGGAAAACCACACACAGAAGGGCCAGCATTTTGTTTTTGGCAAAAAATGCACTGGAACTGGCGGTGGGGAGATTTCAACAGGGCTCCCTTTATCCAGAAGGATAATATGTCTTGCTTTTAAGGCACCAGGATCACCCACTTTTCCAAACCTTCATGAAATGATAGAAAATGGGTTTTCTCAAGTAAACCCCAGCACATTCTCTATTTACCAAATTACCGATAGACCCTTAAAGGGATTTTGGACAAAGTGACTTGTCTTGTCATGCATCACCCAGAAATGGAAAATGCTGCCTTTTAAGCACATCGTGTGGTCTGCTTTGTGATGCTATACCTTCCACTAAAATTCTTCTTGGTCCATGTCAGAGCTCATACATGAAGCACAGGAGAATGTCCACCTGCATGAGGCTTCACAGTAGACCTAAGGACATTGCACCTGGCAGTTTATTTGCAACACCCCTTAAATAATTAAACTCTTGTATTTGAAAAAGAACTCCGTTAGGGGGACACTGACAAGCAACAGTTACTGGGCTTCTGAAGTTTAAGATACACAGATGATTGGAAGGTGCCTCCCTTTCTCCAGCACGACCCCCCTCCAATCCTCAGTATTCTTTCCCCCTACTGGGGCCCTTTTACTTGCTGGTTCTTGTCTTAGTTCCCCTCAGCCCCTTCCTGTTGTTGCTCTCCTCCTGCTCTCTTTCCCTCCCATTCCACTCCTCCCTGGGAGGTGGAGCAGCATCCACCCACTTCTGTGGAGGGCACTGGTGACACAAGGCAACTAGGGGCCTCTTGGCGCACACCCATGGGTCTGGGAGATAGGGTCAGCCCCAGGATCACAACCTGGAACTTCTGGTGGATTCTATGGTGATTTCAAACTGAGTCCTGAGCAATGCTGGATGCCAGATGCTTCCTAACATGGAATGTCGGGAGGCTGGGGTGATCATAAAATATAAAGTGGTGCTCTTAATAATTCAACCAGGGAAACACTTTCATAAAGTTGGCAACCCAGAGCCAAGCAGCACAGAGAGGAGCTGGTGGACAGGAAGTGGCCTGTGGTGTTAGAGAGAGCCCAGGAATGGGAGTTAGAGAGGTGGCCCCATCTCTAACTCCCTCTCTGAGTACATTATTGACCAGAAGGAAATAATGCATGAAATCATGACAAAGAACTTCAGAGAAGTAAAAATGTAACACAAACATAAGGCCTACTTCTGAAATTGTTGCTGCAGCCAAGGCCAACACTTGGCACAGGCCAAGGGGCAGAAGGCTTTAGTCTTAGAAGTGGCACAGACATCAGTCACAATGTGACTGAGGGTGTGACACTGCAGGGCCATGGGGCTCAACCTCTTAGCACAGGGCGTGGCATAGAGTAGGTGCTTAATATGTGTCAGTGGGATACATGAAGGGCCAGAGGGCAAGGGTAGCAGCCTCCACATTATGTGCACTGTACACATACACAGGTTCCATCGAATGCAGGAAAACATGAGATTGCACTGAGTTTGTTGATCAAGCTACATATGAGAAGGAATTCTATCTGGATTATCTGGAGAATAGGCCCATTAGCACATCCTTATTAGCACTGAACAACAGTGGACTTTTACCGGGTGCCATCTTTTACTGTGTGGCCATCCCATGTGACTTGGCAGATGGGGTCATAGAGTCCAGGGACATGGGTGATCGTAGCAGGAGCTATGAGCAGAAATGCTAGGCTCATTCCTATGTCCAGTCAAACAGTGGGATTCACAGGGGGACCTCCATGAGGAAATGACAAGACCAGCTGCTGGGGAAGAAGCAGGGAGGCCAGCATCTGTGGCCAAGGACAGGTCAGGAATCCAGGAAACAGATGGAATAATCTCTCTCAGAGGCAAGCAGGAAGAAATGCAGGTGTAAATAAAATATTTTTTAAGAAAGTTGGGGGAGCCTGGGTGGCCCAGTTGGTTAAGTGTTTGCCTTTGGCTCAGGTCATGATTCCAGGTTCCTGGGATTGAGTTCTGCATTGGGTCCTTGTTCAGCGGGGAGTCTGCTTCTCCCTCTGCCTCTACCCACCCCCACCAGTTGTGCTCAAATAAATAACTAAAATATTAAAAAAAAGAAATGCAGGTGCACACACTCGCACATATAGACACAGGCTTTCAGCTCATATGACTGATAGGTATTTCCTCTTACTTTCCTGGGTGACATATGTCTTTTGTGCCCCAATAACCATGAAGTGAAGGGAAAGGAGAATTGGAAGTGCATACAGGTTACCCTCTATGACCTTGGGTCAAGGTTTCATGGTGGTTCATCTGGAATCAACTACCCAATTCCTGGAATTTTACAGATGAGGAGACCACACATGAACCAGATTCAGTTTTTCTTCCTTTTTTTTTAAGATTTTATTTATTTGCGAGAGAGAGAGCAAGCACAGGCAGGGGGAGGGGCAGTGGGAGAGGGAGAAGCAGACTCCCCACTGAGCAGGGAGCCCGATGTGAGACTTGATCTCAGGACCCCGGGATTATGACCTGAGCCAAAGGCAGATGCTTAACCGATTGAGTCACCCAGGCGCCCTAGGATTCAGTTTTTCTTCTAACATCTTGTGAGTTGTGTTCTTACACATGGTGTGGATCAAGGGGGCAACAAGCTCATGACACCAACGTTAGGCAGATCCAGCAGCTGCCTTGCTTTATTATAACTGCTCATTTCACTCTTCCTGTGTGCGGTGTGAGTCAGGGCTCATTTTCTCTCTTCCCTTGGTGTCGCAGGTGCGCAAGTGAGGTTGAAAAGACCCATCAAACAGTGAATGGGAGTGAGCTTGGTTCTGTTTGCTCTCAACAGACCATGGTGGTTAAAAGGAAGCATCCATGGGGTTCTCTGCAGGGATGTTCTTCGAGCATGAAAGATTAGAAAGAACACCGGTGTGGGTTGAATTGTGTCCCCCAAAAAGATACATTAGAGTCCTAATCCCTTGTATCTCATATTATTTGGAAATAGGGTCTTTACAGAAATAGTCAAGGTAAAATGAGATTATTAGGGTGAGCCCAATCCAGTATGAATAATGTCTATAAAAAGGGAAAATGCGGACACAGACAAGTGCAAAGGAAAGACAACGTGCAGACAAAAGGGGAGGGCAGCCACTCGACCAGAGCGATACACCTGCAAGCCAAGGAATGCCAAGGATTGCCAACTACCTCCAAAAGCTGGAACAGGCAAGGAAGGATTCTCCCCATCAGAGGGACCATGGACCTACCCAACCTTGACTTTTGACTTTTAGCCTCCAGAGCTATGAGAGAATTAAATTTTGTGGTTTTAAGCCACCCAGTTTGTGGTATTTGTTACAGCAGCCATAACAAGCTAATATAGGCAGGGCTCCTGGGTGTCTGTCCAGCCCCAAGTAGCTCCATGCTGGCAAATCTAGGATAGTGACCAGCACCCAGATCAGCCTCAAGGAACAAAGATACCACAGGACATAGCCTTAGCTGGTGCCTCTCTGGTTTGGGGCAGCACGGTCCATGAATCCCAGGGACAGCTCAGGGCTTATGGATCAAGTGGGCAGGAAAGTCTCTGCAGCACCAACCAACACACGCACCCTCTACCAACAGGCTGCTTGCAGAGCCAACCCCATATTCTGATTCCCCATACTGTGGCAACAGAGCATCCCCATGTTTAGTTAATGTCCTGTCTTACTTATTAATTAATTAACTAATTAATTAATATATTATTTGGGCTGACTTCCTAAAATACTGTATGATACTAATTCATTATCTCTCTCTCTCTCAAACATGTACATACTTATGTATGTGTACACACACACACACACACACACACACTTACACAGAAAGCTTGCTGGGGTAGAAATATCTTTTGAGTTAGAGTCAGAAGACTTCTATTCCAGTTCTGGACCAGGGTTGGCCCCTCACTAGCTGTCTTACCACAGGGAAGAGACTTAGCACCTCTGGGTTGGTGCCTCATTTGTAAATGGGAGAAATACCGCTTTGGGTTTGGTTTGAGATTTAAATAGAATTATGCAGAGGGGCGCCTGGGTGGTTCAGTCGGTTGGGCATCTGCCTTCAGCTCAGGTCATGATCCTGGGGTCCTGGGATTGAATCACACATCAGGCTCCCCGCTCAACCAGAAGCCTGCTTCTCCCTCTCCCTCTGCCTGCCGCTCCGCTTGCTTGTGCTCTCTCTCTCTGCCTGTCAAATAAATAAATAAAATCTTTAAAAAATTAAAATAAATAAATAGAATTATGCATGTAAAACAGGCGACACAATCTTATTTAAGGGAGCAGTCCTATGTAATACAATGACCATCAATCAGAAGCAAAGAGACCTGGGGGAGCCTGTGTGGCTAGGTCTGTCAAGCCTCTGACTCTTGGTTTTGGCTCAGGTCATGATCTCTGGGTCCTGGGATCAAGCCCTGTGTCAGGCTCTCACTCAGCATGGAGTCTGCTTGCCATTCTTTCTCTTTCTCCCTCTGCCCCTCCCCACCATGAGTGCATGCTCTCTCTCTTTCTATCTCTCTCAAATAAATATATCAATTAAAAAGAAATAAAAAGTAGAGACCAGGGCTCAAGTTACTTGCAAGGTGTGAAACCTTAGCAAAATGACCTCACCTCTCTAGTAAGCACAATATTTGAGGATTAAATAAGATACATATGAAAGCACTTTGGAAACTATGGTATAAACACATGAGCTGTGTCTCTGTATAGTTACTATATTATACTCTCAGCTTCAATTACATTTATTCACCAGTTTCAAAGCAAAAAGACATACCTTGCTAGTAGGGAAGGCAGCATATCTGGGGGAAGTTGGAGGACTACGGAATATACATCATGTGGTTCTTGGAGTTACATAGTTATTTTTGCTTCACCGTGTATAAGAATGTGCAGCTCAAGAGGTTTCAGATCAATATTGTTTTTAGCATTGAACTTCAACTAAGTCAAGACTGATAAGTATTTAGCAGTCTCAGCTCTTTCCAGGATCCTTAATTTCCTCCAGGTTTATGTGGTGCCTGTCAAATAAAGTACACTTGACATCAAGTGTAAAAGAGAAGCTCATTTATTGAGATTCTATGCTTTGAACAAAATATTGATAATGGGAGAATCTTCCAGTTTCTCCTTTCATCCTTCAGTGACAGGAACCATTTTGGAAGTGCAGCCCACACCCTTGGATTCAGGATCAACAGATGAAAGAGCATGAGTTCTTTATAGACCAGTGGAGCCATGGCTACCACATGCATTTTTCAGGCAGACGTGAAGAACATGATGGGTCTTAGCTGGTGTCATGTGAGATGTGCCAAATATCCCAAGCACAATGCTATGACTTTGCCCTGGGAATGTAGGACTTCAGTGCTCTGCTTCAGAAATGTGGAGTTAGATATAGGTCAACATTCAACCACTGACCAATTAGTTTCTTTTTTTTTTAAAAGATTTTATTTATTTATTTGAGAGAGAGAGATGAGAGATAGAGAGCACAAGAGGGAAGAGGGTCAGAGGGAGAAGCAGACTCCCCGCGGAGTGGGGAGCCCGATGTGGGACTCGATCCCGGGACTCCAGGATCATGACTTGAGCCGAAGGCAGTCGCTTAACCAACTGAGCCACCCAGGGGCCCTGACCAATTAGTTTCTTACTTCTTATTAGGCACCTTCCAGAATTTCTACCTTTGGAATTCCTTTGCTTGTCATGTTTTTTAACAGGGAAGAGACCAATCTGCTTCTTGTGCACCATGTCTCCACCTCACACTGTTTCAAAGATATTCCCCTAAGTATACTTTAGCCTCCATTGTGTTTGGTCACCAAAGGGAATTTAAGTGCTTCAGACATCCCCATACCCACTTCCCCTTCCACACACATCTGACCTACATGTGACTCATGACTAAGATCTGTGAACATATCAAGTGTACATCTAAATCTAGATATTTATAATTATGTTTAAGAAAAGGACACCAATACAGGACAGATATTATAAGCAGAGAGGTATATGTGAGAGAAGAAATATTTCCTGAGCACCACTTGAGTGTACTAGCAAGAATTGACCCACACACTTGGGGTACAGAGATATCCCATCTCTTTATTTAAACCAAATGAAATCCAGTTCTTGTCTAATATTTTCATCTCCAAGATTCACTCTTTGTCCTTGGAATTGCTCATGAGTCCCAGGAGTCTAGGGTCCTGGAAGGGACATTTCAGTCTGAGGTTGTCATGGTGGCTACTGCTGGCAGCCCCTTCACCCATTTCAACATCACTGACACCTTGGAAGTGGGTCCTACTGGACCAATCAGGCATGGTTCATGATCCCTGCAACAATCCTGACCATGGTGAGGTTGGGGGGCAGCTTGGAGTGTTCCTAGTTCTTACCAGCCCATGAAGCTGCCCTGATGCCTTTTCTTTCTTCAACCTCACTAACAGAAAATGCACCATCTCTCCTTTGGCCTATCTAGCTTTATTCCCCAGGCTTCCAACACAGCAAAAACTATTAACCTCATGCCACATGCAGAGACTGGACTTTATGTGTAATGACAATGGGGAGTGGGGAACCCTCCTTTGAGTGGTCCATAAGGATCAGAAGCAAAATATGAGTGATGGACTTTGGGTTTCAGCTCTAACACAGAGAACCCAGAAGTTGTCACTCCCACCCTCACAACAAGGAAAAGAAATAAAAAAAGAAACAAACCAAAAACCTTTGGCATTTCTTGGACCCATCAAAGAACCAAGATCACGGAGCAAACCCACCATTCCAAACTCTGGAGAGACAGGCCTATCCAGAAACTTACTGTGAGGTCTGTTTATCTGAAGCAGATGCTGCTAGAGCCATTAACCAGTAGGGACATTTAAATGTTGATTTTGGTGAACTTCTGAAGGCTGAGTGTGGACCAGTGTGAGAGTGAGAAATTCCTGGAGGAACTCACTCTCAGTAATGTCTCCATACTTTTTGTGGGTTTTACCTCCAGAAACCCCACCGGAGTATTTCAGTGAAGGGCCAAAACAAATAAACAACAAAAAACCCTTCTTGTTTCTTCTGGGGACTAGGAAAAAGTGACCAATTTGAAGTAGAGGCATACCTTGTGTTATTGTGTTTCACAGATACTGCAGTTTTTACAAACTGAACATTTATAATGACCCTGCATTGAGCAGTAAGTCCAACAGCACTATTTTTCCAACGGCATTTTCTACTTCATATCTCTGTGTCACATTTTGATAATTCTTGCAATAGCTCATATTTATTCATTATTACTATATTTGTGACAAGCATCTTTTTTAAATGTTTTATTGTTATGTTAATCACCATACATTACATCATTAGTTTTTGATGTAGTGTTCCATGATTCATTGTTTGTGCATAACACCCAGTGCTCCATGCAGAACGTGCCCTCTTTAATACCCATCACCAGGCTAACCCATCCCCCCAACCCCCTCCCCTCTAACACCCTCAGTTTGTTTTTCAGAGTCCATTGTCTCTCATGGTTCATTTCCCCCTCCGATTTACTCCCCTTCATTCTTCCCCTCCTGCTGTCTTCTTTTTTTTCCTTAACATATATTGCATTATTTGTTTCAGAGGTACAGATCTGTGATTCAACAGTCTTGCCCAATTCACAGCGCTCACTATAGCACATACCCTCCCCAATGTATATCACCCAGCCACCCCCATCCCTCCCACCCTCCCACCACTCCAACAACCCTCAGTTTGGTTCCTGAGATTAAGAATTCCTCATATCAGTGAGGTCATATGATACATGTCTTTCTCTGATTGACTTATTTCACTCAGCATAACACCCTCCAGTTCCATCCACGTCGTTGCAAATGGCAAAAATCTCATTCCTTTTGATGACTGCATAATATTCCATTGTGTATATGTACCACCTCTTCTTTATCTATTCATCTGTCGATGGACATCTTGGCTCTTTCCACAGTTTGGCTATTGTGGACATTGCTGCTATAAACATTGGGGTGCACGTACCCCTTCGGATCACTACCTTTGTATCTTTGTGGTAAATACCCAGTAGTGCAATTGCTGGATCATATGGTAGCACTATTTTCAACTGTTTGAGGAACCTCCATATTGTTTTCCAGAGTGGTTGCACCAACTTGCATTCCCACCAACAGTGTAGGAGGGTTCCCCTTTCTCCGCATCCCCGCCAACATCTGTCGTTTCCTGACTTGTTAATTCTAGCCATTCTGACGGGTGTGAGGTGGTATCTCATTGAGGTTTTGATTTGGATTTCCCTGATGCCGAGTGATGTTGAGCACTTTTTCATGTGTCTGTTGGTCATTTGGATGTCTTCTTTGGAAAAATGTCTGTTCATGTCTTCTGCCCATTTCTTGATTGGATTATTTGTTCTTTGGGTGTTGAGTTTGATAAGTTCTTTATAGATTTTGGATACTACCCCTTTATCTGATATGTGACAATTATCTTTGATCAGTGATTATGACTCACTGAAAGCTTAGATGATGGTCAGTATTTTTTAGCAATTGTTTTTTAAATTAATGTGTGCACATTGTTGTTTTAGACATAAGGTTATTGGACACTTAATAGTATTACACAGTATTGTGTAAACATAATTTTATATATGCTGGGAAACCAAAAAAAAATTCATTTGACTCTCTTTATTGTGATATTCATTTTATTGCAGTGGTCTGGAAGCAAAGCCACAATATCTCTGAGTTATGCCTGTGTTCTAGAGCCTTTTCCATAACAAAAGCCAGCTCAACAGGGCAAAGTAGCTTACCAGAGTATTATCCAACCTGAAAGAAGGGAGATCACCTACTCCAGCCCCTGCTAAACTTCCTGTCTCATTTAAGGCAGACAAAATTAGGACACCATTATGAAGTCACAGCCCAGAGCCACAGACTCACTAAAAGCCTGAGATCTGATCATAGAATTACAGAATGCTTCCTCTCCCCCCACATTTCACCACCATACCAACAGGGCTCTGGTGCAATAACAGTGGGTTTCATTTAAAAAGCTACACAACACGGATTCTATTTAAGAAAGGGTTCTTAGGTAAACCCAAAAACAACCAGGAGACAAAAAACAAGAATGTTAGAGTAATTTGAGGCCAAACACACCCACTGCTACATCAAACATTAAACACAGCCCACCTCCTAGTCAAATTTATATACAATCTCACGCTGACGTTTTATTTAACTCAGTTCTGATACCTAATAATATATCATGTCTGACATTCAACAAAAAATTACAAGGCATGTTAAAAAGCAAGAAAAAACAGTCTGAAGAGACAAAGAAAGCATTAGAACGAAAGTCAGATATGGCACAGATTTAGGGATTATCAGACCAGGGAATTTAAAATAATCATAATTAATATGTTAAGGGCTCTAATGGGAAAAGTCAACAACATACATAAATAGATGGATAAAATAAGCAGAAAGGTGAAAACTCTAAGAAAGAATCCAGTGAAAATGTTAGAAATCACAAACACTTTTAACAGAATGAAAAAATGCTTTTGATGTGCCCAGCAGCATACTGGACATGGCTGAGGAAACATCAATGAACTTGAAGACACATCACCAGAAACTTCCCAAACTGAAAAGCAAAAAGATAAAAGAATGAAAAACAAAACAAAACAACACCCAAGACCTGCGAGGCAAATTAAAAAGATATAACATGTGTAATTGGAATACCAGAAGAAGAAAGAAAGAACACACCAGAACTATTCGAAGTAATCATGGTGGAGAATTTTCTGAAATTAAAGAGACACCAAACCACAGATCCAGGAAGTTCAGAGAACACCAAAAACTCTACACCTAGGCATATCAGATTCAAACGGAAGAAAATCCAAACAAAAGAGAAAATTCATGAAAAAAGCTGGGAGTCAGATGGGTGGTGGTGCAGGGACATCTTCCCTATAGAGAAACAAGGGTCAGAATTACATCAGACCTATCTTCAGAAACCATGTGAGCAGGAAGAGAGTGACATGAATATTTAACATGTTGAAAGAAAAATAGATAAAACACCAACCTAAAATTCTATATCCAGAGAAATTATCCTTTAAAAGTGAAGTGAGAAATAAAAGGTTTCTAGGACAAACAAACAAACAAAACATCACTATCAGACCTGCCTTTTAAAAAATGTTAAAAGTTAGGGGTGCATGGCTCGCTCAGTCAGTAGAGCATGGTGCTCTTGATCTCAGGGTCATGAGTTCAAGCCCCACACTGGGTGTAAAGATTACTTAAAAAATGTTCTTCAGAGAGAAGGAAAATGATATATATCAGAAACTTGGAAATACATAAAGAAAGAGTGTCAGAGAAGAAATAAGTGAAGGTGAAATCAAATCTTGTTTTGTTTTGTTTTCTTACTTCTTTAAAGTAACAGTAGTAGCAATGTATTAGGTGATCATAGACATGGGTAAATGACGTGAATGACAGTCTGGGAGGGGAGACTTGGAAACACTGTGGTAAAACACCTGCACTACCTGTGAAGTGGTGTACTGTTGTTTGAAAATGAGCTTAAATTAGTTGCCAATATATGTTGCAAACTTCATGGAAACTGCCCCAATCGTTAAAACAATTTTGTATGCTAAAAGAGGAGAGAAAGTAGAATCATATGAAAGTAGAATCATATGAAGTGACCAATTAAAACCAGGGAAGGAAAAAAAAGTAGGAATATTTACATTAAAAAAAAAGGAATAAGAGCAAGAAGGGAAAACAGTTGCAGCCATGCATATATTAATCCAAATAGATAAATAATCATTTTAAATGTGAATGGTCTACACCAATGAAAAGAGAGCAACTGTCAGAGAGGAAGAAAACACAGCACCTCAACATGCATTGTCCACAAGAAACCTTCTTTAAATAGGAAGGCTCAAAGAGATTGAACATAGGGGTGTCTGGGTGGCTCAGTTGGTTAAGCATTTGCCTTCTGCTCAGGTCATGATTCCAGGGTCCTGGGATGGAACCCTGTGTTGGACTCCCTGCTCAGCAGAGAGCCTGTTTCTCTCTCTCCCTCTGCTGCTTCCCCTGCTTGTGCACTCTCTCTCTCTCTGTCAAATAAATAAAATCTTTTTGAAAAAAGAGAGAGAGACTGAACATAAACAACCAAGAAAGAAATGCCGTGCTGAAATGAGGTAAAAGAAATCTAGGGTAGCCATATTGATTTTACACAAAGTAGACTTAAGAGCAAGGACAATTATCAGGGATGTAGATGGACATTATGTAATGATGACTCAGTTCTTCAAGAAAACACACAACCCTTGATGTGTATGCACCCAACAACAGAGTGTTGAAGTACCTGAGTCAAAAACTGACCGCACCTCACAGAAAAGCAGACACATCCAGAATTACAGTTGGAGACTCCAACACCATTCTGTGGAGTGTTGTTCAAAGTAATAGCAGTAACACTGCATTGCATGTTTGCCGTGTGAGGGTAAGTGAAATGAATGACAACAATGTTATAAGCATGGGAGGGACGAATTGGGAATGTTCTATTGTAAGGAAGCTGCCCTACCTGTGAAGTGGCACGGTGTTAATTGAAGGCAGACTTAGATTAGTCATAAATATATTTTGCTAACTCTGTCCCATAATGGACAGATTCAGCAGAACATCAATAAAGACACAGTTGAACTCAACAGCACAGTCAGTTACTTTGTGACCTTCTCCCTGGGTAGAAGGTAGAGGGAAGAGCACAGTGACTTGAACAGGGTTTCCTCATAGTTACTGACTGGCGATCTTTACATTTAAAGAAGCTGCAAATAGCAAGAAAGGATCATGGAGCATGTCAAAGGCAAATATCAGCCCGTCGCTGGATCAGAGACTTATGGCTCATAGACTCAAGGGGGAATGGTGGCTTCAGAGTTTGCTTAATGACTTAACAAGCCTCAGTGGTGTATGGGTTTTCACAGCACTCCTATATATCACTAGTGTGGACCACAATGGGTGCATCTGGGTGGATAATCACTTACAATTCTGAAGGATGAAACCATTTCCTCTACTCCGAAATACTCATTAAACAGAATTGCTGCTAAGCAGTGGATACTATTCAAAACTCATAACATTATATCCCATTACCTGAAAGTGAATAACACTGCCAAATGGACAAAAAGATTCAATTAAATGAAAGATAGCCAAAGGCTTGGGATTTTCTGAAAACTATAAGCAAATGCCTGCAGAATTTGGAAAATTGTGTAATTGAAATTGTACTTGGTCATGGCTGGTTCATAGCACAAAAAAAAAGACCCTGGAAATTGCAGCAAATGAATATATTTTCCCTTTTATGCAGGATGCCTCTACGTCCCTTAGGCCTCTCTATCCCCTAGACCATCTCCTAGGCTCCCTAGGCCTCCCTTTTTCCAGTGCTCAATGGTCCTTGGTCTTCATCCCTGAAGGAGTTGGCAACACCTTTGCCATTCAAACTGTGAATTCAGGGCTCATGTGTTCCCAGAATTATTCCTTGTGTCTGGGTTATCCCTCAGAAAGCAGAGAGGTTCCCTATATTCAAGGAAAGATGAAGTCCTTCATACAACAGACTCTCAGGTTCTCTATTTTAAAAAACAAAATACTCTTTGTTAAGACATGTTGTCTTAACAATGTTAAGACAATGTTGTTTGGGATCTCTGTAGAAGGATTTTCAAAAAGAAAGAAATGAAAATCTTGGGTAATGACATCAAAGTTGTGAGTGTGTTTCTATTAGTGTCAGACACCAAAAGTACTTTAACGATTGCTTTACAAAACCATTTCAATAAAGGGTAATGTGGAGAAGGTGAAGACCTTAGTGTTAGGGATGCTGGTGAAGAGTCTGAAAGGTCATTTCATACTCACTTTAAATGGACTTATCCACAGAACCTAGCAATTGTACTCTTGGGCTTATGTTCCAGAAAATGAAAATGTGTTCACAGAGAAACGTGTACACAAATGTTTTATTTATATTAGCCCCAAAGTAGAAATTGCTCAGTGTCCTTCAATGGGCAAATGGATAAACAGGCTGTGCTCAATTCGTGCCATGGAATCCTACTCAGCAATAAAGAGGAACAACTAAGGATACAGGCAACAACTCGATGAACCTCAAGGAAATTATGCTGAGTGAAGAAAGACAATCTCAAAAGCTTACGTACCACATGATTCCACTCATACAACACTTGTGAAAGAACAGAGTTATAGAGATGGAGAACAGATTGGTTTCTAGAGGTTAGAGGTAGGGGATGTGGCCATACAGGAGTTGGCCCGAGGGACCCTGCTAGTGGTGGTACAGGTATGTATCTTGACATGATGGTGGTTCTGTGAATGTGATAAAATTGTATAGATACACACACACACAAACACACATGAGTGCAGGTAAAACTGGTAGAATCTGAATAAGCTCTATGATTACACCAATGCCAGATTCCTGGGGTTGACTCTCTACTGTAGTTGCTTAAATTGTTACTGCTGGAGGAAGGTGGAAGAGTCTGTGGGACATCCTTACACATTTCTTTGGCTGGTCCTGTGAATTTATATTTGTTTCAAAATAAAAAGTTTTTTTTAATTATTCCATGAACACTATACAATAATATTTTAAGTAATATGTGACTTTAAATATGTAACTGTAATGCAATTAATGAATACATTATTACAGGCATGCATTTGACTATTTTATCCACACCCACAAAAATTATGTAGTTCTCAAAAACATCTTTTTGAAATATCTGCCCACTATGAAGATGGAAATCACCTGAAATTGGGGATTGCCTCGCCATTTAGACATAAATGGTTAGAACTCCTCTTTGGTGCCCACAGCCCCCTGAGCATGATCTTCTCAACATAGACAAAATATCTGTAAACATCTCTTCCCACTAGCTGTGAAGCTCTTTGATATCAGACTCATAGCATAAACAGGGGCAGAACTGGGTTTGAGCATCCCTCCCTTCACTCTTCACCCCTTGTTCATGCTCTCATGTATCCATCCATTAACGTGTTGGTCCCTTCATTCTTTCAACAAATACTATTACCTGTCACCATGCCCTAGGCACTGGGTGCTGGGTGCTGAGTGTAAGAAGAGTGAGCAGGGAGACAAGATCCATGCCCTTTGGTGCTGACATCCCTGTGTGAGAGCTAAAAAATAACTTACAAAAACACCAACCAAAAAATAAACAAGACAATGCATAAAATAATTTAGCACTGTGATTAGCATTCTGCAAATAAAAATGGAGAATTAAGATAAGGATAAGTGATGGGGTGAGGTGGGTGAGGAGAGGAAAGAACTTGCAGTCAGATGGTCTGAGAAGGCTTCTCTGTGGATGGTCTGTTTAGGCTGAGGCCAGAAGACTGAGCAGGGGTAAGCAGTGCAAAGATGTATAGCATTTTAGACAGAGAGCACAGCATGTGCAGTGGCCCTATGGTAGAAAACAGCTGGATGTGTTAAGGAAGAAAACAACAGCCAGCATGCACAAAAGCAGTGGCCAGGGCTTGGGTCAGGGGAATGGGCATGGTCCAGGAGCCTGAGACAACAGTGTCAGCATCTAGAAGCTATCACAGAGTTAGATATCTCTGAGGATTCTACTGTATTGATTCTCATATACTTACTTGCTCATTTGCAGAACTACCCCCCTCCCCATTTTGAGAAACAGGAAAGAACATGTTAAGGTTCAGAATCCAACACACTGAGAGTATTTATTCAACTCTGGACCTCCTGGAAGCATGTGGCTGGTTTTGGCTTAATTCAGGGTTGAAAACTGGAGGATCTGCTTCTTAAGTCCCCAAAGCCACTCCTGGTGGCTGCCTAAGTGGGTGGCTAAATGTGTTGGTGCTCACTCCAAAGTGACAAAGAACTCAGACCCCCTACACTCCCTCCCACACTTTTAACTCCTTGGTCAAGGAGGACCATGGACAAGGATGGTATTCACATGGCATTGGGGCAGGAGCTACCTGTGCCCTCCTATAAGCACTAGCACTCAGCTTCCTGGGTTTCCCTTGCATTTGGCGCACAAGCAAGCATCCACTCTGTAGTCCACTCCTGTGGGGTCTCTCTTCCTTCACTTGCCCAGTGCCTGAGAAAGGCCAGGCCTGTCGTATGGGTACATGTGCCTTAAATATGTCCTTCCTGGGGTGCCTGGCTGGCTCAATCATTAAGCGTCTGCCTTCAGCCCAGGTCATGATCCCAGTGTCCTGGGATTGAGCCCCACGTCGGGCTCCCTGCTTGGCGGGAAGCCTGCTTCTCCCTCTCCCACTCCCCCTGCTTGTGTTCCCTCTCTCGCTGTGTCTGTCTCTGTCAAATAAATAAAATCTTAAAAAAAACCAACAACATATGTCCTTCCTCCTCCCCATCTTAAAGCTGTAAAGGAATCAGGGTATGGAAGGTCCTGGGGCCAAACGACCTTTGTTTTCCTCTCTGAGATGATCTTGGTTGAAGGCTCTTCACCCCTTTTTGCCATTGGAGTGGAAACCCATTTAAGGCTACAATTTGGCTATTCTGTGACATGAGGACAGGGTCCAGGGGACACCCAGCCTGTTCTCAGCTCTACCCAGAGGCACACAAGAGTCTGTGTGGCTCACAGGTAGTTCAGTCCAGCTCAGGAGAGTTAGGGGTTCAGGACTGAAATCTTAACTAGTAACAAAGAGGATGCATTGACCTAATTTTGTCTTCTCTGCAACTATGGAGAGAAGAGGAGAGGAGAGGAGAGGAGGGGAGAGTAGAGGAAAGGTTGCATTCCGTGTGTCATTTGTGGAGTGGAAGCAGCACTGGGGAGAAATGGTGCAGCCTCAGGAGGGGCTTGGTGCAAAGTTACAGGTCTGAAACCAAGAACCTTCTCTGATACCTCTTTCTCTGCCGTCCCCACCACCCCCTATACTCTATCCATTTCTAAATCCAGTGACTGCTGTGTCCCAAGTAACTCTTAAATCTGTCATCTGCAGACCACACTCACAGTCACTTCCTAGCCAAAGTTGAGATTATTCCTTCTTGGACCACAGCACATTCCAAAAGGGACACGTTCCATCCTCCTTCTTAGTTCAGTGGTTTCCCATTTTCCTATTGTGCTTAATCTGGAAACAGAGGTCTTTAATGTGGATGATAGTTTGGATATAACATATAACCAGCATTCTTCACCAGTGTGGGCCCTCTCGTTTTGTCCCCTCTTGTCTCAGTGCCAGCCACACTGGCCTTCTCATAGGGCCTGGAGCACACCACATTGTCTCCTGTCACAGGCCCTATACTTGTGTTGTTTCTTCTGGAATGCTCACTTCTGTATCCTATCCTTACAAACATCTTTGTCCAGCTCAATCTTGTACATGTTAGGAGCTCAATCCTAAACTTCACTTCCTCAAGAACTCCATCCCATATAGGCACTCTACTCCAGTTTAGACCTGTTTCCTTTCCACCACATGTATGTAGCAATTGGATTAGTATTTGTCTCCACTAGGAGTGAAAGTTCCATGGGAACAAGGGTCGCTCCTGTCTTGTTTCCTGCTGTGACCTCAGGGCCTGGGATAGCACCAAGCTCATGGAAGGAACACAATAAAATATGTGTGGAATGAATAAACAATGAATGAATTGGGGAATGTGGGATCTTGGGTCCTACACATTCTCTCCTCTCTTTCTCTGTCAAGTTCAGTGACCAGTATGATAACCAAACTTCCTAAGAACTAAAAAGGCTATAAATCACAGTGTGGATTGTGAGCTACAAAACATGAAAAGGCAATTTGCAAATATCTAGTAGAGACAGGCCACTGAAAGAAGCCACAGCACCCAGGTCTTGTCTGAACTCCGCAGAAATCTAAAATGTATAAATGGCGGGGCCTCCAGAGCTTAGCTTTTTGTAGGTTACTATGCCATGTGGCAACATTTCCAAGCTACTGGACTGTGTGGAGATTACAGTTTTCGTGGCCTACTGGGGGCAGTTACCGGTAGGAAGGGAAGACAGGCTGATGGTGACTGACAGTCCCATGATAGGCAAAACTGAGAGCAGCCTGGAGATGTTGTGGGTTCATGTGTCATACCCAGCAAAATATGTTCCCCCATAAAAAATACAACTGTGGAGTTGATGGGGAGAGGAAACTCTCTCTCCTCGCAATCCTTTTGACACCAGATGTGTGAGTTTTCCCACAAGCAATTCTCCAGTTCTCTGCAGACACCAGCTGGGTGTCCTACACTGTAATGCAATTCTGACACTAACTATCTGGAGTTAGCACAGAACTCACAGGTTCAGAAACTCAGTCCCATTGTCACTGACCAACATGAGTTCACTCCATGATGAGTCACAGAAACTGCACCAGGTGAGCTGTCACACAAAGAAAACTTTATTTGCAGCAAATAAGGAGATCACAGTGAATGGCTTCAAAAGTTGTGACTCCCTGAAAAGGGATGAATGGGTTCTTTTTTTACTATTATTATTATGTTCAGCCAGCCAACATAAAATATATCATTAGTTTTTGATGTAGGGTTCAATGATTCATTAGCTGCATATAACACCCAGTGCTCATCACCACATGATTACCCTATCCCCTGCTTCCCTCCTGTAACCCTCAGTTTGTTTCCCAGACTCCAGAGTCTTTCATGGTTTGTCTCCCTCTCTGATTTCTTCCCATTCAGTTTTCCCTCCCTTCCCCTGTGGTCCTCCACACTATTCCTTATGTTCCATATATGAGTGAAACCATATGATAATTGTCTGTCTCTGCTTGACTTATTTCACTTAGCATAATCCCCTCCAGTTCCATCCATGTGGATGGAAATGGTGGGTATTCATCTTTTCTGATGGCTGAGTAATGGATTCTTTTTGATTAGGGTTAGGATGAATATTTCAATAGGGAAGCCTTGTCATCATATGTAGAGGCAGGCATGAGGTTGTGCATGTGCCTTAAGAAGACATGCCTATACATACATTGCATGTTATGTAACTGAGGCTGAGGCTCCTTCTTGGGTAGAGATTTTAGTATTATAATGAGGTAAAGGTTACTGTTAGTCATTCCAGAGGTCAGTCCATGGTCTATCTGTGTAGGTACAAGTCAGGGGGTTTAGCTCAAAAGTTCTGGGTGGGTGGGGATGGTGGGAGGTCTTGTCAGGGTGGCCCATCACCTGACAGGTGTTTTCCAGTTTCATTTGCCTGAATTAAAAGGTAAGCCAGAAAGAAGAGCTTAAGGAAAAATGTAAGAGAGAGGTTAGTGAGTACAAGCTGTTGAGCAGTAAAGGTCAGGTCTTAGGGTGACACCACAGGACTATCCCTCACTTCCGATTTCAGTTGAAAGTCATGGATTCCCAGAAATGCCTGGGTGGCTCAGTCGGTTAGGCATCTGCCTTCAGCTCTGGTCATGATCCCAGGGTCGTGGGATCGAACCCCACGTTGAGCTCCCTGCTCAGTGGGGAGTCTGCTTCTCGCTCTCCTGTATGTGCGCTCTCTTTCACTCTCTCTCTCTCTCTCTCGCACTTGCTCTCTCTCAAGTAAATAAATAAAATATTAAAAAAAAGAAAGTAGTGGGTCCCCAGGTTACCCACACTTCTGTCCAATTTAGCTATAAATGGGGAGGTGGTTCTCATGACCTCCTCTTCAGGTTTTATAATATTCTGTAACAGCTCACAGAAATTAGGGAAACATTCTATGTACTATTGCTGGTTTATGATGAAACATATTATAAAACATACAAATTATTAAAAAGAAAACCACAGGCCAAAGATGGCATCACTTAGGTTAAGGCCCCAAGTCAGTAGACCAAAACTTAATAACTAGCCTAACTGTAGTTTCAACCTCTTCCTGAAATGCAGTGTCCACTGCTTAGTCAAGAACTTTCTGGTCAGCACAATAAGATAATCTGTCACATGGACCCAGTCCATCCCCCAAAGGAAGATGAGGTAATCCACTTACAAGGACCTCTCTGTCCCAAAATGAAGGGGACCTCACCTGAAATAATCTTTTTTTTTTTTTTTTTTTTTACTGTTTATGCCTTCCTTGTTCTGTCTTTAAAAAAACTTTCCCTTTTGTAGTTCATTTGGAGCTACCCTCTACTGGCTAGACAGTATGTTGCCTGATTCATGAATTGATTAATAAAGCAATTAGATCTGCACAATTTATTCAGTTGAGTTTTTGTTATTTAACAAAATAAACAGCCAGATGAAAAGGTGCACACATTAAGGTCAGGAAGGGTCCCAAGTGCAGGAGGTGGTGTCTCTGTGGAGTTTGGGGGTATGTCTCCTTTTGAGCACAGAGCTGTGTTCACCAACCCAGAAACTCCCTGAATCCTATTGTGTAGGGTTTTTATGGAGGTTCCATTACATAGGCATGATTGATTAAATCATTTGTCATTAATGATTCACTCAATCCCCTGCCTAACTCCCCTACTAGGAGGCTGGAGGACAGGCTGAAAGTTCCAATCCTCTGAAAACCAACCGCTATCTTTCAATAGTCACCACCTCATTAGGATAAACTCAAGTATGGTTGAAAGGGGCTTATTATGAATAACCAAAGACAGTCCTCTCACCCCCATCACTCAGGAAATTTCAAATATTTTAGCAGCTCTTGTGCTGGAAACCAAGTATAAGGACCAAATATAAATTTCTTATTATATTGGAGTATCCCATTGGGAGAGGCTGGGTTAGGACTCTTAGTTTTCAAAAAAGCAATCACCTTGAGGTAGCTTAAGTCAAAAGGAATGTGTGTCTCTGAACCCAATGTCACATCTGATAATGGATCAGAGCCAAATTCATCGCTGGCAAGACACTTCCTTCTGGCCATCTCACACACTCTCTGTGATCTTAGAAAGCTTAGTGGGATAAGACCATGGCCCTGTTTCCTTTATTCAAGAGATCACTAAGATTGACTAGGAACATGAGTTCAATCCTGAATTCCCAGAATAGGACCTTGATTAGTCTAGTAGAGTGAAGGTGCACTTGGGAGTCCAATGAATCATGGCTGCTTTGGAGAGGTTATAATGAACTGAAATGTAAGGCTGCTGAGGGGCAACCATGGGTGTTGGTGGAGGATCAATATGTTAGTGGCCTGCTGAACAAACATCCTAAGAGATACCTACAGTATTACCTACATCTTTGAATGAAAGTTTGGTACTGAATGATCAACAGGATTCAGAGGAGTAGGAAACTCAAAACGAGGAGCACTGCCTTTTTGTTACCTGCCATGTGGCTTGTTTCAGCTTACATCATAGATGCTTTAACCACAGTACAAGACTGGAAGTTCTTGTGGTAAGAAGCTGCATTTTCTGGTTTTCTGACAAACACTAAATATTCTACTGAGGCTCACAAATAAGCAACAATGACATCAGCACATGGCTTTTTCATTACTGATACTAGTATGGAAGCTATCCTTCATGTCTTAAGTAATCAAAACAAGGTACAACCTAGTTGGAAAACCCATTTGTTTCACTGCTGGGGACTACTGTAATGTGGAGAAGTAAGGCATATGAGAATGACTTATGTAAGGGTTTTTTACAAGTAGAGAATATGAGGCCTTCTCCATCCCTCCTGTTTTATTTGACTACAAATTAGATGTTATGAACTTAGCAAAGGCCATGGCCATCTGCATCCTCTTTCCATTAAGGATAGCACCAGTCAGTCCTGAAGCCAGAGAAACAGTGACAAGTCACCAGGAAGCCACATGAAGTCTGAATTATCAACAATGTAAATTTGAGGTGTCACAACATTGCAGCAGTTGGACATGAAGCTGGAGTGGAGATGGGGAAGTCACACCATGTGCCCTGTGTCCTACACCTGCCCACATGACAGGTGGATCAATTATTGTTTATTGTTTGGACAACAATATTGCTGTCCCAAGAATAAACCCTTAGGTATTAAACTAGATCATGGAGCAGCAGGTAATCACTGAGCCACTCAGGGCAAGATGCCATGAGAGATGTGCCTTTTGTATGGTTCTGGCACAAAAATAGACACAGACCAATGGGACAGAATTAAAATCCCAGAAAAAAACTCTCACATATATGGTCAACTAATATTTGACAAGGGAACCAAGAATACTCAGTGGGGAAAGGATAGTCTCTTCCATAAATGGTGCAGAGAAAACTGGAATTCACATGCAGAAGAATGAAATTTGGCCCCCTATCTTACACAGGGCACAAAAATTCTCTCAAAATGGATTAAAGACTCAAACAAGACCTAAAACCATAAAACTCAGAAGAAAACATCAGGAAAACCTCCTTGGTATTGGTGTTGGCAATGATTATTTTTTTGGATATGACATCAAAAGCACAAGCAATGAAAGTAAAACTTAAAGTGGGACTAAGTTAAACTAAAGAGTTTCTACACAGCAAGAGAAACAAGAGAATGAAGATAGAGTCTATGGCATTGGAGAAAATATTTTCAAACTCTGTATCTGATAAGGAGTTAATATTGAAAATACATAAAGACCTCATACAATTCAATAGGAAAAAAACAGCCATCCCCAAAAAATGACAGAGGGACTAAACTAAGGTATTTTTCCAAAAAAGATATTACAAATGGCTAACAAGTACTTGGGACAATTTTTTAACAATGTGAGGAGAGTGGATCCAATTATATACACTTTGGAGAAAGAATGTTTATTGTCTGTGGAACAACAACAACAAAAGCTGACTTAACCCTTTCAAGAAATAGAAGGCCAGGCAAGGTTTGCTTATTTACAGGATCAGAGGGCTTCTGGCCAGATCCCCTGGAAGCTCAGAGGCAAAGATGAAGCCCAAGGAGATGAACAGGAAAGGGCTGCGACGTGTGTGCATGGCTGTGGAATTGTATCCTGAGCTTCATTAAGGAGGAGCCACGTTTCCTGAAACAGCCCGTCCCCATTATGACCCAAAGGAAAAGGGTGTGATCAATATCCTCTTTGAAAGGGATGGGAAAATGGCACCCTTCCTTGCACTCACACACTTTTTTCTGGCTCAGCAAGAAAGAGCAGGCCCTCCCAGCCTCTGCTCACCATCTGTGCTGAAAAAGGTGGAAATTACTAGTTTACCTTTTACCTTCAAGGAAAATTCCAGCACTTACAAAGTAGATATAAAAAATGTATATATCTTAAGACAGATACACTCTGGTTCTGAGGCTCTTACTGTCTAAAGTTCAGAAAATTTCCTCAATTCTCTCTCATACCCAAGACAGACTTAAAACAGAAAAATATTGGCAGAAAAGTGGTCAGAGAATGTATTCTGACAGACTTAATGGAAAGACTGTGGATTCAGAATTTTTCTGGATTTACACAGATAATTAAGGATTGAAAGGGCTCTGGGTTTTAGTTTATTTGTTCACCAACAGCTAATGATCATTAATAAGAATGGTAGTATTTGGTCAAAGCATTTGTCCTTTTTTTTTTTAAGATTTTAGTTTTAAATAATCTCTATACCCAATGTGGGTCTAGATCTCACAACCCCAAGATCAAGAGTCACATGCTCTATCAACTGAGCCAGCCAAGCACTCCACCATTTGTCCTTTCTAAAAGGTTTAAGTACTATCATCTTTGAGGATATCCTATCTGTCTATAGGCAGCTGGCATTTATAAGGGCATTAGGCACAAGCAAACCACTGGATAAATTAGTTAAAAATTTGTTTCTCTGGGGCATGTGAGTGGCTCAGTCAGTTAAGCATCTGACTCTGATTTTGGCTTAGGTCCTGATCTCTGAGTCATGAGATCAAGCCCTGCATTGGGTTCCGTGCTGAGCATGGAGCCTGCTTGGGATTCTCTTTGCCCAACACCAACCCCACCCCCCCACCAGCTTCCTCATGTTTGCTCTCTCTCTGTCTCCAAAAAAAAAAAAAAAAATTGTTTTTCTTAAGGTGAATGTTGAGCATAATCATAGTCAAAGAATAAGGTTTCTTTTTTTCCAAATAATAATGAGGGACTTAAAATAGCAATGTGATACTCCAGATAAGATCAGGTTGGGCCAAGAAATATAGATAAGAGGAACAGAATGATTGAGAACAGGAAATTTTCCTTCATCGAGGAAAATATTCGGAATGCTCTTGACAGAACCCATTAGAGTCACCTTTTTAGTTACTGCATATATTTATGTTGAAATTAACTGTATAGTTAAAAGCATGTGGCACACATTTCCTTAACTTGACACTGTTAAACGGAAGATAAAGAATGAACTTAGCAGTAGGGTTTTTCTTTCTTTTCCTTTTTCTTTTAAGAGAAAGGAGCATAGGGGAATCTGGGTGGCTCAGTCATTAAGCATCTGCCTTCAGCTCAAATCATGATCTCAGGGTCCTGGGATCGAGCTGGGCATTGGGCTCCCTGCTCGGTGGGAAGCCTGCTTCTCCCTCTCCCACTCCCCCTGCTTGTGTTCCCTCTCTTGCTGTGTCTCTCTCTGTCAAATAAATAAATTTTAAAAATCTTTAAAAAAAAGAGAGAAAGGGGCATAACATTAAATGTAAACTTTGATTGCATCCCAATTTCAGGAACATAAAGAATATGATGGAAAAAGGCTGTGTATTGGAATCAGAGAGAATACAATAGTTTCCTTTCTGTAGCACGAGCTCACTAATGCTCTATTAAATTCAAACTCCTCCAAATTAAAGAATATGTGACTTGTTTTTTCCTCTCCTAAGTATTACCACAAGGACTCCAGTGTCCAGACTGGACAGAAACAGGTAAGCAGAAACTCTTACAGAATCTCATTTTATCAAAGACAAGTCACATCCGGGATTCTATTTAATTAGAAGGGGACAATAGTGATTTTCATGTTTGGACTCTTCATGCAGGCGCCAGGAAACTGAATTGTATAAAGAAGCTCAGAGTCCTAAGTTATGAGTCCTACCCTGGTCATGTGTCTCTCTAGGTCTTGCAGCACTATCAACCCTCTCCCCATTGCCTTTCCCCTGCCTCCTCCCACCCCTACCCTTCATACTTCCACTTATGTAGTTGCTCTGGAGACATTGTTACTGAAAAATTTCCCTTAAATGGAATAGTCACTCAACTATATATAAATGTATAAAACATACTATATATATAATTAAAGTAACTATCCTGTGTTGGACGTCATAGGGATCACCAGGATATCAAGTGGCGCAAAAGTTTGGGTTTTTTGCTTTGTTTTATTTTGTTTTTGTGTGTAAAGGCTCTGATCTCATAAGCCATTTATGTGTTTATTCCACAAGATCATATTATATGAACAAGAGTTCTCAGGGCATAATAGAAAAGCAAAGGGGAAAAAAAACTAAACAAAACATGATTTTAGTAACACTAATTGGTGCCTGGCCCTTTATTAACTCAACACTGTGGTATGAAAGTTCGTGTCCCCCTCCATAACATTTACATGTTGAAATCCTAATGTGATGGTGTCAGGATGTGGAGTCTTTGGGAGGTGCAGAGGTCATGAGAGTGGAGCCCTCATAAATAGGATTAGTGCTTTTGTAAAAAGGGAGCCCACAGAGCTCCCTAGCCCCTTCCACCACATAAGGACAAGGTGAAAAGATAGCTGTCTATGAACCAGGAAGTGGGCCTTCACCAGAACATGACCAAACAGACACCTTTATCTTAGACTTCCAGCCTCTAGAACTGTGAGAAACAAATGTCTGTTACTGGTAAGCTATCCAGTCTGTAGTATTTTGTTACAGAAGACCAAATACACTAAGACATTCAGGTCCTTCTATTAGGACAATGTACTCATCCCCTAACTACTGGGTGTATTGGTTGTTAACAGTACACAATTTCCAAAACTTACAATACTGTGTTTAGCCCACAATTTCCCCTTGTCCTGAAATATCTGGAAGGTTAAATAGTTAATGGCTGTCTGATACAGGAGTAAAATTCTAGGAATAAATTTAAATAAGGAGGTGAACATAAATTATATATTATATTGAAACTGTAAGATATTAAGGAAGGAAATTGAAGAAGACACAAATAAATGGAAAGACATTCCATGCTTATGGATTGGAAGAATTAATATTGTTAAAATGTCCATACCAACAAAAACAGATTCAGTGCAAATGCTATCAAAATTCCAATGGCATTTTTTACACAAATAGAACAAGCAATCCTAAAATTTGTGTGGAAATACAAAAGACACTGACTAGCCAAAGCAATCTTTTTTCCCTTAAATTTTTTTATTGTTATGTTAATCACCATACATTACATCATTAGTATTTGATGTGTTATTCCATGTTTCATTGTTTGTGCATAACACCAACTGTTCCAAGCAGAACATGCCCTCTTTAACACCCATCATCAGGCTCACCCATCCTCCCACACCCCTCCCCTCTAGAACCATCAGTTTGTTTTCCAGAGTCCATCGTCTCTCATGATTCGTCTCCCCCTCTGATGTACACCCCTTAATTCTTCCCCTCCTACTGTCTTTTTCTTTTTCTTTTTTCTTAACATGTATTGCATTATTTGTTTCAGAGGCACAGATCTGAGATTCAACAGTCTTGCAGAGTTCACAGCACTCACCATAGCACATACCCTCCCCAATGTATATCACCCAGCCACCCCATCCCTCCCACCCTCCCACTCCAGCAACCCTCAGTTTGTTTCCTGAGATTAAGAATTCCTCATATCAGTGAGGTCATATGATACATGTCTTTCTCTGATTGACTTATTTCACTCAGCATAACACCCTCCAGTTCCATCCACGTCGTTGCAAATGGCAAGATCTCATTCCTTTTTATGGCTGCATAATATTTCATTTGTATATATACCACTTCTTCTTTATCCATTCATCTATTGATGGACATCTTGGCTCTTTCCACAATTTGGCTATTGTGGATATTGCTGCTATAAACATTGGGGTGCACGTACCTGATCCCTAACTTTGTATCTTTGTGGTAAATACCCAGTAGTGCAATTGCTGGATCGTATGGTAGCTCTATTTTCAACTGTTTGAGGAACCTCCATACTGTTTTCCAGAGTGGTTGCACCAGCTTGCATTCCCACCAACAGTGTAGGAGGGTTCCCCTTTCTCCACATCCCTGCCAATATCTGTCGTTTCCTGACTTGTTAATTTTAGCCATTCTGACTGGTGTGAGGTGGTATCTCATTGAAGTTTTGATTTGGATTTCCCTGATGCCGAGTGATGTTGAGCACATTTTTATGTGTCTGTTGGACATTTGGATGTCTTCTTTGGGAAAATGTCTGTTCATGTCTTCTGCCCATTTCTTGATTGGATTATTTGTTCTTTGGCTGTTGAGTTTGATAAGTTCTTTATAGATTTTGGATACTAGCCCTTTATCTGATATGTCATTTGCAAATATTTTCTCCCATTCTGTCGGTTGTCTTTTGGTTTTGTGGACTGTTTCTTTTGCCGTGCAAAAGCTTTTTATCTTGATGAAATCCCAATACTTCATTTTTACCCTTACTTCCCTTGCTTTGGAGATGTTTCTAGGAAGAAGTTGCTGCGGCTGAGGTCGAAGAGATTGCTGCCTGTGTTCTCCTTTAGGATTTTGATGGACTCCTGTCTCACGTTTAGGTCTTTCAACCATTTGGAGTCTATTTTTCTGTGTGGTGTAAGGAAATGGTCCAGTTTCATTCTTCTGCATGTGGCTGTCCAGTGGTCCCAACACCATTTGTTGAAGAGACTGTCTTTTTTCCATTGGACATTCTTCCCTGCTTTGTCAAAGATGAGTTGACCATAGACTTGAGGGTCCATTTCTGGGCTCTATTCTGTTCCATTGATTTATGTGTCTGTTTTTGTGCCAGTACCATACTGTCTTGATGATGACAGCTTTGTAATAGAGCTTGAAATCTGGAATTCTGATGCCGCCAGCTTTGCTTTTCTTTTTCAACATTCCTCTGGCTATTCGGGGTCTCTTCTGGTTCCATAAAAATTTTAGGATGATTTGTTCCATTTCATTGAAAAAAGTGGATGGTATTTTGATAGGGATTGCATTGAATGTGTAGATTGCTCTAGGTAGCATTGACATCTTCACAATGTTTTTTCTTCCAATCCATGAGGATGGAACATTTTTCCAATTCTTTGTGTCTTCCTCCATTACTTTTGTAAGGATTTTATAGTTTTCTGAGTACAGATCCTTTGCCTCTTTGGTTAGATTTATTCCTAGGTATCTTATGTTTTGGGTGCAATTGTAAATGGGATCGACTCTTTAATTTGTATCTCTTCTGTCTTGTTTTTGGTGTATAGGAATGCCACCGATTTCTGTGCATTGATTTTATATCCTGCCACTTTACTGAATTCCTGTATGAATTCTAGCAGTTTTGGGGCGGAGTCTTTTCGGTTTTCCCTATAAAGTATCATATCATCTGCAAAGAGTGAGAGTTTGACTTCCTCCTTGCTGATTTGGATGCCTTTGATTAGTTTTTGTTGTCTGATTGCTGTGGCTAGGACTTCTAAAACTATGTTGAATAACAGTGGTGGTAGTGGACATACCTGCCGAGTTCCTGACCTTAGGGGAAAAGCTCTCTGTTTTTCCCCACTGAAAATGATATTCGCTGTAGGTTTTCCATAGAGGGCTTTTAAGATATTGAGGTATGTACCCTCTATCCCTACACTCTGAAGAGTTTTGATCAAGAAACGGTGCTGTACTTTGTCAAATGCTTTTTCTGCATCTATTGAGGGGATCATATGATTCTTGTTCTTTCTTTTGTTAATATATTGTATCACGTTGATTGATTTGCAGATGTTGAACCAAACTTGCATCCCAGGGATAAATCCCACTTGGTCATGGTGAATAATCCTTTTAATGTAATGTTGGATCCTATTGGCTAGTATTTTGGTGAGAATATTTGCATCCATGTTCATCAAGGATACTGGTCTGTAATTCTCCTTTTTGATGGGGTCTTTGTCTGGTTTTGGGATCAAGGTAATACCGGCCTCATAAAATGAGTTTGGAAGTTTTCCTTCCATTTCTATTTTTTGAAACAGTTTCAGAAGAATTGGTATTACTTCTTTTTTAAATGTTTGGTAGAATTTCCCTGGGAAGCCATCTGGCCCCGGGCTTTTGTTTGTTGGGAGATTTTTGATGACTGCTTCAATTTCCTTAGTGGTTATAGGTCTGTTCAGGTTTTCTATTTCTTCCTGGTTCAATTTTGGTAGTTGATACATCTCTAGGAATGCATCCATTTCTTCCAGGTTATCTAATTTGCTGGCATAGAGTTGCTCATAATATGTTCTTATACTTGTTTGTATTTCTTTGGTGTTGGTTGTGATCTCTCCTCTCTCATTCATGATTTTGTGGATTTGGGTCATTTCTCTTTACTTTTTTATAAGTCTGGCTAGGGGTTTATCAATCTTGTTAATTCTTTCAAAGACCCAGCTCCTAGGTTCGTTGATCTGTTCTACTGTTCTTTTGCTTTCTATTTCATTGATTTCTGCTCTGATCTTTATGATTTCTCTTCTCCTGCTGGGTTTAGGCTTTATTTGCTGTTCTTTCTTCAGCTCCTTTAGGTGTAGGGTTATGTTGTGTATTTGAGACCTTTCTTGTGTCTTGAGAAAGGCTTGTATTCCTAGATACTTTCCTCTTAGGACTGCCTTTGCTGCATCCCAAAGATTTTGAACAGTTGTGTTTTCGTTTTCATTGGTTTCCATGAATTTTTTTAATTCTTCTTTAATTTCCTGGTTGACCCATTCATTCTTTAGTAGGATGCTCTTTAGCCTCCATGTATTTGAGTTCTTTCCGACTTTCCTCTTGTGATTGAGTTCTAGTTTTAAAGCACTGTGGTCTGAAAATATGCACAGAATGATCCCAATCTTTTGGTATTGCTTGAGACCTGATTTGTGACCTAGGATGTGATCTATTCTGGAGAATGTTCCATGGGCACTAGAGAAGAATGTGTATTCCGTTGCTTTGGGATGGAATGTTCTGAATATATCTGTGAAGTCCATTTGGTGCAGTGTTTCATTTAAAGTCTTTATTTCCTTGTTGATCTTTTGCTTAGATGATCTGTCCATTTCATTGAGGGGGGTGTTAACATCTCTCACTATTATTTTATTGTTGTCAATGTGTTTCTTTGTTTTTGTTATTACTTGCCTTATATAATTGCCTGCTCCCATGTTAGTGGCATAGATATTTACAAATGTTAGCTCTTGTTGGATAGTCCCTTTAAGTAGGATATATTGTTCTTCCCCATCTCTTATTATAGTCTTTGGTTTAAAATCTATTTGTTTCTGCTATAAGGATTGCCACCCCAGCTTTCTTTTGGTGTCCATTAGCATGGCAAATCGTTTTCCACTCCCTCACTTTCAATCAGGAGGTGTCTGTGGGTCTAAAATGAGTCTCTTGCAGACAGCATATCAATGGGTCTTGTTTTTTATCCAATCTGATAGCCTGTGTCTTTTGATTGGGGCAATTAGCCCATTTACTTTCAGGGTAACTATTGATAGATAGGAATTTAGTGCCATTTTATTGCCTGTAAGGTGACCATTACTCTATATTGTCTGTGTTTCTTTCTGATATATGTTACCTTAGGCTCTCTTTGCTTAGAGGGCCCCTTTCAATATTTCTTGTAGGGCTGGTTTTATGTTTGCTAATTACTTTAATTTTTATTTGTTCTGGAAGCTTCTTATCTCTCCTTCTATTTCCAATGACAGCCTAGGTGAATATAATATTCTTGGCTGTATATTTTTCTCATTTAGTGCTCTGAATATATCATGCCAATCTTTTCTGGCCTGCCATGTTCTGTGGATAGTTCTGTTGCCAATCTAATGTTTCTACCATTGTGGATTATAGATCTCTTGTCCTGAGCTGCTTTCAGAATTTTCTCTTTGTCTCTGAGACTTGTAAGCTTTACTATTAGATGTCAGGGTATTGACCTATTTTTGTTGATTTTGAGGGGGGTTCTCTGTGCCTCCTGGATTTTGTTGCCTGTTTCCTTCCCCAAATTAGGGAAGTTCTCTGCTATAATTTGCTCCAATATACCTTCTGCCCCTCTCTCTCTTCCTTCTTCTTGTGGGATCCCAATTATCCTAATATTGTTTCATCTTATCGTATCACTTATCTATCGAATTCTGCCTTCATGATCCAGCAGTTGTTTATCTCTTTTTCTCAGCCTCTTTATTTTCCATCATTTGGTCTTCTATATCACTAATTCTCTCTTCTGCTTCATTTATCATAGCAGTTAGAGCCTCCATTTTTTATTGCACCTCATTAATAGACTTTTTGATTTTGACTTGGTTAGAATTTAGTTGTTTTATTTCTCCAGAACGTGTTTCTCTAATATCTTCCATGATTTTTCCAAACCCAGCTAGTATTTTTAACATTGTCATTCTGAACTCTAGTTCTGACATCTTACTAATGTCCATATTGATTATTTCCCTGGCAGTAGGTACTGCCTTTTGTTCTTTTTTTTAGGTGAGTTTTCCATCTTGTCATATTTTGTCCAGAGGAGAATAGATCAATGAGAGGACAAAATGCTAACAGGCTAACAATGCCCCTAGAAAAATATACACTAAACAAATCAGAAGAGACTCGAAACCAGGGGAAATAAAAGGGAAAGAAAGAAAAAAGAAAAAACAAGAAAAAGATGAAAAACAAATAAACAAGCAAACAAAAGAACAGAATATGATCAAATATGATCAGGCTGGTGCCTAGATCAGTGCCACATACAGGATTTTGTGCATATTTTTGTCTGTTGGAAGAAAGTGCCTCCCAAAATTTTAAAGAAAGAAGAGCTTATATATGTACAAAAATAAGGGTAAATATGATGAAGGGATGGAATATGACTGTAAAGATGAAAATTATAAAGATTTTATAAAAGGAATTGATATGATAAGAAGTTGGTTGAAAAAAGAAAGAAGAGTATTAATAAAAAAAAAAGGAGAGAAGATGATCAGGCAAGAGACTAGAACAAAGCCATACACTAGAGATTTAGGGTATATTTTGGTCTATTAGAAGAAACTGTATCCCAAAATTTTAAAGAAAGAACAACTTACATACACAAAAAATAAGGTTAACTACTATGAAGGGATAGAATATGACTCTAAAAATGAAAAATAAAAAAGATTTGTTTTAAAAGGGATTGATAAGATGTTGGTTGAAAAAGGGAAAAGAAAAATTCCAAAAAAAAAAGTTAAAAAAATTAACTTTGAAAGACTAAAGAATCATCGTAAAAAAGTCATGAATTCTATGTGGTGTATTCCCCTAGAGCTGGGGTCCTGCTGTTCTCATTGACCAGTAAACTTGGTCTTGGCTGGCTGTTCTTGCTGATCTTCTGGGGGAGGGGCCTGTTGCCGTGGTTCTCAAATGCCTTTGCCAGAGTCAGAATTGCCAGCCCTTGCCAGTTGACTATGTAATCTGCTGTGGTTTGTTCTTGGGACCTTTTGTTCCCTGCAAGCCTTCCATACAGCTTTGGAGGATGAGAGTGAAAATGGTGGTCTCCCAATCTCTGCCCCAGAAGCACCAAGAACTTGGGGCCCCCTCCTCAGTGTGCCCCCAGAGAAAAGCAGTCAATCGCTCCCATCTCCCCAGTCTCTGGCTGCACTCCATGCTCACCTGGCCTGACCAAGCATTTATATCTCTGGCACCCAACCCTGTTTGGAGTCTCCAAATCTAGCAGATCCCTGTGATGCACTCCTGTGCTGCTTCTCCCTGGAGAGGAAGGGGAGTCTCCCTGGATCTGCCACTTGTTGGGTCCCTGATGGAAGTGCAGCGGCCCAACTGTGCCACGGATCATGTTTTATGGCAACCTGGATCTGAGAGCCCACTCTTCGGCTCCGTCTCTGCAGCCAGCTTCCCCACTCCGATACCTGGGCGCTCTGCCACTGCCAGGCAACCCCGGTCTTTCTCTGACCCCAAGGGTCCTGAGACCACACTCTCCCAGTGAGGGTTCCACCCCCCACTTAGCCACTGAAGCGACGTCCCTCAGCAGATCTGACTTCTAAAATTTCCGATTTTGTGCTCTGCTGCTCTATCACTTGCCAGTAGTGGCTGATGGAAGCCCCCTCCCCCGCCGTCTATCTTCCCGAATATCGCCTCGGATTCACTTCTCCACATGTCCTACCTTCCAGAAAGTGGTCGCTTTTCTGTTCAGAGGGTTGTTGCTATTCTTTTCTTCAATCTCCTATTGAGTTCGTAGGTGTTCGGAATGGTTTGATCACTTTCTAGCTGAATTCTTGGGACCAGACAAAATTTAGGTCTCCTACTCCTCTGCCATCTTGCTCTGGACCACATGTTCTTTATCCATTAATCTGTTGAAGGGCATCTCAGCTCTTTCCACAGTTTGGCTATTACAGACATTGCTGCTATGAACATTGTGGTGAATATGGCCCTTCTTTTCACTACATCTGGGTCCTTGGGGTAAATACCCAGTAGTGCAATTCCTGGGTCATAGGGTAGCTCTATTTTTAATTTTTTGAGGAACCTCCACACTGTTTTCCAAAGTGGCTGTAACAACTTGCATTTTCACCAACAGTGTAAGAGGGTTCCCCTTTCTCTACAACCTCTCCAACATTTGTAGTTTCTTGCCTTGTCAATTTTTGCCATTCTAACTGGTGTGAGGTGGTATCTCACTGTGGTTTTGAATTGAATTTCCCTGATGGCTAATGTTGATGAACATTTTTTCATGTGTCTGTTAGCCATTTGTATGTCTTCTTCAGAGAAGTGTCTGTTCATGTCTTCTGCCCATTTTTTGACTTGATTATTTGTTTTTTGAGTGTTGAGTTTGAGAAGTTCTTTGTAGATCTTGGAAATCAACGCTTTGTCTGTAGTGTCATTTGCAAATAGCTTCTCCCATTCTGTGGGTTGCCTCTTTGTTTTGTTGACTGCTTCCTTTGCTGTGCAGAAGCTTTTTATCTTGATGAAGTACCAAAAGTTCATTTTTGCCTTTGTTTCACTTGCCTGTGGAGATGTATCCTGAAAGAATTTGCTGTGGCCGATGTTGAAGTGTTTACTGCCTATGTTCTCCTCTAGGGTTTTGATGGATTCCTGTCTCACATTAAGGTCTTTTATCCATTTTGAGTTTATCTTTGTGTATGGTGTTAGAGAATGATCAAGTTTCATTCTTCTGTATATAGCTGTCCAATTTTCCCTGCACCATTTATTGAAGAGACTGTCTTTTTTCCATTGCATATTTTTTTCCTGCTTTGTCAAAGATTATTGGAACACAGTTTTGAGGGTCCATATCTGGGCTCTCTATTCTGTTCCATTGGTCTATATGTCTGTCTGTTTTTGTGTCTGTACCATGCTGTATTGGTAATCAATGCTTTGTAATATAGCTTGAAATCAGGCAACGTGATGCCCCCAGCTTTGTTTTTCTTTTTCAACATTTCCTTGGCAATTCAGGGTCTTTTCTGATTCCATACAAATTTTAAGATTGCTTGTTCCAGCACTTTGAAAAATGGCATTGGGATTTTAATCAGGATGGCATTGAAGGTATATATTGCTTTGGGTAGCATAGACATTTAACAATATTTATCCTTCCAATCCATGAGCATGGAATGTTTTTCCATCTTTTTTTGTCTTCTTAAATTTCTTTTATGAGTCTTCTGTAGTTCCTACTGTATAGACCCTTTACCTCTTTAGTTAGGTTTATTCAGAGGTATCTTATGGTTTTTGGTGCTATTGTAAATGGAATAAATTATCTAATTTCTCTTTCTACCAATGCATTGTTAGAGTATAAGAAAGCAACTGATTTCTGTGCATTGATTTTGTATCCTGCCCCATTATTGAATTGCTGTATGAGTTCTAGTAATTAGAGTGTGGAGTCTTTTGGGTTTTCCACATAAAGTATCATGTCATCTGTGGAAAGAGAGAGTTTGACTTCTTTGCCAATTTGAATACCTTTTATTTCTTTTTGTTGTCTGACTGCTGTTTCTAGGACTTCTAGTACTATGTTGAACAATAGTGGTGAGAGTGGGCATCCTTGACGTGTTCCTGTTCTTAAAGGAAAGGCTCTCAGCTTTTCCCCACTGAGGATGATATTCACTGTGAGTTTTTCATAGATGGATTTTATGAACTTGAGGAATGTTCCCTCGATCCCTATACTCTGAAGAGTTTTAATCTAGAAAGGATGCTGTATTTTGTCAAATTCTTTTTCTGGATCAATTGAGAGGATCACATGGTTGTTCTCTCTCCTCTTATTAATGTGTTCTATCATACTGATTGATTTGCAAATGTTGAACCACCCTTGCTTCCTGGGGATTAATCCCACTTGGTCGTAGTGGATGATCCTTTTAACGTATTGTTGGAGCCTATTAGCTAGGATTTTGTTGAGGATTTCAGAATCTATATTCATCAGGGATATTGGTCTGAAATTCTCCTTTTTGATGGGGTCTCTGCCTGGTTTGGGGATTAAGGTAATGTTGGCCTCATAGAATGAGTCTGTAAGGTTTCCTTCTGTTTCTATTTTTTGAAACAACTTCAGGAAAATAGGTATTATTTCTTCCTTGAATGTTTGGTAGAATTCCCCAGGGAATCCATCAGGCCCTGGACTCTTGTTTTTTAGGATGTTTTTGATCACTGCTTCAATCTCATTAGTAGTTATTGGCCTCTTCAGGTTGTCAATTTCTTCCTGTTTCAGTCTTGGGACTTTATAGGTTTCCAGGAAAGCATCCATTTTATCCAGGTTGATCAACTTATTGGCATATAGTTGTTGATAATTTCTAATAATTGTTTCTCTTTCCTTGGTGTTAGTCATGATCTCTCCCTTTTCATTCATAATTTTATTAATTTGGGTCCTTTGGCTTTTCTTTTGGATAAGTCTGACCAGTGGTTTATTTATCTTATTAATTTTCTCAAAGAACCAGCTTCTAGTTTTGTTGATCTGATCTACTGTGTTTCTGGTTTCTAATTCATTGATCTCTGCTCTAATCTTAATTATTTCTCTTCTAATGTTTGGCTTAGGCATCATTTGTTGCTTTTTCTCCAGTTCTTTAGGGTGTAAAGTTAGTTGGTGAATTCAGGATTTTTCTATTTTTTTGAGTGAGGCTTGGATGGCTATGTATTTCCCCCTTAGGACCTCCTTTGCAGTTCCCATAGGTTTTGGACCAATGTGTTTTCATTCTCATTGGTTTCCATGAATTGTTTAAGTTCTTTGATTTCCTGGTTAACCCAAACCTTGAGCAGAGTGGTCTTTAGCTTACAAGTGTTTGAATTTCTTTCAAGTTTTTTCTTCTGATTGAGTTCCAGTTTTAAAGCATTATGGTCTGAGAATATGCAGGGAACAAACTCAATCTTTTGGTATTGGTTGAGTCCTGATTTGTGACCCAATATATGATCTATTCTGGAGAAAGTTCTGTGTGTGCTCGAGAAGAATGAACATTCTGTTGTTTTAGGCTGGAATGTTCTGTTTATATCTATGAGGTCCATCTGGTCCAGTGTTTTATTCAAAGCTCTTATTTCTTTGTTGATTTTCTGCTTAGATGATCTGTCTATTGCTGAGAGTAGAGTATTGAGTCTCCTACAATCAATGTATTTTTATCAATATGACTCTTTAGTTTGGTTCACAGTTGGCTTATGTAGATGACTGCTCCCATGTTGGGGGCTTAGATATTTACAATTGTTAGATCTTCTTGTTGGATAGACCCTTTAAGAATGATATAGTGTCCTTTTGTGTCTATAACTACAGTCCTTAGCTTAAAATCTAGTTTGTCTGATATAAGAATTGCTACCCAGGCTTTCTTTTGAGGTCTGTTGGCATGGAAAAGAGATCTGGATGTATTTTTAGGTTCAAAATGAGTATCCTGCAGGCAGCATATGGATGGGTCCTCTCTTTTTATAATCTGCAACCCTGTGCCATTTTATAAGAGCATTTATGCCGTTCACATTGAGAGTGATTATTGAAAGATATGAATTTATTGTCATCATGTTGTCTGTGATGTCCTTGTTTCTATAGATTGTCTCTGTAAATTTCTGTTCTATATCACTCTTGGGGGCTTTCTTCTTTTATAGAACCCCCCTTAATAGTTATGGCAGGGCCGACTTAGTGTTCACATAATCTTTCAGTTTCTGCTGGTTTTCGAAGGTCTGCATCTCTCTATCCATTCTAAATGACAGCCTTTTTGGATAAAGTATTCTTGGCTGCCTGTTCTTCTCATTTAGTACCCTGAATATGTCTTGCCAGCCCTTTCTGGCTTGCCAGGTCTCTGTGGGTAGGTCTGATGTTATTCTGATGTTCCTCCCTCTGTACGTAAGGAATCTCTTCCCCCTAACTGCCCTTAAGATGGTTTCCTTGGTTCTAAGATTTGCGAGTTTTACTATTACATGCTGGGGTGTTGGCCCATTTTCCTTGATCTTGGGAGGGGTCCTCTCTGACTCTAGGGCATGAATGTTTGTTTCATTCCCCAGATTAGGGAAGTTCTCAGCTACTATTTGCTCAAATATATCTTCTAGTCCTTTCTCTCTTTCCACCCCCTCAGGGATCCCAATAATTCTGACACTGGAACGTTTCATGGTGTCACTTATTTCTCTGATTCTGTTTTCATGGATTTTGAGTTTTTTCTCCCTGGCCTCCTCTTTTTCCTTTTTTTCTATCAGTTGGTCTTCTAAATCATTAATTCATTCTTCTGCCTCGCTTACCCTAGCTGTTAGAGTATCTAGATTAGATTGGATATCATTGATAGCATTTTTAAGTTCTGCCATTTCAGCTTTCATTTCTTCCATTAGAGACTCTATGTTGCCATTAATCGATTTCTCCATTTTAGCTATCAGCCTCACAACTGCTACCCTGAATTCCATTTCCAACACCTTGGTTATATCCATATCCATTTGTAAATCTGTGGCAGAAGTCACATTCTCTGAATCTTTCCTTTTAGGGGGTTCCTCCTCATAGTCATTCTGTTGAGGGGTGGTTGAGGGAATATACAGAGTCCAAATTATTGACCACAACCCAAGCAAGATGTACCTGTTTTATAGGGACTTTAAGGATGGCGGTCTCTTGTTCTCCCAGCTTGGGAGGGAGGGACCTGCTGAGATGTTACTCTGGCAACCCTGTTTGGGCAAAGTTGCCCTGCCCGCTGTGGGAGGGGGAAGGGCTCAGTGAAAACCGCTTTTGGGGGGCTTTTGTTCTCTGGCAGTTTTCCCTGGAGGCTTTCTTTGTCTCTTCCGAGAGTCAGAGCAGAAGAGACCATTTCCTACCATCTGCCTCAGAACAGAGAGATTACAGTCTGTTCTTCAGTGAGCTCTCCAGGTCACACTGTCTCTGTTTCTGTCTGTGCTGCTATAAACTGCAGGGTCCTGGGTTGTGCACCCCTCAGCAGGGCTCCCAGTATTTGCCTCCAGGTTGGGGCATGGGTTCATGTCTCTGCCCTTTGTGCTTCTAAAACCACCAGCTGTCCCCAGCTCACATACGTGGCCCTGCATAGTCTGGGGAGCTGCCCTAACGTCCTTTCCCCGTTCCTACCGGTCTGCGAGTCTGTGCCCTGTCCACACTGTGGGAGGCTATCGCTCACCAGTGGTGCAGGATCCCCACGGCTCCCTCCCCCTTCCATTTATCTTCTGATATGTGCCCGCAGAATCATGGCTCCCTGCTTCATACCTCAAAACCAACCGCCTGTGATATTCTGTTTGTAGAGATCCAGATCTAACTTCTTACATCTCAGGCTGATTTCGTGGGTGTTCAGAGTGGTCTGGTGGATATCCAGCTCAATTTTGCGGACTGGTTTGAATTGGGTCCCCTACTCCTCTGCCATCTGTTTTCAGAGTCTGGCTTCGTATCTTAAAAGAGTAAACTTTCTGTTCTGACATGTAAAGAATTTGAAAGTTATCACTCCTTCCCTCAACAAGAGAAAAACTGAACAAACTGAAAATCAACTCTCTTCTTAGATTCATCAGAGAATTAATGTCACAAACTACTGCTCCCAAAACTGTGGAGACAGAGAAATACAGAGACTCACTGCTTACTGGAAGCAGAAACCATCAGTAGAAAAACTTAATCAGTAATCAACTAGTTGCTGAACATAGGTTCCTGGAGATGCAGCCTTGAGGGGACTCACACTTTCATGAGTTTTACCTCCAAGAATTCTATCAGGTTCCCAGGGTGAAGATCAGAGAAAATTTCCCACCTGCTTCCAGCAGGAGGAGGCAAGTAACTACAGGGAGAAAATGTGCCCAGAACATTCTGTTCTCCTTCCCAAAAAACTCCTTCAAGGAAAACCACTTGAGTCTAATCCAATATGGATTAAGGGAAATATCAATCTAATGCTTGCTGTCCAGCTTAAGGGGAGAAAAATAAAAGACTGTGTAAGTCATAGGTCAGAAGCACAGACCTGCTAAAAGGCTGAGACTTAAATATAATGCTTCCTCTCCCCTCACCTAATTCACCATGGTATCAATAAGAACTCAGTATCATAACAGGGGATACAACTGAAAAAACTGCAAGTGTCAGACCTTATTTAAGAAAAAAAATCTCTAGGCAAACCCAAAGACAAAAAGGAGACAAAAAAAAAAAGAAGAAGAACACTAGAGGAAATTAAGCTTCTGATGCTGTCAGCTACAGCAGATATAAACACAGCCTAACTACTAGCCTGTTCAGCAAAAACACCTCACACTAAAGACCTGTTTCTATACTCAATATATCATGTGATCTTTTAGAAAATTACAAGACAGACTAAAAGACAAAACTAAACAAAAACAAACAAAACAGCACAGTCTGAAGAGATAGTGCAATCATCAGAGCCAAATTCAGATAACATAAATTTTGAAACTAGGGAATTTGAATTAACTATGATAATATGCTAAAGGCTTTGATGGAAAAAGAACAACATGCAAGAGCAGATGGGGAATGTAAGCAGAGAAATGGAAACTCCAAAAGGAAATGTTATAAATCAAAAACTAACAGAAGTGAAGAATCCCTTTTGTGGACTTGTCAGCACACTGAACACAGCCAAGGGAAAAAAATCAGTAAGCTTGAATATATATCACCAGAAATTTTCCAAACTGAAAAACAAAGAAAAAAGAAATAATAGAACATCCAAGGACTGTGGGACAATTTCAAAAGGTGTAGCTTTACATGTAATGGGAATACCAGCAGAAAAAAAAAATATATATATATATATATATAAAAAGAAGAGAAGAAATATTTGAAGTAATAATGGCTGAGAATTTTCTGAGATAAATGACAGACACCAGCCACAGAATCAAGAATCCCAGAGAGCACCAAGCCAAATAATACAAATATATATATATGTATATATACACACACTTAGACATACTATATTCATAATGCCAAAAATCAAAGACAAAGAGAAAATCTTGAAAGAAGTCAGAGGGGGAAAAAAACCACCATACCTACAAAGAAACATGGAAAAGAGTTATATCATATTTTTTTTTTTACAGAAACTATGCAAACAAGAAGAAAGTGGAGTGGATATTGAAAGTGTTGAAAGGAAAAAAAAACCACTAATTTACACTATTGTATCCAATGAAATTATTCTTCACAAGTAAAGGAGAAATAGGCTTTCTCAGACAAACAAAAACAGAGAATTCATCATGTTGACCTTTTGTTTAGAGAACTTGGTATACTCCTCTATTAATTTCAGGAGTATTTTGTTGCTGATTCTTAGGGATTTTCCAGAGACCATCATGATTGTGTCATTTGTGAACAAGGATGTTTTTATTTTTCCCTTTACAGTCTGTATATCTTTTATTTCCTTTTCTTGTCTTATTGTATTTGCTAGGACTTCCAGTATGATGCTCCCATATACTTCCTCTTTTCTCACACAGTATTTACCCAATTGTTACCATCTTCCATTAATATGGTATATTTTATACAATTGGTGAGCTAATACTGATATATTATTATTAACTAAAGTTCATATTAAGGCTCATTCATTTTGTTGTACAGCTCTGTGGGTTTTTTTTTTTTTTAGATTTTATTTATTTGACAGAGAGATAGCACAAGTAGGCAGAGCAGCAGGCAGAGGGAGAGGGAGAAGTAGACTCCCGCTGAGCAGGGAGCCCGATGTGGGGCTCGATCCCAGGACCCTGGGATCATGACCCAAGCCGAAGGCAGATGCTTAACGACTGAGCCACGCAGGCGCCCCAGCTCTGTGGGTTTTGACAAACACACAATGTATGTATCCATCACTACAGTATCATATTGAATAGTGTTACTGCCTAAAAATCCCCTGTACTCTACGTACTCATCCCTCCCTCTCTCCCCAGAACCCACCCCCCCCCGACACAATCTTTTTACTATCACAGTGGTTTTGCCTTTTCCCAAATGTCATATAGCTGAAATCCTACAAAATGTAGCCTTTCCAGACTGGTTTATTTCACTTAGCAATATGCGTTTAATATTCCTTTATGTTTTTTGGTGGCCTGATAGCCCATTTCTATTTATCCCCAAATTATATTCTATTGTATGGAAAGTATGTACCACATTGTATATAACACAGTTTGTTTATCCATTTACCTGTTGAAGGACATCTTGGTTGCTTCCAAGTTTTGGCAATTATGAAGATACCGTAAATATTTTTGTGCAGTTTTCTGTGTGGACAGAAATTTTCAACTCATTGACTAACTCCCCAGAAGCATGATTGGTATATGGTATGGTAAGTTCATGCTTAGCTTTGTAAGAAAATACCAAAGTATTTTCCAAATTTACAATTTTGCATGCCCACCAGCCATAAATGAAACCTCCTGTTGCTCCACATTCTCACCAGCATCTGGTGCTATCACTGTTTTAGGTTTTAGCAATCTAATAAGTGTAGAGTGTAGCATCCCATTGTGGAATTTAATTGTTGTTTTAATTTGTAAATCTGTAATGATATATGTTGAACATCTTTTCATATACTTATGTGTCATCTGTATATCATTTTTAGTGTGGTGTCTAATCAGATATTTTGTTTCCTTATTGTTGAGTTTTAAAAGTGTTTTGTATATTTTGGATACAAGTCCTTTAACAGATATGTGTTTTGCAAATATTTTTTCTTCCAGTCTGTGGCTTTTCATTCTTTTAACAGAGTGTTTTATAGAGCTGAAGTTTTTAATTTTAAGTCCAACCCATTAACTTTTTTTTCCACAAAAAAATCATTGCCAATAAGTCTGGTTGACTTTATAATAACTGAGAAAGAGCCACCCTAGATTTTCCCTTATGTTATCTTGTGAGAGTTTTATAGTTCTGAATTTACATTTTAATCTACAATCCATTTTTAGTTAATTTTTGTGAAAGTTCTAAGCTTTTTTATTTTTTTTTTGCATGTGGATGGCCAGTTCAGCACCATTTGTTGAAAAGACTATTGACTCCACTGACTTGCTTTTGATCATTTGCAAAAATCAGTTGATGTTATTTGTGTGGGTATATTTCTGGGTTTTCTATCCTATTCCACTGATTTTTTGCCTATTCTGTCACCAATATTATACTGTCTTGAACACTGTAACTTTATAGTAACTCTTAAAATTAAAAAAATGTTAACCTATATAGACTTTAGAATAAGTGTGTTGATATCCACAAAGTAACTTTCTGAGAATTTGATTGGGATTGCATTGAATCTCTAAATCAATTTGTGATGAACTGACATTTTAAAAAGGTTAAATTTTCCTACTCATGAACATGAAATAGCTCGCCATTTATTTAGATCTTCTTTGATTTCTTTCATTAACATTTTTGTGGCTTTCTTTATATAGATCTTGTATATGTTTTGTTTTACGTATTCATAGTGCTTTGTTGTTAGAAGAATTCTTCTCTATTTCTGAAAGAAATATTGAAAACTATAGTTTTAGAAACATTCCATGAAAATAGTTACACAGCCCCATTTTCTCTAATAAAAGTGAATTTCATAAGAAGTTAATTTGCCAGGAGTTTGGGAAGAGGGAGAGAGGGGGCAAATAGGTGGAACACAAGGAATTTTTAAGGCAGTGAAACTATTATGCATGATAATCTAATGGTGGATACATGACATTACATGCTTGCCAAAACCCATAGAAATGTACCACATGAAGATTAAACTGTACTGGAAACTATTGTCTTTTAAAATAATAATGTATCAATGTTGACACTCATCAGTTATAAGAAATATATCACACTAATGTAAGATGTTAATAAATGAGAAAACTGTGAGGTGGGGCGTATGTGGAAATTCTCTGTTGTTTCTGTTCAATATTTTGTAAACCTAGACTGTCTTTAAAAAATAAAGTATGGGGAGGGCAGAGCAAGATTGCGGAGGAGTAGGAGACCTGGGTTTCCTCTGGTCTCAGGAATTCAGCTGAATAGAGATCAAACCATTCTGAACACCTACGAACTCAACAGGAGATCGAAGGTAAGAATAGTAACAACACTCTGAACAGAAAAGCGACCACTTTCTGGAAGGTAGGACGTGCGGAGAAGTGAATCCGAGGCGATATTCGGGAGGATAGACAGCGTGGAAGGGGGCCTCCGTTGGCCGCTTCTGGCAAGTGATAGAGCCGCGGAGCACAAAATCGGACCTTTTAGAAGTCAGCTCCGCTGAGGGACATCACTCCAGTGGCTAAGCAGGGGGTGGAACCCTCGCGGGACAGTGTGGCCTCAGGACCCTCGGGTCACAGAAAGACCGGGGGTGCCTGAGTGCGGCAGAGCTCCCAGGTATCAGAGCGGGGAAGACGGCTGCAGAGATGGAGCTGAGGCGCAGTCTCTCAGCTAGGGGTTGCCAGAAATTGATCCGCAGGCCAGTCGGGCCACTGCTCCTCCAGCAGGGACCCAACAAATGGCAGATCCGGGGAGACTCCCCTTCCTCCCCCAGGAGGAGTAGCGCGGAAGCACACAGCAAGGATCTGCTGGGTTTGGAGACTCCACACGGGGTTGGGTGCCAGACAAAGAAACGCTCGATCACAGGCCGGGTGAGCACGGAGTGCGGCCGGAGACCAGGGAGGCGGGAGTGACTGCTTTTCTCTGGGGGCACACTGAGGAGCGGGGCCCCAAGTTCTCAGCTCCTCCGGGCGGAGATTGGGAGGCCACCATTTTCACCCTGGTCCTCCAGAACTGTGCCTAGAGCTTGCAGGGACCAAAAGCTCCTGAGAGGAAACCTGAGCTGATTGCTTAGCCCGGACTCAAAGGGCGGGGCAATTCCGCCCCCGGCAAAGACATTTGGGAACCACGGCAACAGGCCCCTCCCCCATAAGATCAGCACGAACAACCAGCAAGCCAAGACCAAGTTTACCAATCAAGGACAACGGGAGAACTCCAGCGCTAGGGGAATACTGTACATAGAATTCATGGCTTTTTTACCATAATTCATTAGTTTTTTCAAAGTTAATTTTTTTTTGAATTTTGTTTTTCCCTTTTTCAAAGAACATCTTATCAATTCCTTTTCAAAGGATTATTCACCATGACCATGTGGGATTTATCCCTGGGCTGCAAGGCTGGTTCAACATCTGCAAATCAATCAATGTGATACAATATATTAACAAAAGAAAGAACAAGAATCATATGATCCTCTCAATAGATGCAGAAAAAGCATTTGACAAAGTACAGCATCCTTTCTTGATCAAAATTCTTCAGAGTATAGGGATAGAGGGTACATACTTCAATATCATAAAAGCCATCTACGAAAAACCTACAGTGAATATCATTCTCAATGGGGAAAAGCTGAGAGCTTATCCCCTGTGGTCAGGAACGTGGCAGGGATGTCCACTCTCACCACTGCTATTCAACATAGTATTAGAAGTCCTAGCCACAGCAATCAGACACAAAAAGAATTCAAAGGCATCCAAATCGGCAAAGAGGCAGTCAAACTCTCAATCTTTGTGGTTAATATGATACTGTATGTGGAAAACCCAAAAGACTCCACCCCAAAACTGCTAGAAGTCGTACAGCATTTCAGTAAAGTAGCAGGATATCAAATCAATGCCCAGAAATCAGTGGCATTCCTATACACCAACAACAAGACAGAAGAGAGACAAATCAAGGTGTCGATCCCATTTACAATTGCACCCAAAATCATAAGATACCTAGGAATAAATCTAACCAAAGAGGCAAAGGATCTGTACTCAGAAAACGATAAAATACTCCCCCCAAAAATTGAAGAAGACACAAAGAAATGGAAAAATGTTCCATGCTCATGGATTGGAAGAACCAACATTATGAAGATGTCAGTGCTACCTAGAGCAATCTACACATTCAGTGCAATCCCCATCAAATATCATCCACCTTTTTCAAAGAAATGGAACAAATAATCCTAAAATTTGTATGGAACCAGAAGAGACCCCGCATAGCCAGAGGAATATTCAAAAAGAAAAGCAAAGCTGGCGGCATCACAATTCCGGACTTCCAGCTCTATTACAAAGCTGTCATCATCAAGACAGTATGGTACGGGCACAAAAACAGACACATAGATCAACGGAACAAAATCGAGAGCCCAGAAATGGACCCTCAACTCTATGGTCAACTTATCTTTGACAAAGCAGGAAAGAATGTCCAATGGCAAAAAGACAGTCTCTTCAACAAATGGTGTTGGGAAAATTGGACAGCCACATGCAGAAGAATGAAACTGGACCATTTCCTTACACCACACACAAAAATAGACTCCAAAGGGTTGAAAGACCTAAATGTGAGACAGGAGTCCATCAAAATCCTAAAGGAGAACACAGGCAGCAACCTCTTCGACCTCAGCTGCAGCAAATTCTTCCTAGAAACATCACCAAAGGCACGGGAAGCCAGGGCAAAAATGAACTCTTGGGATTTCATCAAGATAAAAAGCTTTTGCACAGCAAAAGAAACAGTCCACAAAACCAAAACAAAACCGACAGAATGGGAGAAAATATTTGCAAATGACATATCAGATAAAGTGCTAGTATCCAAAATCTATAAAGAACTTATCAAACTCAACACCCAAAGAACAAATAATCCAATCAAGAAATGGGCAGAAGACATGAACAGACATTTTTCCAAAGAAGACATCCAAATGGCCAACAGGCACATGAAAAAGTGCTCAACATCGCTCAGCATCAGGGAAATTCAAATCAAAACCTCAATGAGATACCACCTCACACCCGTCAGAATGGCTAAAATTAACAAGTCAGGAAATGACAGATGTTGGCAGGGGTGTGGAGAAAGGGGAACCCTCCTACACTGTTGGTGGGAATGCAAGCTGGTGCAACCCCTCTGGAAAACAGTATGGAGATTCCTCAAACAGTTGAAATTAGAGCTAACATTCGATCCAGCAATTGCACTACTGGGTATTTACCCCAAAGATACAAATGTAGGGACCCGAAGGGGTACATGCACCCCAATGTTTATAGCAGCAATGTCCACAATAG
>NW_027397091.1:19850544-20041972 GCF_003265705.2 Callorhinus ursinus
ACAAAAACAGAACAATACAAAAAAGGCAGAATGTGATCAAATATGATTAGGCTAGTGCATAGATCAGTGCCACACACTAGATTTTGGGCGTATTTTGGTCTGTTAGAAAAAAGTGCCTCCTAAAATTTTTAAGGAAGAAAGACATATATGTACAAAATAAGGGTTGATACAATGAAGGGATAGTAGATGACTGTAAAGATGAAAATTATAAAAGATTTTATAAAAGGACTTTAAGATAAGAAGTTGTTTGAAAAAAGAAAGAAGATTAAAAAAAAAAAGAAAAAAGGGAGAGAATGTGATCAGGCAGGAGACTAGAACAGAGCCATACAGTAGTGATTTAGGGTATATTTTTATCTGTTAGAAGAAACTGTATCTCAAAATTTTAAAGAGAGAACAACTTATATATATATGCCAAAAATAAGGGTAACTACTATGAAGGGATAAAATATGACTCTAAAAATGAAAAATAAAAAATGTTTTATTTTTTTTTTAAAAGAGATTGATAAGATGTTGGTTGAAAAAGTGAAAAAGAAAAAAAACAGTTAACAAAAATTAACTTTGATGAACTAATGAATCATGGTAAAAAAAAAGCCATGAATCCTATGTGCAGTATTCCCCTAGCGCTGGAGTTCTCCCGTTCTCCTTGATGGTAAACTTGGTCTTGGCTTGCTGGCTGTTCGTGCTGATCTTCTGGGGGAGGGGCCTGTTGCTGTGGTTCCCAAATATCTTTGCCGGAGGCTGAATTGCCCTGCCCTTGTCAGTCCGGGCTAAGCAAGCTGCTCGGGTTTGATCTCAGGAGCTTTTGTTCCCTGCAAGCTCTCCGTACAGCCTTGGAGGACCAGGGCAAAAATGGTGGCCTCCCAATCTCCACCCGGAGGAGCTGAGAACTCGGGGCCCCGCTCCTCAGTGCGCCCCCAGAGAAAAGCAGTCACTCCCTTGTCCCTGGTCCGGCCGCTCTCCGTGCTCACCTGGCCTGTGACTGAGCGTTGCTATCTCTGTTACCTGACCCCATGTGGAGTCTCCAAACCCAGCAGATCCCTGCGGTGCGCTCCTGCACCACTCCTCCCAGGGGAGAGAGGGCAGTCTCCCCGGATCTGCTGCCTGTTGGGTCCCTGCTGCAGGAGCAGTGGCCCGACTGGGCCGCGGATCACAGTTTATGGCAACCCCAAGCTGAGAGCCCGTGCCTCAGCTCCGTCTCTGCAGCCGGCTTCCCTGCTCCGATACCTGGGAGCTCTGGCGCACTCAGGCTCCCCCGGTCTTTCTGTGACCCCAAGGGTCCTGAGATCACCCTGTCCCAGGAGAATTCCACCTCCAGCTTAGCCACTGCAGCGACGTCCCTCCGTGGAGCCGACTTCTAAAAGGTCCCATTTTGTGCTCCGCGGCTCTAGCACTTGCCAGAAGCGGCCAACGGAGGCCCCCTCCCCCGCCGTCTATCCTCCCGAATATCGCCTAGGATTCACTTCTCCGCACGTCCTACCTTCCAGTAAGTGGTCGCTTCTCTGTTCAGATAGTTGTTGCTACTCTCCTCTTTGATCTCCTGTTGAGTTCGTAGGTGTTCAGAATGGTTTGATCCCTATTCAGCTGAATTCCTGAGACCAGACGAAATCTAGGTCTCCTACTCCTCTGCCATCTTGCTCTGCCCCCCAAGATTGCTTCTTGTTTTATTTTTTTAATTTTTATTTATTTGACAGAGAGAGAGATAGTGAGAGAGGGAATACAAGCAGGGTGAGTGGGAGAGGAAGAAGCAGACTTCCCACGGAGTAGGGAGTCTGATGTGGGGCTCGATCCCAGGACCCTGGGATCATGACCTGAGCCGAAGGCAGACGCTTAATGACTGAGCCACCCAGGCGCCCCTACTTCTTGTTTTATAAATTGCAATAACAAAATAACCACAAGACATGAAAAGAGAAAGACCAACTCTTATTTTTCAGGCCAATTCCCATTAAACAATATAACCAAAAATAAATAAATGGGCATCATTTATGCAAAAGCTTATGTGCTTTATGGTTCTAAGCCCATGGTAAATGTGACTTATTGTATGAATCAACATGCTCCTTGGAGTCTAATCGCTGAATTTTAAGTGGTGACCTACTTATTGCTTGATAGTGGGTTCAACAGGAACAGTTTTTTATATGGATGCCTTTCAACAGGCCTCTCTTCTCCCCATCACTCCACCCACTCCTATGCCCACCCTGAGTGGCTGCAGCTATCAGCAGCATGAGGTGTGGGAATGTCTAATTATAGCCATAGAAAGTGGTTGGCAGCGGAGTTACAGTCCATCGAGTAATGTGGCTTTGGTGGTAAAAGAGGACTCACAGCTGATACCAATTTTATTTATTTATGTCTCAAAGTTCAAAACAGTACACGGAAAGAATTACACTACTGGAGCGGAGAAGGTTCAATGTAAAAGGAAGTCTTTAAGCTCCTCTCTCCCCCAGCACAATTGCCACTCCTGGGTATACAGAATTGGATTAAGCAGAGCCCTCAGTTCAATCAGTCCATGCTGTGCTCTTGGCTTACTTTCACTGATTGATGGTTTGATTATTTAATTCATTCGTTGTTTTGCACTTTATTCCTGTTGCTGCTATTCTTCTTCCTCAGTAGACGTCTGTGCTAATAGATTTAATAAATGTGCTCGTACACGTACATATCTTTGAACGGGAGTGATTTTTTTCCCTTTCTATCTTTTTCTATTTTTTATTATTACAATGCCAAAAAGTCTCATGAAACAAAAGCATCTCCAAAGGAAGCCTGGACTGAAGTTACTTGAAATTTGTTACCTTGCTGGGCACACTGGACTAGTGGTGCATGGAGACATAGGGGACATAGAGTGGACATCCTGCACAGGTAGGGGAAGCCACCAGCTGTGGTCAGGACTTGGAGATGATCTTCATCAAGACCAGATTAAAACCCCAGAGTTGTGTGAATTTGGAATAGGTTAGAATTTTATACGAAGTAAACTAGGCTATTTTTTTAATAATTTTTTATTGTTACGTTAATCACCATACATTACATCATTAGTTTTTGATGTAGTGTTCCATGATTCATTGTTTGTGCATAACACCCAGTGCTCCACGCAGAATGTGCCCTCTTTAATACCCATCACCAGGCTAACCCATCCCCCCAACCCTCTCCCCTCTAGAACCCTCAGTTTGTTTTTCAGAGTCCATCGTCTCTAATGGTTCATCTCCCCCTCCAACTTACTCCCCTTTATTCTTCCCCTCCTGTTATCTTTTTTTTTTCCTTCACATATATTGCATTATTTGTTTCAGAAGTACAGATCCGTGATTCATCAGCCTTGTACAATTCACAGTGCTCACCATAGCACATAGCCTCCCCAATGTCTATCACCCAGCCACCGAATCCCTCCCACCCCCACCACTCCAGCAACCCTGTTTGTTTCCTGAAATTAAGAATTCCTCATATCAGTGAGGTTATATGATACATGTCTTTCTTTGATTGACTTATTTCATTCAGCATAACACCCTCCAGTTCCATCCACGTCAGTAAACTAGGCTATTAACCGTAAAATGAAATTCTTGTAGAATGCAGAGTATGCAACCCCAAAATATGCCACTTTGGCATAAAAATTATTTTAAGCTAAAGGCACTTAAAAGAATAGTAGTTGCAAGCAAGAAGGGCATTTTAATCTTCTTTTTCTTCTTAAAAGTAGGAGGTTAAAAATTCTCATGTGAAATATGCCATTCCTGTCTCAGAAGGAAAGGAACATTCTTATCATCAAGGATGAGAAACTGAAACCTGGAGAATTCTATACAAACAGACCTTCTTAAAAATAATTCTTATTTTTCCTTATCCTCCCCACATAGTTTCTTCCCCCCCCCCCACAATTGCTTCTCTTTGCTCAACCCACTATAAAAGCAGGCAGGTTTTGCCATTTCTTGGAGTTTCTTTGAGTCTTCATTCCTTATGAAGATTCCTGTGTCATGTAAAACCTGTATAAATATGTATGATTTGCTCTGATTCATTTGTTTATCAGTTTAACTTTCAGGCCCAACCAACAAAACTCTAAGACGGTAGAGGGAGAATTTGCCTCCCCTACACTCTGAAATGAAAAGTGGGAGACTGGAATGTTGTTTTTAAAGGTCTCTTCTCCCTCATCCCTCACCACCCTTTTCCTGAGATAACCCTTTAACAAGTAATGGCTCCATTCAAGATCATAGCTGACCTAACATGGTCAGGAGAAGAACCCTATTCAGAGTTAGGGCTTTTTCCAGTTAGCCTGGAGATGGTACTTCATCACTAGGATGTGCTGGTATAGAATCATGAGAGGGACATGCCTTGAGCAAAGAGCTCACATGGCCAGTATCAGAATTCAGGTTGGTGGAATGCCTCATGGATCTAGACACTTGGTTATCAGTACCCTCCAAACAAGTGATTTTGGAGCAATAGGGAATTACTTTCTAACCAGAAGCCAGGAGAAAAGGTGTAGAGCCAATGTAGATATACTGAGGCCAAAGACCTTTGCAGAGAAAGCTTTGAGCAAAAGATAGTTTAATTGAGGAAATGCATACCAGCACCTTTTAGACCAGGTACAATCAAGAGCTATTCTAAGTCTAAAACCTTAGTCCTACATGTAAGGGGGTAAAGTCTGACCATTATCTGCCCACTTTCTTTCTGTTTTTAAAGATGGTCAAATAAGTAGGCATAGGAAAAAAGAAAATATCCACAAGAAGCGCAAAGAAAAGTAGATCTTAGAAGGAAGCAGAGTGGTGATACTAGCCAAATCCTGGTAGCCAGGATGAAGGTGGAGATAGCAAGTCAGATGGCAGCTGCAATGAAAACTTCTGGACACTTCTGGAGCCTTAGAATAGCAGCAAGGGAAAACTCCTTAACAAGTCTGTATTCTGTGCCTATTTCTGTTCTAAGAAATTACCACACACTTAATGTTTTAACACAGCATACCTTGCAGGTTTGTAGTTCAGAGGTGCAAAATGGGTTTCACTGAACTAAAATCAGCAGGACTGCATTCCTTTCTGAAGGCTCCAGAGGAGAATCCTTTCCCGTGGCATTTCCGGCCTCTAGAGGCCTCCCACATTTCTTGGCCCATAGTACTCTTTCCCCATCTTTGAAATTAACAACACTGGGTTGAGATCTTAGGCTGCATCACTCTGACCTCTCCCTCCTTTCTTTTCTGCATTTAAGTACTCTTGTATTTACAGTGGGTTCACTTAGATGACCCAGGATAATTTTCATATTTTTAGCAATCTTAATTCCATCTGATACCTGAGTTCTTTTTTGCCACGTAACATAACATATTTACCGGATTTGGAGATTAATGTGTGGCTATCTCTGAGGGGGGTTATTATTCTGCCTTCCACAAAGCTCTTTAAAAATCAGCAGTTGAGCTAACAGGATCTCTGTAACCTCTACACAGGGATGTAGCTTGATCTAGTATGACAAAGAAGAGAATGTAGACATCTCCAAAGGCTGCGCTGCCTACCTAAAACAAAGTGGGAAAGTAGCAGGGGAACTGAATTATTCCTGAGCCCTACCACCATAAGTTCATGCCAAGCAACCACCCAGCATTTTGTTTTTCCTATAGGATCAGATAGGTATTGGGTAAGTATTTTCCCAGAGTGGCTGTGAAAATAGAAAGGGCTGAAACTCAGAGTACTAGACAGTGGGTCCCAAGTGACCTGTGTGTCCCTGACAATTAATGAGAGCTGAGAAACTATCTGAGGTGGAGGTAGGATGGGCTTGGCCAGTTTGGCTTAAAGACTCAAACCCACTGGAACTAGTCTGTATGGTAGTTTCTAAGGGAGAGTGGAGGATGGTAAGGAGGAAGATAGCACATGGGGTAGACACAGAAACAGGAGCCAGGGAATGCCAAATCTGACTCCCATCTTCTCAGCTGTTGCCTCAGGTTTGTACCTCCAGAAACAGACTTTGAAACAAAAACTTAAATGTGCAAAGTTGCTGGAAGTGATTCCAGCAAGCACTCCTAGGGGAGTGGGAAGTGTGATATGGAAGGGGAGGCAGCTCACTTAGTGTACATCGGTAAGCAGGTCAGTATGGGGACCTGCAACTTTATCCAGTGGGGACATCTGGAAGATTGTGTAGAACATGCCTCAGAGTTATCTCATCTGAGACTAGGGAAGCTGGGACATTTATTCACCATCTTCCACTTCTCACTGATTGAAGCATTATTTTTCATTACTTTTGGTCTGCTCTACATACAGGCTGAACACACCTCCTTGGCCAGAAGAAGCAGGACCTTGTAGCATAGAACAATATGAATGAATGTTAAATATTGAGGAAATAAGAGCAAGTCACTAATAGCATCTGTCTCAAGAATAGAAGGAGGAATGAAGGGGGGAAAATTCGAGGGGGAGACGAACCATGAGAGACGATGGACTCTGAAAAACAAACTGAGGGTTCTAGAGGGAGGGGTGTGGGGGGATGGGTTAGCCTGGTGATGGGTATTAAAGAGGGTACATTCTGCATGGAGCACTGGGTGTTATGCACAAACAATGAATCATGGAACACTACATCAAAAACTAATGATGTAATGCATGGTGATTAACATAACAATAAAAAAAATTAAAGGAAATAAAAGAATAGAAGGAGGAAGGAAGGGGCACAGTGGGATATCTCCAGGCTAGGTAGGATTATAGGTGGGTTTTAGACACAAATATTTCTAGATAAGGGGTTTGGGTTTGTCTCTAGGGACCTTTTAAAAGTTCTGGCCCAGTATGGTGAACAACATGCATATATAAATACCTAGATGATCTTTATATATGTGCAGATACTATATGAAGATAGGGACTGAACAAAGGCACACTGTCATGTCCCTCCTGGGAGAGTATGGGTGGAAACTTCCCTACAAACAGAGTCTGACAGTTTTTATGCTAATGACTCATTACCAAACACTGGAAGGAGAAATGGAGACAGATATTCCAGGGATGGGATATAGACTACCATCAGAATAAGCAATGCAGGACAAAGGAGAACAATACTAACCTTTTGCAGAGAAGTCTAAGAGAAGCTCATTGTCTGTCATCAAGGACTTGCAAGAGCACTTTAAGGAGGTGCTGATTAAGAGCATAATAAAAAAAAAAAAACAAGAGCATAATATTGGAATCCTACAGCATTTAATATTTGAGCCTCCATTATTGTGGTCCAGAAGAAATCCATCCAGTATAAACTTCCTCGTATGTGCTAAGGTGGATTAGTATATTTCAGCTTGACTTTAGGAGACCTGGACTCTTGCTAAGGAGTCAGAAGCTTGCACTGGTTGATAAGGAGTTAGGAGTTGATATTAAGTAGAGGACTTGGGGAGTGCCCTTGACAACTAAGTGCCTTGAGAACTAAGACACAAATTGCCTTCATTTCCCTGTTGGGTTTTAGCAATTTATAAAGAGGCCTGGAGGCAAAAGAAAAGGTTAATGAGGATGTGAAATACATAACAACGTTTGTTTATTTAGATGAGATAATTATTTTCAGTGGTAGCAGAAAAATAAGAGCAAGGTCCTTTGGATGTCTGGTGTCCTAGAAAGAATAGTTCAAAGTTGTCCTTGGACATGTATTCATACATTCTTGAACCCCTATTCATATAGATTCATATAGTGGACACACAGGGTCCCACCCTGGAGAGAGCATTGACCCTGAAAGTACATCTACTGTCAATAATGGTAGCCTCTAGCTAAAAACTATCAAAAATTGTGGCCTCAAGCCACCAATTGTAGGAGACAAAAAATATCTTAAGCATTTCTGTAGATTTTCAGAAGACTGTTCTTAGAGTACTAACCTCACAAAAGTTATAGCAGGGTTTCATTTGGAAGCTTGAATACTTCCAACAAGGAAGAGAAAGACCATGGGAAAAGCAATACTTATTATCATCAACTGGCCTCAATTCCTCAATTATAAGGAATTTTAAAGCATCTTAGGAAATTTTATAGGAGTTTTAGAGAAGAATATTTTCAGGTTGGTAACCTACACAATTATTTAAAGCGGGTTATCTTATGAAAGATTTCAACGAGGGGGAGAAAGCCTACAGAAAGCTACTTCCTAGGGCATCAGGGAGTCTGTGGTGAGGCTTCTGGTCTTACGAGCAGATGAGCAGAGCTGTGGCAGACTGTCCAGTGTAGGGCTGTCTGGGCCCTTGATGGCCCTGCCAAAACCTTCATTACCTATTTGTAAACCAGCTCTATGGGTCTAGAAAGACATAAGTGGGATCAAAGTAAATATCTGCCAGAATTGTTCTGATCATGAGACTTGGTGTCATATTCAAAACTTGGAAGTTCTGGGCATCAGTAACTACTCTCAAGAACACATGTTTGAGGTGCACCTTGGGTCACAGACTGGCCACAGTATGTGTTCCCTAGTGCTGAGCATGTTGCAAATGGTGAGTGGCTGTACTGGCTGATCTGCACTCAGTGTCATTGGAGATTGGATTCCAACAACAAAATGTGAGCACCCTGACTTTGGGCAGATCCATGTGCAGACTGCTGAGACTATACCCCAAGAGCAGGTTTAAGCAATTTGGGACTCAAGTGGATGTGCTTCCTAGGAAAGTATGACCAGGCATAAGAAGGAGCTAAACTCTCTCCTCCCTCTAAGGTGGTGCCCTCAGGAGCTCTCCATTGGGACTGAGAGAGTCTTCTACCTTCTCTTGAATTTGGGCTGACCCTGAGTTAGAGGAGGTGATAAAAAAGAAGGGCCAGGGGTTCTTGGTTGAAGTATCCAGGATTATCTCCAAGTACATCAGAATCCCGCTGCACTCTTAGAGTCAACTAGAACCTATTAAACATGTCTTGTGTCATGTGTCCCCAGGCCCAGTACACAAGCAGCAGAATCCATTGTGTCACTCCCAGAAGAGTGCTCTCCATGGACGTCTGTGATCAACTAGTGGTGAGGAATCAATTGTAGTTTCAATGGTGGACTAAAACTGTCTATGATAAAATGTGAAAAATGCTGGAAGAATATTGTAAAACATGATTTAAATGAATGGCAGCTCTTGCAAGAATGTAAGGACAATACTGTGAAGGCAGAAATGAAGTAGATCAGAAGTCCCAGGAGATTAGCAGGTGCTAAAGACATCAGCTGACTTGGGAAGTCTATTTTTTACAGGAAGCCCAGACCTTCTGTTTTAACAGCTGCAAGCACTGGGGACTGTTCCTTGGAGACAGAGCAAAGAGGGAAAGTTGACTTTCCAGATACCAAAGGATTATATATATATTTTTTAAGATTTTATTTATTTATTTGAGAGAGAGAAAATGAGAGATAGAGAGCATGAGAGGGAAGAGGGTCAGAGGGAGAAGCAGACTCCCTGCTGAGCAGGGAGCCCGATGTGGGACTCGATCCCGGGACTCCAGGATCATGACCTGAGCTGAAGGCAGTCACTTAACCAACTGAGCCACCCAGGCGCCCTAGATACCAAAGGATTATAAAGCCATTGTAATTCGAGTGAAATTTCAGCATAGAGAGAAATCAAATAGTGCAAGAGAGAAGACTTAGACCCACACATGTATTCAATAAACAGTCTGGGACAATTGCATATCCACATGGAGAACAAGCATGCACACTGCCTCATGTCATGCATCTTAGCAGAATAAAGACTTAAATATAAAAGCATAATGTTACAGTTTTCAAAATACATACACAAGTGTATCCTCAGGACTTCCAAGGTCGGAAAGGATTTCCTTAATAAAAGTAAAAAACATGAACCAAAGCGAAGTGAAGCACTCAAGTTCATTAAAACTGAGAGCTGTTCTTCATCAAAAGAACTCAAAGAAAGAGAAAAGAAGTATCATAAGTGGCAATGGAGTAGGGGAAGGGGAGAGAGAAGAAAAAGAGGCTCAGATCAATAATAAAAAGAGAAAATGGCCCCAAGGGGTAGAGTTGGCAGAGGTATAGATCGGCAATTTCATAGATGAAGAAACACAAATGGCCAGGAAACATTAAAAATGCTCAACGTCATTAGTTACCAGGGAAATACATGAATAAATTGCATTACACACATGCTATCTGGCAAAGTTAAGATACTTGATCACACCTGATGTCTGGCAGGGCTGTGGAGCAGCATAGACTGTGGCATTATCTGGTAAAGTAAAGCTGCACATACTCTGCCATTGAGCAATTTCACACAGGATCATCTATGCTGGTGAAACTGGTCCACGTGCACCGGACACGTGTTTAAGAATGCTCACAACAGCATTCTTCTAATAGCAAAAGCCTTGGGAACAACCCAAACCTCCACTGACAGGAGGAGGGACAACTAACTTAAGGTTGGGAGCTCCCTCTGGGGGCAAGGTGGGGGTCAGGTTCAGGTAGTACACTTGGAGGCTAATGATCTGTTTCTTAAACTGGGTGGTGGACAAGTGGTTTTATTTCTGGACTTTATGACACACACATACGTATTATAGTTGTATGTATCAAACATTTCACAGTTCCAAGAAAAGTCATTTAGAAAGATCTAATCTGAGCTCATCACCGGGGGTGTGGGGGGACCAAGAGTCAGAGTGTTAAGCCCCAGTATGAGAATTATCTTATACTTGTAATGGAAGCCCAGCCCAAGTAGGCAGCTCAGCGACCATTTTTCCATTAGAGTTACTCTCTGGAATGTAAAGGTGTGTTGCTTATTAATTTTACACCTTGTCTACAAATCCACTTCACTTGGGTTAGAAGGCACACACCCAGACCCAGGTACTTCTTGGTTCAGTGACTCTTGTCAGGTCACCTGTGGGGTGTTGAGTACTGTGGGAAATATTTTAGCTCACTAAAATCTGGAAATTCAGATTTCTTCCATCTCACCCATGAAGACCCACCATTAAGGGTATTTTCTCTGAACATGTCCCTTGTCAGGAGGCTGGGGATACTTCCTCTGGGCAGATGAGACAGTGGAGTCAGCCTCCAATCCCTCCAGGGCTGACACTTCTGCAGGGTGCCTCCATGACCTTAGGCACATGCCCAGATCTAGTGGGAAAGCTGAGCAACCCACCCAGTCCCAGCCTCCCTTGCCTGGCCCTCAGGGAGCTGGAGGATGATGCCCACTTGTGCTTGCTGCTTTCTCTGCTTGTCTCAAGTAATCCTCAGGAGAAAGTTTTGCACACAGGGTCTTTGTCATCTTCATGATGACATTTGAGATTGCATACAGCTTCTTTTGTGGGCACAAAAACGATTACCAGGAAGAAAAAAAAATGTGATGGGGGGGTCCTTCCCACACTCAACACACATGCAAACACACAGAGAGCCTGTGGAGCTAGACATACATCACTCTCCCTAAAAAGAAAACACAAAAAATCTTTGATTCTTAAGTTAAAAATCTCACCCTGGGTGGAAGAAGATGGGACAAAGCAAACCCTCTAAGCCTGAGTGCCCAATGTCTTCATGTCCACTCCGTCTGAGTCCTCAGAAGATTCATGAGGATTTTTAAGGTCTGGTTACTCACTTCTCCCGCCTCATCTCCCCTTGCCCTGCACCTATCATCTGTTCTTCTGCCATGCTTTCCATTCCTTCATGTTTTGTCTTGCCTCGGAGTCTCTCACAAATAGATCCCTCAGAGAGAAGTCCAAAACTTTCTCCTCCCTTATCCAGCCCTCATCCCTACAACCCAACACCAGGTAGCTTCAGTTTCCCTTTACCTTTTACTGTGTCCTCAGCCCACATCCCCCTCAGAATTAAATACTCACTTGGCCTCAGCCAGTAAAATCTGAAGTGCCCCAACTATGTTACTTGTATAAACACACCTCTGCTACAACACGCTGTGTCTTCGGAGCCCCAAGTGGTCTCTGGTGTATTTACCCCACATGACTGCCAGGGAGGGCTCTTGGAATCCAAGGCTGCCAAGCGGAAGAATTGGCACAGTTGCAATCTGTCACTTTGCCAGACAAAACAAAGACATGATTTCCCAGTTGCTTTCCATGAAGACCACCTTGCCAGAACTCCCTGGGACTTGGGATGAGCATTCTTTACCAGTGGCTTCCACAAGGCAAATCAGGAAGGAGACTCCATGGTACACAGTACCAACAACCAAGCCTTTCCCATTTCAGTGAAGCAGCTCAGAGATGGCCATCACATCCTCCAGTTAGGGGTTTCTATCTGCAGAGATAGCCACTAGTTTCCCCCACCCCCCATGAAACAAAACAAGAATAGCAAAAATGCCAAAGAATTGACTTTTCTGAGTTCTTATCTTTAAAACACCTACATTGGTTTGTAGCAGGGATAGACCAGGGACTTCAGAAACTTCAGAAATTACAGTCCTGGGAGTTAAAGCACCCTTTTATGCTAAATCCATACCTGCTGTTCTGTTCACCTGTTTGTTACCAGTTTGTTCATGTTTTGCCTTCTGAAGTGGCACAGAGCCCATGGATACCCTTTTGTACAAGACAGTCCTTCCAATCACAGAATTTCTCATAACTCCCATGATTATTTTCCTTTCAAAAAAAATATTTTCTGCTTCTTTTGTCATTCTCTATGGGAATCATTTCTTAGGTTGTTCACAAGTTTATTTTTGCAATCTTTCAAAAGGTGCAACACCCCAACTCTCCAGCACATGCCCCAGGTGCGACTGAAGAGCAGGTATTCCCTTAAAATACCATTTTGACAAGCTGCCAACCTGACTTATGACATTGCAAACATGCATGCTTAGATTTGCTTTGCTCGTTCACCCACTGTATGCATTTCTGCTCTCATCTGAGTCTCAAGGGTTTCCAAATCTATGTCCAGGTAAAAGAGAAAAAAAAAATCAAATTCCCTGCATGAGCCCCCAGCACATGCTCTAAAATTCCTCTTCAATTATTCCTGGGTCCGTGCCGACTCCTTCCCACTGAACTGCACTGTGGCATTCCAGATCAAATCAGTACTTTAAGTGAAATTTAGATCAAAGGGTACAGGCTCTCACACAAAGTATATCAGGATGTGAATATTAAGTTCTCTGGGTTTAATAGCAGCACTTGGTTTAGAATCACTGCTTGCATCAGCATAGCTTGAGAAAAACAGCTCCTCAGTAATGACATGTAAGTCACATTTCTCAGGGCATGTGAGGAAAATTGATTTTACAGAAATAAGAAAAGAAACTTTGCCCCAAGTGCCCCAATTCTGCCCCTGGGCAAATTTTCCCTCTTGCATCCACAACAAAGGAAGATGGGTAGAGAATTGTCAGGGTCTCCAAGCCAATCCATTTTTATTTTCTCCTTTTCCCCTCCAACTTGCTTAATTCTCTCTCTACAACATTTCTCTTCTAGACCAAGGTTTTTGCTTTCACGGCTGCAGTGAGTTTAAAGAATTGAACAGAGGAAGCCATCTTGGAAAAAAGCTCCAGCAGGAAGGAGTGCTGGGCAGGGGATGTCTATCTTCTGTCTGCTAAGACAAGTCCCTGCTTCTTGTAGAAAGAAGAGAGCATTGTCTGAGTTCCAGTTTCCCAGAAGTCAATGGCTGATCTGAGGGTTTGAGTGCAAGCAGTTTATTGTGTGGGTTTGAGTGCAAGCAGTTTATTGTGCGGTGATGACAGGAAGTATTGGTAGGACCGTGGGGAGGAGATAGGGAAAGGAAAGCAGCCAGTGGGGTGTCACCCTCAAGTGAGTCACCATGCTCAGGAACTAAAGCTTGGTTCTGCTGGAGAAATCTGGGAACCAGGCTGCACCCACACCTTGGAGTTTTCCCACCTGAGAGGAGAAGGACCTGTGGTATATATCAACCACCTCCACTAGTCATTGCTTTGCAGGGGACTTCTGGGAATCACTAGTTCTCCAGTACTTCCAGCCTGCTGTGCTTGGGCAGAGCAAGTTCTGGTGGGCCAGGCAAAGAAACATAGATGCTGGTAGTGGGAAGGCAGGTGTGCTGGTCTGGATTTCCTCATCAGGGAGAGAGTAGAAAACAGACTGAGCTCATGGGCTACTGAGGGGATAAAAGAGATGGTACCTATGATAGGTCAGCTCTTCAGCTACAGGGAGCAAGCAGGTGATGTGTGTCCTGCAAGTTGTCTGCTTACCAGTTAAATAGCAAGGGCCAGAGGTCCACATCTTTCTCAAAACAAATGATTACACCTGCCTGATTCTTGATACACTTTCCTTCTTCCTCCTTTATTTCTAAGAAACCTCAAAATTCCTTGGCAAAAGCACACTTAATCCCATTTGCAGCTTGCTAAAGATGGTAAGATACCAGTCTTGAAGATTTTAGTCTGTCACAGTCTAATCGACTTAGCCATGTAATCTATCATAATGCAAAAGCCTTTTTTTTACAGTTTTCTATTCTCTTCCCAATTTTTAATACAATGCTAAGATCGCTACATTGCTATAATGTAAATTCTAAGATTGTCCACCAAGCCCCATAGGAAAGTAAGGAGGAAATGTTTTCTTATATATATTGAACAAGAACTGAAAGGGGGCACCTGGGTGGCTCAGTTGGTTGAGCGACTGCCTTTGGCTCAAGTCATGATCCCTGTGTCCTGGGATTGAGTCCCTTGCCTGGCTCTCTGCTTGGCAGGGAGTCTGCTTCTCTCTCTGACTCTCCCTCTTCTCGTGCTCTCTCTCTCACTCTCTCAAATAAATAAAAATCTTTTTTAAAAAAAGAACTAAAAAATATATGAGGGAAAAGAAGAAAACCCAGGATTCCATATAAAACTGAATTTCTTCACTCTAATGCAAAATTCCAAATTTTGAAAATGGTAAGGTCAGTACAAAAGACATGGGTCAGGACTTTAGTGGGGCAATTTGAAATTGCCTTAAGTAAAGCAGCACAAAATCCTCATCTATTTTTTTTTAATTTTTTATGTTGGGCTTATTTCATCCTTTAGCTGTCTTCCAAAATCATTTAGACTTTGAAAGAAAACAAAAACTTGTTCCAACAGCCTATTATTATTTTTTTCTTCTTCCAGCTATTTCAGAAGCAGTGGCTGGAAGAACTCTTTGCCATTATCTATAAATATTATTTAATTTGTCACCCATTGCAAAAATCAAATATTTTTTCTGTTTGTAATTGGGAATGTTTATATTTAGCTAAAAAGATTTTCATGGAAATGAAGAGGACATTCAATCCAAGGAAAGACTATGGAATTGGTTTTATTCTCCATGCTTCTCACTGTCTATGTTTGCCTTTTTTTTTTTTTTTTTTAATGGTAGGGAGTACGGAGTTCTGGTTAACTGGCTTTCCTGATTAATTACACACTATGAATGAAACTATATTAAACATCCTTCATGATGAAAACTCATGTGAAGAAAATTTGGTTCTTCTTTGATGATCCAGAAATGTTTATAATTAAGACTAACCATTATGCAAATGGATTTTTAGGTGTCGGTAATCTGAATGATGACTCGGAGTCTGGATGAGTTGTTTTCTGATTGTTGGATCATTGAAAGACCATAGGTAACATATTGTTCTGATTTTGGTCTCCTGAAAGACTATGCATTATTTATAGGTTGTCCTTAATTATATATGCTTTTTATGATTCACAACACCTTTCCTTTTAATTTTCCATAGTAATTATCAGTGAAAAGCCTAATGCATATTTGCCACAAGCCTTGTATTATCATGATTTACTCTAGAAAGAAAAAGGTAGTAGAAGCAAAGGAAATCTTTTTAGTTATCCATACCATGGAAGTCATATCCCTCCCTGTGTCTGTCACAGTGACTGGCCATTTCTTTGATCTTGACATTATTAAACTCATCAGATCCCTGACCCATCCAAATCAGTGAGGGCTCATTAAGTCAGGTCTTCCAGATTTCTCAGTCCTTGATTACACCCCATTTTATCTTCTCTTCATCTCCTTAGCCTAAGTTACAAAGGGAAGCTGTCTTTGCCTGCAATTTCCATCAGGTCAAAAGGTGGCTCCACCTTGAGGGCTCTGTGGCTTGAGCATATCACCCCACTGTCCATCATTTCTGGCTGAAAAGATTTTTGTGGGAATTAACCGAAATGTGGTGACACCTGAATGGCACTTGGAATATCAGTATTATTTTTATCTACAGTAAAGAGTCTTATATTGGCTTCCCCAGAAGTACACCCTAAGAGAAGGATATGTGAGCAAATGGCCCATTTGGGAAGTAGTACCAGAAAGCACAGGTGGGGAGTGAGGAAGTGAGACAAGACAGGGGAGAGTCCACAGGTGAGTTGATAAGCAGGTTACATCTGTGGGAGGCTGAGCTCAGTTCTGATGGAGACCTCTGACAGAGTAGGTAGGACATACTTCAGCATTGTCCCATCTCATGTTTGAGGAAGCTGGATTTTTATTTTACAGGTTATATCTGCCACTGGTTGAGAACTACTCCCTAGGGCACTAACTCCCCAACACTTCTAACCTGACCCATGCTTATGGTCTATGATCTGTGCATATCTGTGGGCTGAGCACACCCAAAAGCAAGCCCTTGGGCAGAGTCCCAGGTGCCTGCAGCAGGAAGCAGTTAAGTGTGCATGGGAAGGTGAGTGTCTAAGTGAGCATTAGAACCATCTGGAAGGCTCATTAACACGCACTGCCAGAGCTCTTCCTCAGAAATTCTGATCTAGTAGCTCTGGGGAGGAGCCAAAACCTTGCCCTTCTAATATTTCCCCAAATTAGGTGATGCCAATGATCCTGGTCCAGGGACCAATTTTTGAGAACCACTGGCCTAGTAGACAAAGGTGGGGCTTCAGTGGTGTCTGCTTACAGAGTGTGCTAGTAAAATCTTCAGAGCAACTAGTCTGTGTTGTGGGCAGTGGATGAAATTCAGGGAAGGAGAGAGATGACGGCATAAGAGGAAGTGAACTGATGTAATATCTCTTTTCTCTCTGTCATAGAGGATATAGTGTCTTGGCCCAGTGATCAGCTCTACAACTCCATTCCTGAATGTCACCTTCATTTATAATGGATAAAATAGTCCAGTTTTTGAAAATCATGGGGGACATGGTGGGTTTTAATCTTTTCCTATAGACACATGCATGAGAGACAATGATCCTGAATGTGACACCTCCCATGGGTGTACCCAAGTTTTGACAACTATCTCTCAGATGTTGAGAACTGATAAAACATTGTAATTATTTGTAATCTCCATTTTATTCATGGTCAAAGTGCAAGAATACCTCAAGAAGTGCCTCAGTAAGAAAGGAAATTGGTCAGTGTTTATTCTCAATTCTGGCCATTCTATCCCTTCCCAGCCACTCAAGTAAGGCGAAAGGAAGGTCCAGGAGTAAGATATAAGGCAATATCCACAGCTTCTCTGTGCATCCACCAGCATGACTCTCTGGAGCAAGTGGGTAAGTGGCTTTGGTGCCAGGCCCATAGCACTGAATTCATTGACATCTTTGGCTCACACTTGTGTGATCCTGGGTTGTCTATTGAGACCTAGATGCTATATTGTTGCGATTATGTGTGTTTCATCCAGCTCTGCCATTGAGAGGAAGCACCCAACCCAGGTACAGCAGCATCCATCTTGGATTCAGGCAAGGTGGCTTCCTGAACGGTATTAACCTCATGTGTGTGAAGCAAGGCCTAAGGGGGCAGCTGAGTTTCAGAAATCTCCCTCAACTACAACTGTGTGTCAGTTGGTGAAGGTTTTTGTGGGAGTTGGGGAGGACAAGAAGGTTAAACTTCCATCTGTCACTGGCGAATATTTCTGCTAGGTATCGTGACAGTTCAGCTCTTTTCTGTGTGAGTGATGTAAGGTACTGTCTCTCATCTCCACATCCTTTGAAGCTATTCTTGGCACTTATTAACATGGTTGCTGGGCAGGGAGTAATATTGTTATAGTGATATCTAAAAATAGCTCTAATTTTCATCAAGGAAATAATTTCCAAGCTTTGGCAATTGTATTAGTTGTAATTGCTTTTGACACATTTCCCATCTGATTGCAATGTGCAGGTGTATTACAGCAGGGACCCATGCCCTATTGGCTTAAACCAGTGCCAGGAACAAATTTTTCAGTGAGAATGGTTCAGCACTTTGCTCAATAATATGAATTTCCAATTGCTATTAGAAACCCAAGATTATGGCATGTTAAAGACATATATAGGTTAAATAGAATGTATCCCAATGTCTATGAATATAGTGAGAAAGCAGAGGTACTAAGGTATTAGGGATTGCCCCAAGAATACCAGGCTAATTAGCAGGAACTACAATGGAAACCAGATTCCAAGCTCCACTGTTTCCCACATGAGTCCAGCCAGCCAGCCTCAAAATCTCTAACTCATCTGACTTTTTCTTCCCTTTCCTCCCCCAAATATAGTTGTTCATGTCCTGTCATTATTTCTTTTCTGAATTCTGTCTCACACAACTTTCCAGTTCCACTGCTATCACTTTTAGCCCTTCACTCATTCCTCTATTTTAACTTCAGTTGTCACCCAACTTGTCTCCCTAGTGGCCATCTTTATCTGCTTCAACCCACCCTCCATTCCACTTCCAGATTAGAGTTCCCCCATACATTGTTATGTATTCTTCTTTTGTAAAGTAAGGTCATTCCTAAATTACAGAGGTAGTGAGCTAAAAGGTATTTCTAATAAATGACAATTAAGTGCTATAACAGCAGACCCTTTAGGTATCCTGCCATGGCACCTCCATTCCCACCCATGCTGATGTTTTCCTACTGTGAGCCCCAGTGACTCAGCCTGAGGTTGTCTCTGGTTGAAAAGGATGCTCTCCTTGATACAGGGCAAGCAGGAAGCACCAGGGGAATTGAGGCTTCAGAGAGCAACTCTCAATCAGTAATGGGTGAGAGATGGTGGAACCTATCTCAACTTTTTAATTCTTCTGGAGAAGTGCTCTGTGCTTCTTTCCAAGGTCACCAGTGGGAATTAACTGCATTTTCTCACAGTGATAACCTGCATGATAGCACACCTGTATCAATTCCCTTCTCTTTCCTCTCTCATTTTTTTTTTTCCACCTGGTGCTGCTTGGAATTACCTCTCAGATGAACAGCTTGCACTTGAATCCTTGTCTCAGAATCTATGTTTGTGGGAAGCTAACCTAACATATATAGGATAAAAGGGGCCCAAGTCTCAGGCCTGGGGCCAGAGAAAGAGCCAAGATAAAACCTGAAGTCAGGGAGGGATCAGCCCACTGGAGCAATGGGAAGTGTCAGAAGGACCTTTTTAAAGATTAGGGAGGACTGAGCATGACTCATTTGAGGAAAACTAAAAAAATTTCTTAGAAGGCAACCTCCTACAATTTTGTTCCAAGGCAAGGTACAAGGAAGTGAAAAGTGAAAGTTTGGTAAACTGCTGAGCAGGATCTTGGAATGGGCTGTGTTCTTTATGCTGAGGGAAATGGGAGGTCATAGAAAAGGTTTACACAGGAAAAGGACATGATCATATTGGCAGTTTTGAAGGATTTCCGTCTCCAGTCTGGATGACAGATTGGAGTAGGGGCAAGACTGGAGGCAGAGAGACAACTAAGAAGTTGTTACAGTTATTCAGGCAAAAGGTGATGGGTTTGAAGGATATATAGCAAGTGGAGATGAAAAGACTTGGTTTTATGGGAGGTGGTGGCTGGGGAGAAGGAAGAATCTAGAATGATCCTAGAATGGTGGCTCAAGAAACTAGGTGGATAATCCTTCTGTTCACTGAATGAGGGGATGGAACAGGAGGTTATGTTGGGGAAGAAGATGGTGGGTTCAATTTGGGGCTTGCCATATTTGAGCTTTAAATAGGAATACTTCTATTTTGACATATACATAGGAATGTTGAATTAGATGGTGGGATTATATGGGTCTGAACTTTAGGAAATAATCAGCATACAGGTACTAAATGAAGACATACAAATGGATGAAATGTTTCAGGGAAACATTATTTGTTTGACAGAGAGTGAGAAGATACAAGCGCCAGGAGATTCATGAGAACATTTTATGGTGGGTAACAATCAACAAAGGAAGCAAAGTGGGGATAACTCAGAAGGTTTGGTAAAAAATCAGAAAATGGGAATGCCACAAAGGACAAGAGAAGAAAAACTGCTGTCAAGGATGAAGTTGAACTGAGAGCTGAAAACTCTCTGTTGGATTTTATGGCAAGGAGGTCTTTCATGACATGGGGAGAATGATATCCACTGAGTGCTGGGGACTGAAGATTGCTGCCAGATGACTAAGACTTAGGAATGTAGTATGAGCGGAGTGGGGAGGAGCAATTTGGCAGAGGAGTAGGAGACCTAAATTTCGTCTGGTGCCAGGAATTCAGCTACATAAGGATCAAACAATTCTGAACCCCTATGAACTCAACAGGAGATCGAAGAAAGAATAGCCGCAACTCTCTGAACAGAAAAGCGACCACATTCTGGAAGGTCTCTTCTGATGTGTTTAGTGTATATTTTTCTGAGGTCATTGTTACCCTGTTAGCATTTTGTTCTCGCATTCATTTATTGTCCTCTGGACAAAATGACAAGAAGGAAAAAATCACCTCAAAAAAAAGAACAAGAGGCTGTACTGACTCCAGGGAAATAATCAATATGGACATTAGTAAGATGCTGGAACTAGAGTTTAGAATGACGATTATAAAGATACTAGCTGAGCTTGAAAAAAGCATGGAAGATATTAGAGAAACACTTTCTGGAGAAATAAAAGAACTAAAATCTAACTAGGTCAAAATCAAACAGGCTATAATGAGGGACAATCAAAAATGAAGGCTCTAACTGCTAAGATAAATGAGAAAGAAGAGAGAATAAGTGATACAGAAGACCAAATGATGGAAAATAAAGAAGCTGAAAAAAGAGAGATAAACAACTATGGGATCACGATGGCAGAATTTGAGAGATAAATGGTACCATATGACAAAAATATATTAGAATAATTGGGATCCCAGAAGAAGAAGAAAGAGAGAGAGGGGCAGAAGGCATATTGGAGCAAATTATAGCAGAGAACTTCCCTACTTTGGGGAAGGAAACAGGCATCAAAATCCAGGAGACACAGAGAACACCCCTCAAAATCAATAAAACTAGGTCAACACCCCGACATGTAATAGTAAAACTTACAAGTCTCAGAGACAAAGAGAAAATCCTGAAAGCAGCTCGGGAGAAGAGATATGTAACCTACAACAGTGGAAACATTAGATTGGCAACAGACCTATTCACAGAAACTGGGCAAGCCAGAAAGGACCGGCATGATATCTTCAGAGCACTAAACGAGAAAAATATGCAGCCAAGAATACGATATCCAGCTAGGCTGTCATTGAAAATAGAAGGAGAGATAAGAAGCTTCCAGGACAAACAAAAACTAAAGGAATTTGCAAACACGAAACCAGCCCTACCAGAAATATTGAAAGGGGTCCTCTAAGCAAAGAGAGAGCCTAAAGTAACATAGACCAGAAAGGAACAAAGACAATATAGAGTAACAATCACCTTTCAGGCAATACAATGGCACTAAATGCCTATCTTTCAATAATTACCCTGAATGTATATGGGCTAAATGCCCCAATCAAAAGACACAGGCTATCAGATTGGATTGAAAAAAAAAAGACCCATCGATATGCTGTCTGCAAGAGACTCATTTTAGACCCAAAGACACCCCCAGATTGAAAGTGAAAGGGTGGAAAACTATTTACCACGCTAATGGACACCAAAAGAGAGCTGGGGTGGCAATCCTTATATCAGACAAATTAGATTTTAAACCAAAGACTATAATAAGAGATGAGGAAGGACACTATATCCTACTTAAAGGGACTATCCAATTGTAAATATCTATGACCCTAACGTGGGAGCAGCCAATTATATAAGGCAACTAATAACAAAAACAAAGAAACACACTGACAACAATAAAATAATAGTAGGAGACTTTAACATCCCCCTCAATGAAATGGACAGATCACCTAAGCAAATGATCAACAAGGAACTAAAGACTTTAAATGATACACTGGTCCAAATGGACTTCATAGATAAATTCAGAACATTCTATCCCAAAGCAAGAGAATACACATTCTTCTCTTGTGCCCATGGAACATTCTCCAGAATAGATCACATCCTAGGTCACAAATCAGGTCTCAACTGGTACCCAAAGATTGGGATCATTCCCTGCATATTTTCAGATCATAGTGTTTTGAAACTAGAACTCAATCACAAGAGGAAAGTCAGAAAGACTCAAATACATGGAAGCTAAAGAGCATCCTACTAAAGAATGAATGGGTCAACCAGGAAATTAAAGAAGAAATTAAAAAATTCATGGAAACCAATGAAAATGAAAACACAACTGTTCAAAATCTTTGGGATGCAGCAAAGGCAGTACTAAGAGGAAAGTATCTAGCAATACAAGACATTCTCAAGAAACAAGAAAGGTCTCAAACACACAACATAACCCTACACCTAAAGGAGCTGGAGAAAGAACAGCAAATAAAGCCTAAACCCAGCAGGAGAAGAGAAATAATAAAGATCAGAGCAGAAATCAATGAAATAGAAACCAAAAGAACAGTAAAACAGATCAATGAAACTAGGAGCTGGTTCTTTGAAAGAATTAACAAGATTGATAAACCCCTAGCCAGACTTAGAAAAAGAAAAGAGAAATGACCCAAATAAATAAAATCATGAATGAGAGAGGAGAGATCACAACCAACACCAAAGAAATACAAACAATTATAAGAACATATTATGAGCAGCTATATGCCAGCAAATTAGATAATCTGGAAGAAATGGGTGCATTCCTAGAGATGTATCAACTACCAAAATTGAACCAGGAAGAAATAGAAAACCTGAACAGACCTATAACCACTAAGGAAATTGAAGCAGTCATCAAAAATCTCCCAAGAAACAAGAGACCAGAGCCAGATGGCTTCCCAAGGGAGTTCTACCAAACATTTAAAAAAGAATTAATACTGATTCTTCTGAAACTGTTCCAAAAAATAGAAATGGAAGGAAAACTTCCAAACTCGTTTTATGAGGCCACCATTACCTTGATCCCCAAACCAGACAAAGACCCCATAAAAAAGGAGAATTACAGACCAATATCCTTGATGAACATGGATGCAAAAATTCTCACCAAAACACTAGCCAATAGGATCCAATAGTACATTAAAAGGATTATTCACCATGACCAAGTGGCATTTATCTCTGGGCTGCCAGGTTGGTTCAACATCCGCAAATCAATCAATGTGATAAAATACATTAATAAAAGAAAGGACAAGAACCATATGATCCTCTCATTGATGCAGAAAAAGCATTTGACAAAGTACAGCATCCTTTCTTGATCAAAACTCTTCCGAGTATAGGGATAAAGGGCACATACCTCAATATCATAAAAGCCATCTATGAGAAACCCACAACAAATATCATTCTCAATGGGCAAAAACTGAGAGCTTTCCCCCTAGGGTCAGGAACATGGCAGGGATGTCCACTATCACCACTGCTATTCAACATAGTACTAGAAGTCCTAGCCACAGCAATCAGACAACAAAAAGAAATAAAAGGCTTCCATATCAGCAAAGAAGAAGTCAAACTCTCACTCTTTGCAGATGATATGATACTTTATGTGGAAAACCCAAAAGACTCCACCCCAAAACTGTTAGAACTGATACAGGAATTCAGTAAAGTGGCAGGATATAAAATCAATGCACAGAAATGAGTGGCATTCTTATACAACAACAAGACAGAAGAAAGAGAAATTAAGGAGTCGATCCCATTTACAGTTGCACCCAAAACCATAAGATACCTAGGAATAAATCTATCAAAAGAGGCAAAGAATATGTACTGAGAAAACTATAAAATACTCATGAAAGGAATTGAGGAAGACACAAAGAAATGGAAAAAGTGTTCCATGCTCATGGATTGGAAGAACAAACATTGTGAAGATGTCAATGCTACCTAGAGCAATCTACACATTCAATGCAATCCTGATCAAAATACCATCCACTTTTTTCAATGAAATGGAACAAATAATCCTAAAATTTGTATGGAACCAGAAAAGACCCAGAATAGCCGGAGGAATGTTGAAAAAGAAAAGCAAAGCTGGTGGCATCAGAATTCCAGACTTCAAGCTCTATTACAAAGCTGTGATCATCAAAACAATATGGTACTGCACAAAAACAGACACATAGATCAGTGGAACAGAATAAAGAGCCCAGAAATGGACCCTCAACACTATGGTCAACTAATCGACAAAGCAGGAAAAATGTCCAATGGAAAAAAGACAGTCTCTTCAACAAATGGTGTTGGGAAAATTGGACAGCCACATGCAGAAGATTGAAACTGGACCATTTCCTTACACCACACACAAAAATAGACTCAAAATGGTTGAAAGACCTAAATGTGAGACAGGAGTCCATCAAAATCATAAAGGAGAATACAGGCAACAACCTTTTCGACCTCAGCCGCAGCAACTTCTTCCTAGAAACATTGCGAAAGGCAAGGGAAACAAGGGCAAAAATGAACTATTGGGATTTCATCAAGATAAAAAGCTTTTGCACAGCAAAAGAAACAGTCCACAAAACCAAAAGACAACTGACAGAATGGGAGAAGATATTTGCAAATGACATATCAGATAAAGGGCTAGTATCCAAAATCTATAAAGAACTTATCAAACTCAACACCCAAAGAACAAATAATCCAATCAAGAAATGGGCAGAAGACATGAACAGACATTTTTCCAAAGAAGACATCCAAATGGCCAAGAGACACATGAAAAAGTGCTCAACATCGCTTAGCATCAGGGAAATCCAAATCAAAACCTCAGTGAGATACCACCTCACACCCGTCAGAATGGGTAAAATTAAGAAGTCAGGAAATGACAGATGTTGGTGGGGATGTGGAGAAAAGGGAACCCTCCTACACTGTTGATGGGAATGCAAGCTGGAGCAGCCACTCTGGAAAACAGCGTGGAGGTTCCTCAGAAAGTTGAAAATAGAACTACCATACAACCAGCAATTGCACTACTGGGTATTTACCCCAAAGATACAAATGTAGGGATCTGAAGGCGTCTGTGCACCTGGATGTTTATAGCAGCAATATCCACAATAGCCAAACTATAGAAAGAGCCAAGATGTCCAACGACAGATGAATGGTTAAAGAAGTTGTGGTATATATATACCATGGAATATTATGCAGCCATCAAAAGGAATGAATTCTTACCATTTGCAACAACGTGGATGGAACTGGAGGGTATTATGCTGAGTGAAATAAGTCAATCAGAGAAAGACATGTATCATATCTCATTAATATGAGGAATTCTCAATCTCAGGAAACAAACTGGAGTGTTGGGGGTGGGAAGGATAGGGTGGCTGGCTGATAGACATTGGGGAGGGTATGTGCTATGGTGAGCACTGTGAATTGTGCAAGACTGTTGAATCACCGACCTGTACTCCTGAAACAAATAATATATTATATGTTTAAAAGAAGAAGAAGATAGTAGGAAGGGTAAAATGAAGGGAGGCAATCAGAGGGGGAGACGAACCATGAGAAACTATGGACTCTGAGAAACAAACTGAGGGTTCTAGAGGGGAGGGGGCTGGGGGGATGGGTTAGCCTGGTGATGGGTATTAAAGAGGGCACGTATTGAATGGAGCACTGGGTGTTATACGCAAACAATGAATCATGGAACACTACATCAAAAACTAATGATGTAATGTATGGCGATTAACATAATAAAATTAAAAATATATGTATAGAAAGGCAGCCTAAAAAAAAAATAAAAGAATGTAGTATGAGTGATGCAGGTGTAGACAGGTCTTTCTAGAAATTTGACTGGGAAGAGGCTAAATGAAATGAGTAGCAGAGGAAGATGTTGGCTTTTAGACAGAAATAAATCTGTGTTTTGACAATGACCATTAGAGGAACATAGAAAGTTGCTGTGGTGACAAGTGTGGAGCCTGGCAGTTTCAGTTTCTAGAGGAGTATAAAAAAGTTGGATCTAAAATTATGAATCTGTCTTACAAGAAAATTTTTGGCTGATATGAGAATCATCAGCCCAGTAAAGATGCTGGAGATTTGGATGGGAAGAGAAACTTTAGGGGAGGCAAAATTTCCTCTATTATCTTAGAATCTCTGTCTGGGCTAGAGAACTAAGTTGATATAAGACAGAACAACAGGAGAAAAGCATGCACATTTATTTTTCACATGTACTTGGGAAACTTCACAGGAAAATGAAGACCCAAAAAGTGATTAAGCCTATGTGCAGATATACTAGTTTAGACAAAGAATAAGAATTGTAAAAAAAAAAAAAAAAAAAAAAAAAAAATGAGGAGCCTAAAGGAAGAGGAGGATTATTTTAGTATGGTTTGTTTTTACAGCGTTCTCTCAGCCTGATTCTCATCTCTGGTGATAAGAATCTTCTTTTCCTTTTGGTGTAGGGATGGCATCTTTTACATGAGAGGTTTATTGCCTGCTTTCAGAAAGAAGAGGGGAGGTCAAGAGTGCTCTTCCTGCATCTGCTGTTTCTCCTGTGCCTTTAGCTCAAAGTGATTTTGATGTCAGAGTTGGCATGTTTTGGGGTGGTGTTTTCTGCTATTCTTTTGAACTCTGGTCTAAGAAAATGTTCTCTGTGGTGAAGAATACAGAACAATATACATTGCAATACTTATTTGTTCAAAATTATCACTGGTGCCAAACATTGTGCTGAGTTTGGGGTAACTGAAGAAAGAATAGAAAGAGAAGTATCTACAGAGAATGAGAATGAAGGGCGCCTGGGTGGCTCAGTTGGTTGAGCGACTGCCTTCGGCTCAGGTCATGATCCTGGAGTCCTGGGATTGAGTCCCACATCGGGCTCCCTGCTCAGCGGGGAGTCTGCTTCTCCCTCTGACCCTCTTCCCTCTCGTGCTCTCTATCTCTCATTCTCTCTCTCTCAAATAAATAAATAAAATCTTTTAAAAAAATTAAAAAAAGAATGAAGAGCCAGGAATACTAAAAGAACCCCATAGGGAAGAAATACACATACTTCAAATGAAAGAGCAGTGATCCATGATGTCATGTGGACCCAAGGAGCTTCATTTTTGTAGGTCTTCTAGGTAGACTCCAAACATATTCACTGCCTTTCTGCCCTTGACCTCACCTTTATGACCTATAAGTTCCTCTGCTTTGCTTCCTGTTTCAATTTTGGTCCTAAAATGCTATGCCTCTGACTTCTGCCCAAAAAAGACACCACTAATTTGAAATATGTGGTCTGCACAGGTGTCCCAGGTCGCACTAACCAGCATGCTGGTACTTGGTCTTTTCTCTCCCTTGTGTACCTTTCCATTTGCAGCTCTTAGAAACTTCATCATCTCACAAACTCATAGGGAACAATGCCCTTGTTTTTCTTTCTAGATTTATCTGTTAGAATTAAATTCAATCATCCATTTTCTGTAACCATCAACCCCACGAATACTTGCTGTTGTTACAGTGGTCACTACCATTTTCTTTGAAACCAAACCATCATGGAAACAATGGAGACCACATAAATAATGCCAGGGGAGGGGGTTGGAAGAAGAGTCTAAGTGGAATGTGTCTTGAGGATGACCAGGGTCCAGCAGTTTCTTTCTCATTTATTAAGTCAGCAGGAACTATTTCCAAAGACAACTCTTGTCACAGAGAGATATGTTAGTTGACCTTCACCTTGTTTCTTGGTCTTGTGTCCTCTGACTTTCTGATATAGTTGATTACTTACATTTGTGTGATGTATTGTGATTTTACAGTACACCATTTGAAAAGTGAACTTCCAAAAATGCGTCCTTAAGTCATATGTGCAGCTGTTACACATCTGAGCTAAGGACGATCTCTGCACTGCATCATGCTAATGTATTTCTATTGTCTAAGAAAAGAATAAATAATAATATGCTTAGCAGGATTTATTTATTCAAAATTACTATTGGTGCCAAGGGTGCCTGGGTGGCTCAGTCAGTTGAGTGTCCAACTCTTGAATTCAGCTCAGGTCCTGATCTCAAGGTTGTGAGATCGAGTCCTGCATCGGGATCTGTGCTGAGCATAGAGTCTGCTTGGGATTCTCTTTCCCTCTGTCCCTCCTCACCACCAGCTCTCACTCTCACTCTCTCTCTAAAAAAAAAAAAAAAAAAAAATACTATTGGTGCCAGACTTTGTGCTCAGTCTAGGGGTCTGGGGGAAAGTATAAAAATGAATACAGTCTCTCTGTATCCTCAAGGAACTCATTCAATGGCAGGGGAGAGAGATTTATTTAAAAATTCACAATACAATACAATCTGTGCTATAATAGAGATCCACATAACTTTTTTTGGAGAAGGTACTAAAGTGCTATTTATTTATTAATAATTAAGACCACATTTTACATTAGAAATTATAAGAAATACATTTCAGTATGAAACCTCAGCTGTTTTGATAGGGTTTTCTAATTTTTATATTACTGAGGAGCTATTATATGCAAAAAAATGTATGAGGTTCTTTGGAATAAAAAAATTAATATGCTATCTTAATCACTAAGAAACGTAGTAAATAACAGTTCAACATAAAAAATAAACTATGTTTTAGGTTGATTCTAACATAATTGTTTTAAGAATCAAAGGAATATGAAAAACATCACAAGTTGTCTGATTCTGAGATCCCACATTGCACTGGGTAATTAATAAACTTTTTTATTTATGGATTATTTTAGATTTACAGAAAATAATTGTAAAGGTAGTACAAAGACTTCTGGTACCCAGTTTTCTTTCATAGTTACTTCTCACACACCTATGTTACATTTTTTTAGAACTAAGAAATTAACCTTGTTGTATGACTATTAACATTTTTTACTTGATTTTCACCAGGCCTTTTCCTCCCTAATATTCTTTTTGTACTCCAGAATCCAAGCTACAATCTCCCATTGGATTTAGTGTCCTCTCTTCTTAGTTTATGACTATTTCTCAGCCTATCCTTGCTTTTTATGGCCTTGATGACTTTGAGTAGTTCTGGCTACCCAGTATTTTACAGTCTGTAACTCAATTTGGGTTTTCTAATGTTTTGCTCATCATTAGAGCAAAACAGCACATAACATTTAAAACATCATAACATTGATGTTAGCTTATCACTGTGGGTTTTGAGGAAGAATATTAGAGAGGTGTGGTGTCCTTATCATATCTTATCACAGGGGGTACATGATATAAACATGACTTATCACTGGTGCTGTTAACCTTGATTATTTTGTTAAAGTGGTGTCTGCCAGCTTTTTCCACTCTAAAATTACTATTTTCCTTTTTTGTAATCCTCTTTGGAAGTGAGTCACTAAGTTCAGCCCACATTTGAGGGAAGGGAGAGGATTAAGTTCCATTTTGTGGAAGGGAAACTGTTTTCATATATTACTTGAAATTCATTGGTAAGGAAAGTTTGTTCCTTCTCTTTATTTATCATATATATATAGATATATTTTAAAATATCAGTATGGCCTCAACTATATTTATTTTATTCTTTGTATGATAATTCAACCTTACATTATTTATAAAGTTTTATCAGAACACAGATTGGAGAACTGCTTACTTAGCCCACTGGGGAGTTGGGAAGGTCTATGTCTCAAGGAGAGTGCTATCAGACAGAACAGGAAGGAAGAAGAGGAATACAAGCTAAGAGGAAACCAGGCCTAATTACTTCAAATAGCTTTACAGTTTGCTTTGATTTTTGCTTTCCTTTTTGAGAACTTGGGCTTCCTTTTCAGTGTTGATCTGTTGTTAAAGAGAATATGATATATAACTATGTCTGATTCTACATTTACTGGTGATTTACACTAAATGGAATGAAGAAAAGTGAGAGAGTGGCTTCCAGAAAGAAAGATTAGATGACTTTCCAGAGGTCCAAGAACTATTTAAGGACTGAGCTGAAAGGATATTCAGATGATATCTCTTTGTCCGTTGATCTAAGTGACAGCCACCTTACCAGCCAATGTAATGCACACCACTGTGGGCTCTGGGAGGGCCATCTTGAATTCATCTTCAAATCTGCTGTATTCTTAAATCCTGATACTCACACATTTTGTCATTTTCTCTTTCAAAAATGATCGTCTGAATCTCCCTGTGTGTCTTATGTACCCTGGTCCCACATGCACATGCATGTGTGTATATGCATGTGCATATGTGTCTGGGTGTTCCTCAAGATCCTCAAAATCAGTAACTGAATTCATTGCCTTCCTACAAGCCTGCTGCTCCTCTTCTAATATCCTCTGTCTTGGTCAATGATTCAGTCGTCCATTCAAGTTCCCAAACAAGAAATCTTAATGATGTTTTTGATTACCAGTCTCTGCATTTTCTTCCATTCTGTATCAAGAAGTCCTGTTGATTGTATTTCCTAAACTTTGTACAAATCTATCCCCACTTCTCCATCACCAGAGCCCATGCCCAGGTGAATCCCTCACTGCTGTTCATTTGCTTTCCTATACTGGATTATAACTCCAAAGACTTGTGTTTTTCCTCCGCACTCATGGTTCACTGCACAGACACCAGGTTGTCCCATATAAATCTCAAGCCAATCAAGCCACCTTGTTCTTAGAAATATGTGGTCTCCTACTCCCTAAAAGAATAAGGTTAACAATAAAACAAAACTGTCATGCCCTAAAATGTCCTCTGCTTTGACAATCTTGCAAAACTTCCTATCTATATCTTCATGCCTCCATGTCCCTTTCTCTTCCTGGAATTCCTGCCCTTTTTTGGGAAGGCTTCTTACCTTCTAAGCCTTTGCTCCTCAAAGAGTGATCTGCCAACCAGCAGTATCAATATCACCTGGGAACTTGTTAGAAATACAGAATATTGAGCTCAACTTCTGATCATTGATTCAGAATCAGCATTTTATGCAAGCTGAAGGTCAGGAGCACTATAGTAAGACATCTCAACTATCAACTTCCCAAGAAAGTCTTCCCTGATATGCCCTTCACTTGTGTCATAGGCCTGTCTCTCTGCTCTCTACCTGCTTCAATGTTGTGTAGGGATCATTTATTGATAGAAAAAGAAATGTTTCATGTTCATCTTTTTATCCTCAGAGCTCACTTGTGTCCTCAGGGATAAATTTCTTCATCCCAAAATAGCTACCAAGCACTTGTGATGGTCCAGTCACAGGACAAAATGAGGAGGATGCCACTGGTGAACACATGGCACCATTCCTATTTATAGTCTGGGCATCAAGATAATGTTCACCAAAGAGAAACAGAGACTTTAATGACAGTCTTGTCAAGTTATCTGAGCACCAAGTGTTGAAACTTGAAGGAGCAGATAAACATTCATTGACCTTGGATGTGTCCCAGTGTTCCATAGGCATATAACTATATCTATTCAAGGTCACCGTTCACATATATAAGTTCAAAACAGAGAAAACAAACATGTGGAGTTAATGATTATGTTATTCAGTCACCAAGTAGCTGGGCCTGTACCTAGAGAATGTCACTCTTGGAAAAGTTTTTACAGGTTACAGCTACTAACCTGTTGTTTGATTCTCCTTTTCAGAACACCTGCCCCAGGATTTCCCATTCCTTATTTAAATGCAGCCATAGTCAGAGAACTCACCACACCTCTAAGCAATCCATGGCATCACCAGTTATCTTTGACAGCTGACTTCCTCCTCATTGATTGAGTTGATAAGTTTATTTATGCCTACTTTTGGCTCCCTGAATAATATCTCTCACTGCCTTGGATAACCCTCATGTTTTTCCTACTCACTACTTCCCGGGTGATATACCTTATAAATATGAGTAGCCCATCAAGGATTCTTCCTGAAGAAGTTAATGCTTAAGGCAAGTGGAGTATCAAACTATTTAGGACCACTGAATGACATGACACAGAGTCAGCCCACCTGAGGGGCAAGGAAGTTGGAATATCCTCCATAACCCATCCATTGTTGGTCAAAGGTTGTTTTTAGGGGTCATATTGATTCTCTATTGCTTCTGGCTTGCCACCTGGGCAAAATGAGTGTTCAATAGTCAGAACAAGTGCAGAGTAGGGAGCCTTTGCATGTAAAAGTGAGTGCTAAGAGAGTATGAGCAAGACACCAGCAATATTTGCTACAGACTGGTGCAAGGCGGAGAGTGTGCATTCTGGTGTGCTTGTCAAAATAAAGACCTTGGCCATTGAAGAGCTGAAGTAGAAAAAAAATTACAGTATTTCCTTTAAGAAATAGTCTAGTCTAGAATCTAATAGTCTAGAATCTACAAAAATAGTGTAAATAGCAGAAGAGCAGAGTTTTTTAAATCAGATGTTGCCAAGGCAGCTCTAACTTTCCTAGGCAATTTTTGGAATGGCCTCACTCATAGCCAAGGCAACCTGCATAGCATAGCAAGAAAATCTGAAGAAGAATCCCTTCCATCTTTTTTCTTCCTCCAGGGGGTGTTCCATGCTACCACCAGCTGTCCAGTCTCCCAGTCACACCAGGCATCTGAGGCGTGGCTACTTACAGAATACTGAAACACCTTGAGATAACGGAATCCCTCAGTCAAGGTCCACCTGCATCATCTCTTATTCCTTGCATGTTACAAGAATCACCTACACCCTCAAGAGTGCCCCTGCATTCTCTGAAGGTGTTTTCATGAAGACCAAGGCAATAAAGACAAGGATGCTATTCTGAGCACAAAGCCTTCTGCTTTCTTCCACTCAGAAATACACAAACTTTCAGGAATTCATAGTCCCTTATGAAGGTGGTAGCAGCAGGGTTCTTAAACTCAGGGCATGGGCTGAATAGAAAAGATTTCCCTGTTACCTACAAATGTGATATGTTAGGTGTAAGCCCCCTAGGATGCCTCTATTAAGTGGGTAGCTTGTTAGTCTCTCTAAACATGTGGGGAGGGACCTCCATTTTTAGACATGGAGGATTGGGAGAATGGAGTACAGTAGCCAAAAGAGAAGAAAGTTCTAGCTATGAGCTGGGGGAGAGAATGAAGTAGTGAGAAAATTAAGGAATATGGTGATTTTAACTATGAAAAGTTAAATTTAAATTTTTAAGACAGAAAAAACCTGTAAATGTTAGATGGCTATATAAGGAAGTATTCCATTCTGGGTTGTTTTAAGACACATTCTTTATCCAGGACCCTGTAACAAACCCTGAAAAAGTACAGTGACTTTTTTATCTGAAATCTATCCATAGTGAGTGACATTTTTCCAGTCGGCACAATCAAGAATCACTCCTTTCTCAAAGGACTTCATTAATGTCAGTTCAAGAGTCTCTAATTTCTTCCCATATTTATCATTTGGAAATAAAAACTGTTTACTAACTGTGCATGCCAAGGAATAGATGAAACCGATAAAGAAAATTCTAAGATTAACAAGTGCAAGGTACTTGTCAATTGTAAGTTTTTCTCTCTACAGGGGAGCTGTGTGTTGGTATTTTGCACCAGAGAGAAGGCTGGGTCTAGCTGGAAGTCAGTGTTTGGGGGTTGGTATGATAGACTGGGGAACAAAATTCCAGCTCTTCTTCCACCATCAAAGGAAAAAAATAAGGAAGGACCTCTCCTTATAGTCACTAAGTTAAAGAAAGTTTTAAGTGTATTGCTATAGTTAAAAGGAACCACAAAAAGAAATGAAAACAATATTATAGTGGACAAAAAGAGGGACATAAAATCTATACTGTCTACATTTCTTAAATTAAGACATAAGTATACATATTATTCATAACCATAGTGTATGAATCATAATGACAGCTAGACAAACTAAAATGCACTGTAAGGATGAATGTATAAAGAAGATGTGGTATATATACACAATGGAATATTATGCAGCCATCAAAAGGAATGAGATCTTGCCATTTGCAATGACGGGGATGGAACTGGAGGGTGTTATGCTGAGAGAAATAAGTCAATCAGAGAAAGACATGTATCATATGACTTTACTGATATGAGGAATTCTTAATCTCAGGAAACAAATTGAGGGTTGCTGGAGTGGTGGGGGGTGGGAGGGATGGGGTGGTTGAGTGATAGACATTGGGGAGGGTATGTGCTATGGCAAGTGCTGTGAATTGTGCAATACTGTTGAATCACAGATCTGTACCTCTGAAACAAATAATGCAATATATGTTAAGAAAAAAAAAAGAAGAAGAAGATAGCAGGAGGGGAAGAATGAAGCGGAGTAAATCGGAGGGGGAGAGGAACCATGAGAGACCATGGACTCTGAAAAACAAACTGAGGGTTCTAGAGGGGAGGGGTGGGGAATGGGTTAGCCTGGTGATGGGTATTAAAGAGGGCACGTTCTGCGTGGAGCACTGGGTGTTATGCACAAACAATGAATCATGGAACACTACATCCAAAATTAATGACGTAATGTATGGTGATTAACATAACAATAAAAATTTTTAAAAAATACACTGTAAGTCCTCCAAATTACCAGAAAACAAACACACATTATCACAAACATGAAAAAGAAAGGGGGGGGAGAAAAAGAGGGAAAGGGGGAGAGAAAGAGAGGGAAGTAAAGTAGTAATTCCTACAGTAAATGAGGAAAATAGAGACTATATTGAAAACTAACAAAATTAAGTTAGTGACATGTAAAAGATAAAATGTGATGTTCAATCAGTACATTTAGATAAAATAACACTAATAAATGTAGATTGGACAAACATACCTATTTGAAGAAAGACTTGAAGAATGAGGTACATATAAGAGGAACAAATACAAACAGAATGGGCAAAGATTTACCAGGCAAACACTAACAAAACCAAAGCTAGACATCACAATGGGATAATATCAGACAAGAATAGAGTTAACACAGAAAGTGAAAAAAAAAAGCAAAAGTGATAGCCAATATTAATGTATGGTACCACCCACAGTGATACGCAACTGCATTTTATGTGTCAAATGACAAAGAACCATAAAGCATAATTCTAGAGACTTCTAGAGTAAATCAACAAAAAACAAGTAGTATGAAACTAACTCGTCCTTATGATATCATGATGATTGATCAAGTAGATATGAATTTACAATTAATTAAGGAGGTAGGGCAGTCATTCTGAGCTAGGCTCAGCATCCCCAGGTGAGCTTGTTCAAACACAAATCACTGGGCCCCTTCCCAGAGTTTCTGCTTCAGTTGGTTGGTCTGGGTGGGCTCTGGTATTCTGCCCAGATGGAAATTCAGTAAAAACAAAACAAAATACAAAACTATCTGAGAAGAAATAGTGCCATTGAAAAGTGTGGAATCATGAAGACGAGGGTGATTCAAAAAAGACCTGGTAGCAGAAATCTCCAGGAAGGAGGAACGTTTAGGCTGGGGCTTCCACCAACCTGGATTCTTCTAAGAGAACCCAGAGGGGATTGTTACAGAGCCTTGAGCTTAACAGCAGCCCCAGTGTGAAAGCAGCAATCTGTGCAGGTTCAGAGAAGTGACGTGACTTGCTTAGGTCTGTGGATGATTCTCCAAGGATGGGAAATTCTGTCCCCCAAGTCTGTCTGTTTTCAAGACATAGGCATATTTCATTTCACCTGGGAGAGAAGGGGGAAGAGCCCCATGTCCTCTCTTGGTCTTATTACCTCAGCTTCTGAAGTGGTGAAATTTTCCTTGAAATATACCTTCTATCTCTGCCCCCATTATTATTATTATTATTATTATTATTATTATTATTATTTGTATTTCACCATGTGCCAAGTACTTTACACACATTCTTCTACTGAAAACCCCTGCAAGGCATATCTTCTATTATTCCCATTTTATGGATGAGGTATCTGAGGTCAGTGAGGTCAATTACCTGGACACAGTGAGAGCCAAAGAGGGACTTGAATCCCATCTATCTTGATCCAACACCAGTATATTCCAGTGCTACATAATACTACCTTCTTCCCCTCTCATTTTCCTTGTATACTAATGTTCTTTCTTCTGCTATTTGCCTCCTCTTCTAGCAAGGAAGGGTGGGGCTGTTCAGTTTTTTTTTTTTTTCTTTCTTTCTTTCTTTTTCCTGGTTCTTTCCCAGGAAACAGTCAAGTTTATACAAGTCTCAGTCAAAGCAGCCTCCCATAGTCACATTCCACTATCTGCTTAACCTACCCTTTCCTTTTGACATTTTGCTCTGTTTGGAGGGCAGAGGCTGTCATCAGAAGACAGTCTGCTATTGACAGCCACAATATCCCACATGCTTGTCTGTCCTCACATGGCCTGCCATGCCCAACGCCTGATTCTCAGCTGTGATAGTCTCCAAAAAAGGCAGCATTGTAAGCTAGAAACAGTTCTTCCTAATTCTTTAATCCAGAAATAATTTGCCTTTAAGGTGACTTTAACTTTCCATGTTGACTTGTAAGTTAACTCCGAGAGTTTTGAAGACCCTGCTTACCATCTTTGTCTGCCTGTCTTGTTGATCAGAAGGCAACTGCAAGAGAAATGTATCAGACCAAGAAATCTAATTCAGACCCTGATTTCAGCACTATCAGGGCAGCCAAGTGAGGGTGGTCTCCAGGAGCCCTTCCTTGCTAGACATTCTGATGGTTCACCAATGCCCTCTGGGAATGCAATGTTGGACTCAACACTGAAGTCTGGAAAACTCTAGACTTTAAAGCGATAGTCATGCTCCAAAAATTGAGATAGGAAAACAAACAGGATTCAAGAGCCTAAGGACACTCCTTTAATTTCCAACTATTTCCAAAATGTTTTCAGCTGAGCAAAACCCCAAACACATTTTGTAAAGCTCTTCCCCTTTACAGATGTTAAATCTACATGTCAAACTAAGGAAAATCATTTCCATATGAATTTGATTCATTAATTCTTAACTAATATAAAGTTTGTCAAAGAGCAAACTGATGGTCAAGAAGCCTCTTTTGGTGGCCTGAGGACTTCTCCCCTTTTCCAGATTGTCCACCCAAAGAAGAGGAATGAGGAGAGTGGACAGTGGGCTCTTCACAAGAATCAGTCTCTTCCAATGGGCAGGCTCTTGCCCCTTTCCATCACCAATAATGCATAGATGATGACCAGAAGACAGTGGCCATGATTAGGATGAACGTTGTGTCACATAACTCTCCTTGCCCATTCATTACACCCTTAAAGAACAGCTCTCAAATCGTTGCCTTGCCTCCAGTCATGATCCTGGTTGAGAGACATTAACTTTTCTCTCCTGATTATCTCAGCAGCCAACATTCTGGTCTTACTGAGTCCCCTTCTGCTCCTGTTTAACCTGCTCCCTTTCTACTCTCCCCCTGTTTCTGAATGTTATTGTCAATCAAGGTACTGCTCTGCTCAACAATAACTTGTGATCTCTCTCTCACCAGCAAGCTTTACAGACTGTGTTATTTTACATTACTACATCATATACTTCCTCCCACACACCAACAGAGCAACATAGCTTACCTGTCTCTTTTTAATTTTTTAAAGATTTTATTTATTTATTTGACAGAGACAGCAAAGCAAGGGGAACGGAAGGCAGAGGGAGAAGCAGGCTCCCCACTGAAGAGAGCCCAATGCGGGTTCTAAAGATCCATTTAAATAACACCTCCTCTGAAGCTATCCAGGATTTTTTTTTTTACTTGTATTTTAAAAGAATTTTAGATTTACAGGACACATGCAAAAATAAGACAGTCCCTGTACTATTTCCCCATCTTTCCCTAATGCCAACAATCTTACCTAATCATAGTCCAAGTATCAAAACCAAGAAATTTACATTGGTTCAATACCATTAAATAAACTAAGAATGAATTTGAATTTCACTAGATTACTAGTCTTTCCACAAATGTCCTTTTTTTTTTCCTGTTCTGGGATCCAATCCAAGATCCCACTTTCCACATATTTATTGTGTTTCTTTGATCTCCTGAAAAATGTGATGTTTCCTCGGTCTTTTTCTTCATGTTCTTGACATCTGAAATGAGCACTCATCAGTTATTTTGATGAATGTCCTATAGTTTGGGATTGTCTGAAGTTTTGCAAAGCTATTTGTGATTCCCCCACATTTGATATAATTATTTCTCCTCTGTGTTCCTATAGCACTCACAGATAGACTATATCCTATACACTTCTCATAGATGGAGTGACTGTTGGTCTATCCCAGTACCACTGATAAGAAAGACTCTTTTATGCATTGGCCCTCTCTGACACATATCATCTTGATAGTCAATATATGCCAGTCAAACCACTGAGTGAATGAATAAATGGATGATGAGCAAAAAGAAAAAAAAAAGATCATCAAGACCTTAGGTAACTTTAAAAACAGAAAGTTTTTAACAAAAGCTTAAGGAGATTATTTTCAAAGGGATGGATAGTCTCAGAGAAGGCTAACATAGTAGTTGCCTTTACCAGTTTCTCACAGAAAAATGAAATTTCAAAAGGGGAGGGTTTCTGTGATGGAAATAAATGGATTCTCAATGCCTTAAACTGCTTTTCTCTAAGAGCCAGAGTACATTCTTGGATAAAATGCTTTAGTGCCTTTAGTTCTACCACTTGAGTTTCTACCAACAGTCTTCCTCACAGTACAGATGGGATATGGTATCCTGTTAAATTTGTGTTTCTCCAAAGAACAAATCTCACAGAAAGCATCTCAGTTGACTGCTAACTATACATGTGACATTCAAAAGAGATATAAAGAGCAAAAAGTTTGAACTCTTCACCTCAAATACAAATATATAAATGTCATGCAATAAAGAACTTCTCTCATTCAAAGCTATCATCTTATTTTTTTTTTAATTTTGCAAGCAAGGGTTTATGTAGGAAACTGTTGAAACAGGTCATCCTTACAACGACATGTTGATAGAATGTGATATATCTATTCAATAAATATTTATTGAATGCCTACATGTGCAAGATGGTTGTGGAAGGGGCAAAGAGTCACCAGGGAATTGGGGACATCATGTTTTTCTGGAATCTGTGTTTATTTAGGGAAATGTGATTCCCAGAATACTGATTCTCAATGGTTATTGTTCAGTCCCAAACTGCTCATGCTTTACACAGCTTTACACAAACTGCTCATGTCTTACACACACTTCCCCTTCCTTTTACTTTAGATTCCCTACACTTTATCTCATGCCATGTTAGCTCAGGAGACAGCTCCATCCAGAGTTCCATTATTTTAGATGTCTCCATGAGCACGTCCAAGGAATTGGGATTTACACAGACGTGCTCTTGCCTTATATGGAGCTTGGCTTTAGAAATCTCTATTGACCATACTATCCATTAGGTCATCCATGTCTTTTATTTATTTTATTTTATTTTATTTTATTTTATTTTATTTTATTTTATTTTAATTTTATTATGTTATGTTGGTCACCATACAATACATCATTAGTTTTTGAAGTAGTGTTCATGATTCATTGTTTTCATGTAACACCCAGTGCTCCATGCAGTACGTGCCCCCCTGGTTACCCATCACTGGGCGAAAACATCTCCCCACCCCCCTCCATGTCTTTTAAAAACCCAAGGAAGAGTCTTCTAAGAGCTGAAATGCTTGGAGAAAAGCTCGTCTCTCCTAACAAAATAGCCTGATGTATTTTATTATAAGGAAAGTTTTGCAACCCATTTTCTTTTTTTTTTTCTGCTTTGGATATTATTAAATTTGGAGTTACATCTCATGCTTGAACAGAATAACTGATTAAACACATATATTCTGGGGGTACAATTTATCTTCACTGTTGCCTTCTCCTCAGTCTCCATCACCAAAAATAAGACTAAATTTTTAAAATTTATTTTAATAGTATTATTGTTTTGTTTTGTTTCTTGTTGTTGTTGTTGCTGCTGCTGTTATGCTACTTTTAGTCTTTTCTGTGAGTATGTAGTATGCATAAATAGGAAATGATAGATGATGATGATAGATAGATTGATAATTACATCTAATTAGTTATGAAGAAAGGAAAAATCAGTCATATAGTTGACTTTTATTGGCAGGACAAAGAAAATATTTTGAAAATCCATTTCCAAACAATATTAGCAAACCAGCATGCTCTGAACTCAGATAAGAAATACTCTGTAAACTTGCATTTGCTATAAAAACTAGAAGAAAGCTTCCAAATTATGACCCACGTTTCCAAATCAAGAAATTCTTCTCTGAAAGACTGTGGAAAAGAGTTAGCTGAAGAAGCATCCTAACTAATACGGCCTGGAGAGGTCAAATGTAAATTCATAATTTATACCAAAAAGCTTCCAGAAACCATACTGCCAAAGAGATAGAAGGAATCTTCAGGGGCACAAACTGATGACAGTTTTGCTCTACACTCATGTGTATCAAATCTAGCTGAAAAACAGACTATAAATAATGTGCATGTTTATAAACTAAGAAGTTTCCACTTTGTCTAACCTCTGATGAAATCAGAGGCACTAGGAAACTTTGCTTTCTGGAAAAGTCAGAAAACTTTCAAATGTCCTGTTCTTTCAAAAATAGTCTTCCAGTCATTAACAGGAAACACATTTACTGTTCTAGCTTGATACTCACAGACACTCCAAATCCATGTAGAAACTCATAAGGGTCCCTCACACCCCTGAGTCCTCATGTGAGGTGGAATGTTTATATCTGTTTGCACCTATTAAGGTGCTAAAAGATGTCCCACTCTATGGTGAAGACCATTGATGGAATTAATAATGTAATAATAAAAGCTTACATAGTCATAATATAAAAGTTGTTATTTACAAAATAATAGCTTAAGCCTATAAAATATAGGACAGTTTCATTTTCCTCCACAATTCCTTCAGATTTATTCTCTGAAAAAATGTTTCTGTGTTTGTGTGTGTGTGTGCATGTGTGTGTATAACAAATTATATATACCTCAAACAAGACATATCACGTTAAACAAGTACAGGTTTGTGGAGAACTTGGCCACTGCCCTGACTGTGCTGGGAATATCCCCATCACTTTGCTAGTGAATATGGTGTTGCTTCTTTTGTAACTTTAAGTATATCATTCCATTGGCTTCTAATCTCCAAGATTTATGTTGAAAAGTGCTATCTTATAGATATTCCCTTGTATGTTGCAAGTCACTTTTACTTAAAAGATTCAGTGTTTGTCTTTGACTTTCCACATTTTGATTATAGTGTGTTTCAGTGTGGTCTCTAGATTATCTTATTTGGACTTAATTTAGCTTATTGTATTTATGTATCCATTTCTTTCCTCAAATTTCAGAAATTTGTATCCATTATTACTCTAAACAAACTTTCTACCCCTTTTTCTCCTTTCTCTTCTGAGACTCCCATAATACCTACATTGATCTGTTTATGGTGTCCCATAAGTTCCTTATGCTGTGTTCATTTTACATTCACTTTTCTTTTACTCTTCAATATCAGTATTTTCAAATGACCTACCTTCAAGTTCAATGATTTTTTTCATGTCCATTTAAGTCTGCTGTTGAACTCCTCTAGTGTTTTTTGGTTTTTTGTTTGTTTGTTTTTGTCCATCCCTAACCCCACCCCCTATTCAGTTATTGTAGTTTTAGCTCTAGAATTTATGTTGGCTATTTAAAAAATTACTTATCTCTCTGTTGATATTCTAATTTTGCTTGCATATCATTTTCTTAATTTTGTTTAGTTTTCTGTTGTATTCTCCTTTAGCTCAATGAGCATATTTAAGACAGTTATATAAAAATATTTTCTAAGAAAATCAGAGAACTATGTTTCTTTACAGTTACTGGAAATTTATTCTGTCCCTTTAAATAGACAATATTTCCCTTTTTATTTTTATGCCTTGTGATTTTTTTAATTGGACATTTGAAAAACAGCCACCTCTCTCAGTCTTTGTGGATTGGCTCCATGCAGATCTTTACTAATCAGTCCGATGTGAAGGCTCAGGGTCCTCTCAAATATAAAGGTCCTTAAGGTCTTCTCTGGGCCTCTGCACATGCTTTTGTTCCAGTTCCCCTCCCCTCATATACAGCTGAGCTTAAATCACTTAATTTCCATGACAGTCTTGCCCTTCTTCTTTTTTTTAAATATTTTTATTTATTTATTTGAGAGAGAGAGAGAAAGAATATAAGCAGGGGGAGCAGCAGATGAAGAGGGAGAAATAGGCTCCCCACTAAGCAGGGAGCCTAACACAGGGCTCAATCCCAGGACCCTGGGATCATGACCTGAACCAAAGGCAGACACTTAGCCAACTGAGCCACACAGGCACACACCCTTGCTTCTTTTCAGGGACTTTGTTATTCTACTGTAGTCTTCTGCCTGTGGTTTCATGATTCCAGGTACCCATGAGTCTGACGTCCCCTTGTTCCATGGCACCTGCCACTGCTTTCAGCAGCCTCCAACTTAATATCAAATTATGCTACAGTCCCCTCAGTGCTCCAAGTCAAGCCAGACAGAAACCAATCCATTGAGCAGCTCCCAAACAAGCCAAAATGTCGCAATCAAGTTCTACTCTTCTCCTTATATCCCAAGGAAAGAGCTGGGAATTTGGCAGCCTCCTCCTGATAAGACTGCACTAGGGTGGGAGTAGAGTAAGATTGAACAAAGTACTACAAAATATCCTACCATTGTAAGTGTGGCTTTTTCTTGGTTATGCATTTGTTGTAGCTTAACTGGTTTCTAGGGTTCTCAAAAAGGTATTTTTTCCATATATTGTGTTTATTCAGTGTTTCCATGTGAAAATGAGGGCCTGGAGCATTCTGATCTGCTGTCAGATCAGATTTTTTTTTAATATGTAAAACCCACATTTCATAAGTTGCTCAACTATTCTCCTCAGATATACTTAAGGCCTACACAAAGTTCTGAGCAAGTAGAAATCCCATACATTGTAGAACTATTTCTAAGCTGTTTAGAAACTTACCTCACTATAATAATCAAGATTTTGATGCCCCAAATGGGTAAAATCAATTAAGATTTTCAAGCACATTGTTTTTTTTTTAAAGATTTTATTTATTTATTTATTTATTTGAGAGAGAGAGGAAAAGAGCGAGTGAGAGCAAGAAAGAGCCCACAAGCCAAGGGGAAAGGCAAAGGGAGAAGCAGACTCCCTGCTGAGCAGCCCAATCACAGGACCCTGTGATTATGACCTGAGCAGAAGGCAGCTGCTTAAGGGACTGAGCCATCCAGGCGCCCAAGCACATTGAATTTTATCAAGGCAATGTACAGGAGTTGTCCTGTTCAGATATATAGTTGAGGGAGACACTTCTCAGAATCTTGAGTAATTTTTATTGTTGAGCTGGACAGTCATCTCAATAGACACAATGTTCCTTATACTCCTGAGTACTTTTAAATTCATAGCAATTTCTTTTTCTCAGGAAACTTCTTTCTTTTAATGATATCTCAAGGAATATCAACAGAAATCTCTCTGTGTTACAGTGGGTCTGTTTTATTCTTTACATTCTTCTTACTTCTGGAAAGCAGCTTTTTTAGAGGTTTTATCTTTCTGTCCACTCATATATAAAACTTTTGTAGGAGGTCCAATTTGTTAGATCACCCAGAAAAAGTCCAGACACAACCTAGTTGAACTACCTGAGAGTAACTGGCTTTGTCCTCTGATCAATAAATACTTCATAATTCATTATCTTATTTAGCTTTTCATGCAATTGCAATGAGAATTCAAAACATAGTGTGTCTCTTTCTGCTTACTTATTTCCCTGCTTCATAAAACACTGATTGGGACATTAGCACTACTGGAGAATTTTTTTCACTGTCTTTAAGTGGGTTCCTCTAGTCAGGGACTCAGAACAAGCTGTCAATTAGGGAGGGGGTGACCCTGGGAAACACCAATTGTGTTAAGTAAGAAATTGAACAAGGGAAGGGGAGGAAGCCAACAAAAAGCTACCTTACTGAGCAGGTTCCTGGTCTGGGCAACTGGAGCTCAGCCCCCTGGGCTATCTGGGAGAATAGGTGGAAGACACCTTAGAATTGTCATAATCAGAATACAAGGAAGTTGGATGCTGTCCACCAACATCTCTCAGTCACTGACTATCTGTGACTTCTCCTGAGGGATATTATTTGCCAGTATTTCTGACCTCTCCTATGGAGGGGAGCAGGCTTAGTCAACTAGAAGTGGCCCATTGGCCAAGAGTCTCAAGTACCTACAGTTGACATTCTTAGTATCTGGTCTGCACAATGTAGGATGATGAATGTGGGAGAGTGTGTGGGGGGGTACCCACCACCATGCCATACTCTCCTCTCTACTTCCTTCCATTCATGGAAAATAATGACAAAATTCCAAGCTTTCTTTTTGCAATTCTCCACATACATACTCTGAGAGGTCCTAAGAGCAAGGAGATTCAGGCAATTAAAAAAATCTTTCAATATGTGACTTTCTCTGTTAGCCGAAGGCATATTTAAGAGAATAATTGCTATTCACAGAGAAAGGTCAGTTTTCTTCTGACCTTAAGGTATGTCTCTGTATACAAATGCATTAAGTTGTTGTTAATGTAAAATAAAAAGGAAAATCTCAGAATATTAGTATTCTTGATGATGTGATATGCATAAACTGCTTTAAGAATACTGTTATTACTGAAGGAGCAACAACGGGGAAGGGATCAATTTATTTTCTGACAACTATGTTTGTGTGTGTGTGTGCATGTGTGTGTGTTTGAACCACCAATTAGCAATTGGAAAAGCATTTGAAGATATTTGTAAATCTAATGACTTGGCTTCCTTCTTAGCTCTTCTGCCCACCCCTGGCAACAGTTGTAATGATGAATGTGCTTCCATTAACTAGAAATAGGTCTACCTTTAACTTATTTGTAGGGAAAGAAGGAAGAGAAGTATAGGTCGCAAAAAGAGTTGTATTCAAATAATTATTTCTCTGAACACAGTAGCAGTCTCTCAGTGGCATCTGATATACTGTGGCAAAATAAAGTGTCTGATCTGAGCAGTGAGGTTGGAAAGATATTTTCAGTTAAAACAGGTTGTAATTTACAGATGTTATGAAAACATGCTATTAAAGGCATGAGTATAGTATATTAAAGTGAACATTTGCTTTTTAATAAAGAAATATTTGTTCATTGCTTCTTGGCAGATTTTGGCATTGTAGAGCCAAACCAAGTTCTAACTTCCTTCCAATTCTCTACCCCTCACATTATCATGACTCCTCTTTCTCTTGAGGTCTCTGCACAAAGCAGACCCAGAGGTCTTTGATTCTAACTTTGGTTGCAATACAAGATACCAGTGGTGTATTGCCTCTTGCTATTTGCATGTTAAGCAGGAAGATGAGAACAAATGTACCAGCTCCCTGGCAGAAAATGGCGGAGCTGTGTGGCACTCTGCCCAGTCCCATAGCAGACATCACTGATTGATCTTGGCTCTCAACAGGTCTTGGTGCTGGTCAGAATTCTCCTTACAGAGTGATGTATATCATTAAAGTGAGACCTACTTGGCCTTTTTTGTCCTGGATCAGCAGGTAAAAGTACACAACCAAAAGTACTGATACCCATGTCAATTAAAATGGTTTTGTTGCCTGGAAGCACAAATGTACCTTGCTTGTTTTTGAGATGAACTCAGCTGACTGCCTTTAGTATATGAGCACTGAGAAAAGGATTTTTACATAACTTGACTGCCTCTACTCAGGAAACATTTATCAAGAGTCTAATGTGTGTCAGATACTCTGCCTGTTACAATAGATAAGTGATAAATGCTCATGAGCCTTGCCCCTAAAGATCCCACAGCTTCATAGGGAAGAACAAAACATAGAGGGGAGATAAGCAGAGGAAGGTCAGAGAGTAAAGTAGTTATGGATGTGGACCCTGGAGTGAGATTGTCTCCCCTCAAACCGTGACTCTGACACTCACTGTCCCTAGAAAATTACTTAGCCCCTACAATCTTCAGTTGTTCTTATCTATGATGCAGTAATAATACTATCTCTCAGATATGTAAGACCATGAAGACTAAATGAATTTAGCATCATGCTAGTCACTCAGTGTGTAGTAAAAGTTAGCTGCTATTAATGGAGAAAAAAAATTGGCTACCTATCAATTGCTACAGAACAAATTACCACAAATTTGGAAGCTTAAAGCAAGACACATATATTATCTTTCAGTTTTTGTGGCTCAGAAACTCAGGAACAGATTAACTGGGTCCTGTGTTTCAGGGTTTCTCACAGGCTTCTATCAGGGCAGTAGCCAGGGCTGGGGTTGGTTCCAAATGAAGACTCAACTAAGGAAGGGTCTGCTCCCAAGTCTGTGGGGCTGACCCTTGGGTGTTGGACCAAAGGCATCAGTTCCTAGCTGGCTATTGCCTGGAGGCCACCCTCATTTCCTTGCCATGTAGGTCTCTCCAACATAGCAGCATGTTTTATCCCAGTGTGCAGTAAGGAGAATCTAACAAAGGATCAATCTCAATCATTTGTTATCTACTCATGGAAGTGACTTCCTATCACTGTTGTTATATTTTGTTGGTTAGAAGCAAGTCACAGATCTCAGTCTGCCACAAAAAGAGGTGATTACTCGAGGGTATAAACACCATGAGATAGAGACAATTGGGGGCCATCTTAGGGTCTCCTGCTACAAATATGTTTTCAATATAATATGCTGTGAATTCAACAAATGCCTATCTAAAGTCTGCTCAGAGGAAGTGAGGCTAATTAGTAAAGGAGCCTTCCTCAGGGAGAAGCTGCTAAACTGATAGTATGAATATAAGAAATTTCCAGCAAGATCAAAACTAAAGGGCATTCAGGAAGAAGAACATCCTGTGCAAAAGTAGGCAGTGAAAAAACCATGTGTTCTTGCCCTGGATGCCACATGGTAGGTTGGAGAGGTGGGTAAGGAAGGGCCTTATATTTCACTGAAGCACTTTCTAACGCCCCCTCTGGATCCACTCTCTGTGCCTTGGGAAGCTGACTTCAAGTGACCAACAGACCCCTTTTCCCCCTTCCCCCTGGGTCTAGCTGGGTTCAAACAATGGTGAACACATCAGCAGGAAGAGAGAGAGTTTGAGATGGCCACTCTCTGAACACCTCCTGTGGGATGTCTATGCTCTCTGAACACTTCCTTGACCTGCTGGAATACTTTGACCAAGAGTAAGGCCTCTATCACCCAGCTTTGTCTACAGATTCCATGACCATCCCTTCTTTTGCCTCTTCAGGACTGCAAGTGATAGCAGTTTCCTTTGTTTCTAGATCCAAGGCATATTCCTTGTGGTGTTCTTACCCATTGCCTACAATGTTTCAAATGGTTCCTTTATTAATTTGTCTTCAAATTACCCAGTCTGGCCGTGTCCTGTTTTCTGCCAGGGTTAGGCTTTACATTAGGCTTGTGAGAACATTGCTGTGGTCTTGATGAGAGGTGCTGAAGCCCATAGTTAAGACATGGGAATAGCAAAATCATGGTGGAGGACAAGTATGTCTGGAATATTATCCCAAGGACCTAAGGTGTGATGGGTAGAGAAGAGAATTCAGATGGCTTCTTGGTCTGTACTTGGCTATCAGAGGATGGCTGTGACAATAGCCCAAGTGGAAAAGTCAGATAAAGGTTGGGTTCAAAAATCAAAGAAGGGATTTAGATCAGACAAGCAGAACCTGAGGATCATGTGGACCAGAGAGAAATGCCCATGAGATATGGAAAGCAGGAGTTTGTAGCCTAGAGACTGTCCTGAACTAGAGACACAGATGTGGCAATTATGGATCTGAAGTTTGTGTTTTAAAATATGAGAGAGGAAGGGTTTGTCTACCGAAGGGAGTGAGAGGAGCAGGAAATTTTAGAAATAATTTAGGAGGAATGACGGCCTAATAGATCTATACAAACACCTAATATTTTCTCAATTAACAACCATGTTTATAATAGAGATTATCTCCCTTTTTCATTCATTTCACAAATACTTTTTGAGCAACTACTAAGTGACAAGCATTGTTCTAGATATTTATGATAACTCAGTGGTCAAAAGTGGCACCAGCTTCTTGCCTCATAGGGCTTGCATTCCAGCAGGGGGAGGTGGAAAACAAATACAAACCCTAATAAGTAAAATGTCATAGTAGTTCCATAGGTGTTGATGGTGTAAAGGAAAAATTACATGTGGTGTAGTCCTCACAGACAGGTGGCATTTGACAAAGTCTTAAAGGAGACAAAGTGGCTAGTCATGATGATATCTGGGAAGACTGTGCCAGGCAGAGGGAGCAGCAGGGCCCTGAAAGAGGAACAAGCCTGGCATGGCCAAGGAGTAGCAAAGTCAACAGGGCTGACAGGACAGAATGAGGTGGGCAGAGGAAGAAAGATGATGCTAGACACAGAGGACATGCCGTTTGGGCCTTAGATGCCATTGAGAACCATTGTGAGGGCTGAGGAAGCCATTGTGAGGAAGTAGGGAGACTCAGGAGGAGATATAGTGAAGCCACTGTGAGGACGGGGAGCCATTGTGAGGGAGGGGAGTCACTGTGAGGAAGGAGGACTTACTGTGAAGAGGGGAAGCCACTGTGAGGAGGGAGTTTCCAGTGTGAGGGAGAAGATCCCCTAATAGTTGAACAAAGGAGTGATAGGAGATGACTTACACTTTACCAAGATCACATTGTCCCTAGTCAGGAATCTGGGGGGGCGGAGGGTAGAAGCAGGGAGATTACACAGAAGCCATTGCAAAAGCACCAAGATGAGATTGTGACCAATGTGGTAAGGGTGGGCTGGCGAGAAGTGGGGAGTTCTGTGCATATGGTGAAAACAGACAGCAGGGGGAAAAAACCAAACTAATTCTTGTCATAGTAGTCATTGATTCAGATGACTAGATTCTGAAAACACCGGGTGAAAATTGATGAGAAACATGATCTTTATTTCAGCTATCTTTCCAAAACAGATATATTAATTACAAAACTAGGGGAAATCTGACAGACACAGACACAATGGTCATCAAGTGATCAGAGTTAATTTCACTAGTAATACGACAAAGACACTGTGTGTCTCAGTGACATAAAGCACTGAGAAGGACACAATAGCATCTCAGTTGTTAACCTTGCCCAAATGTATAACCTGAATCTAAACATGAAAAAAAATCAGACAGACCCAAATTCAAGGGCATTCTACAAAATATCTGGCTTGTACTCAAAAGGGAAAGAAAAACAAACAAAAACAAACACTTTCTAATGAAAGGAGCTAAAGTTTCTTGGCAAGATCATGAACCATTCTTTTGCCAAAAAGGACATTATTGGGTCAATTCACAAAATCTAAATTAGGTCTTTAGATTAGAAATAATATTATGTTAATGTTAATTTCCTGATTTTGATAATAGTACTGGGTTAAGTAAGAGGATGCACTTGTTTTTAGGAAAAGTGCCTTGAAGCATTTAAGAATAAAAAGAAGGAAAATTAGATGTCATGTTTGCAAGTGATTCCCAAATTATTCATAATAAATACTAAAAATATGTATATACAGAGAGAGAATGATAATGAAAATGTGGGAAAATGTTAACTTTTGGGGAATCTGGGTGAAAAATATACAGGAAATCCTCATACTTCCCTTGCAAATTTTCTGTAAGTATGATCGTTTCAAAGTATAAAGGCAATTTTAATTCATAAAAATTCTTTCCAGAAATTTTGGGAATTTCCAAAGTTCTTCAATTCTCTGATGTATTCCAGCTTATGACTCACTGCCAATAATGTTATATTAAAGACATATTTAAATTCTAAAATAACCAGAAAGGAAAACCCATTATTTAATATATATATATATATATATATTCCTGAAAATTTATAAATCTTTTCATTCATACTAAGTTCATTAGGCAGAGGGTTCTTTTTTCCTTTTTCTGTCTTTTGGCAGAGGATCTTCACTTGCAAATGACATTTTATGCAGCTTGTCTCCATATAAAATTAATCCAAGTCTGAAGCCTGATAGGTTCTACTCCCCACTTCCTCTTATACTTACAAAAGTCTCTGACATCTTGGTGAGTTCTGCATGCCCCTGGGAACCCAGTTTGAAAGTTGTCCACCAGAGAACCAATGATAAAAATGCTTTTGGAAAGGGAATGCTTGTTAACCTTTCAAGGCAATATGCATTTCGTACACTGAGCTTGCTTAAATCAAACTATTTACCAGATTCTTCATTTGAATACAGAAATATTGCAAACCAGGATTCTCACCTGTATGGTAATCTCTAAATCACTCTTCACTTTTTGATGTTCAACACATTGTTTAAGAGAAATTTTTCTAAAGATGCACACACGCAAAAGAAAACTTACATTGCAGACCATACGGAAACAATCAAAAGATGTGTCAACGGCTCTGGGAAGATGTCTTCAAATTGTGAAATATGGAAAGAGGAAGATGGTTTATCTGAGCCTGGAGATGCGGCTCAGTGACTGGGAGTTTGGCAGCTCACTTGCCGGAGAGCTCACTAGTTTATTGCCTCTTGACTTTGGGAGATGATGGTGGGGAGAAGCAGTGATACAGGATTCAGACATCCCAGCTCTGTGAATAGCATGCCATGGGTGCCTGTTTAAGCCATGTTGTCCTTGGACATCATTTTTCTCACCTTCATATAATGGTGATTAGATTAGATGTTTTTATTTCACTGAGGGCATCTTTTAGTTCTATGCATCAGAGAACCCACTAAACTGACGTGAACAAAAGGAGACTCAGGGTAAAAGAGACACAGCTTTTGAATCTCTTCACATCCTCACATTAAAGCAAATGGAAAAGACCCCCTATAAGCTCCAAAACATAAGCAGATGAAGACAACCAACTAACAGGCACAAGTCCTGAATGCTATCACCATGTGTGGAATAGAGAACAAAACTAGAAAGTAATGAGGTATCTGATAGAGGAACCCCACAGCTGCCAACAGGCACCATTGTACCAAGGCAGGCCCTAGGGGAGAGGGTCCAACCCAGCTGGAAGGAGCATCACCGACAATGGTTAGGACTGTTGTTTGTGGCTATGGTAGAGAGCAAAACAACTTTTAGCCACTTCTGTTAGCCACCCCCTGCACCCCACTCACACCAGTGATCATAACATCACAAAAAGAGAGACAACCAGACATCATGGGCTTCCAGATGGAAGACCATCATATCACCTAGAGTCCTGCCAGAGGGGCTGGTCCTGAGTCAAGCTCAGCCTCTGGATTTCACTGTTGACTTGTGGGAAATACCCAGGACATCTGGGCAATCAACATAATCTATGTTACAGATCAAGTGTCCTAGGTCTTGCTTGTTCAATGATAAATTGTAAGGAAAATGGAGGAGTGGATAGGTAATTAATGAACTAAAAGGAACTAAAATAACAGCAGATTTATAACCATGAACAATATCAAACTATAGTGTTCAGGGATGCATATTTTGTGACAAAACAAACTATGAAGAAACACAAACAAGTGATTGATATAACATTCAGGATAGTAGTTACACTTTGGGGAGGGTGTGGGTTCGGATCCTAGGTGCTTCTGAGGTGATTGACAAAGTTCCATTTCCTAATCTGAGTAGTTACAAATGTGTTTATTTTATAATACTCATTAAGCTGTGCATTGTGCTTGTGTCTCATTTTAAGATAAATTATTTTTTAATAGCTTGAATAGTAGAGGAAATACACAGATGGCACTAACTGGAAGTCCATAGTAGGTAACTCTAGATGGGGTTTGATCCAGCAGCTCTTCAATTGTCACCAAGGGACTTGTTTACTTTAGCTCTTGGCTCCATTCTTTATGGGTTGCCTCAGTAAGGAAATGGCTGCAGCTACCTCAACCTTAATCTCTCCATACCCTCTGAGTGTCCAGAGGAGAGGGAAACTTTCTGCTCTTAGATCCAAAAGAGTCATGGAATCACTCCCATTGGTCCAGATAAAGTCACGTGCCCATCCTGAACCAATCACTAGCTAAGCCAATTCAATCCCAAGGTGACCAATCTTACCCACTATTTATTTTTGAGCTTGGTAGAGGGAAACAGGGACAGGATTGGTGAGAGATAGGAAAATGGATACTAAGAAAGCACTCCAAAATGATGTCACTACACATTCCAGCCCTAAATCCTCTTGACTTAACCCACTGAACAAAGGAATGAGTGGCAGAGTTGGAAAGTAGTAGAAAAGAGATGAGAAAAAAACAATGGCCTCATGAAGCAAGCAGTCTTTGGAGAGCAGCCCCAGAAGGAAGAGGTCATCCAGGTGGGGGCTCTCTCCAGCCCCAAGGTTCCACCTGCACAAGGACTCCCTATGTGTGCATCAGCATAATGGTTACTTGCCACTGTGTGCCAAGTGGCACTGCTGCCAAATGGCCACAGCACCGTCTTTGGGAAACTGAGGAACTTGGAGTCTGAGGGCAGTTGGTTTAAAGAGAGAGGTTAAGGAAAGCAGTTGATGCAGTGTTCATTCATCAACAAATATCTAATGTGTACCCACTGTACGCTCACACTTCTCTCCACAAAATGGCTTTCATTTGGGAGTGGAACTCACCCAGCAACCCAAAATATTCCAGAGTCCATGATGGCTTCTAGTTCAGACCCTGGCTCTCTTTTATGTCAAAAACTCTTTGGCAGTATAGGGTAAGCCTGCAGTATAGGGTAAGGCCCCTTCTCATCATAACGCTTTTCAATGTACAAAACACAAAAGATTACAAGGAAACCAATTATCTGAAGATGTATTTATCAAAATATTTTTTGATTGTGATATAAAGATTTTCAACAAATTGAGAAGTAAGGATCTACCAGTAGTTTCATACTGACCATGATTTCAAATTACTAATGAGTATAAAGAATGATCCCAGATATCAGTGGTGACTATAATGTGATATGAAAATACCTGTGACCTTCAAGAGTGACAAGGCAAAGGTTTTGCTAATAACTGACATGGTTTGCTGCCTACATTCATAATGCAAGCACAAGGTAAATGAAAAAGGTGCAGGTTTTGCTCCACACCCAAGTTTATGGACCCCTGCCCACAAATTAAGAACTCTGCCCTATATAAGTTCTCCACAGCAACACTATTCTTTGGGCAGAAGTGGCGTAGACTAGATTTATGAGGAAACTTTTTAATGTAAAGTTTATAAAAAGAGATATAGCACATCAAGGAAGAGTCTGCATCATTTACAGCTCATACTGTATTTTTAGTTTTTATTTTGAATAATGTCAGACCTGCTTCCTTCCCAAGGGAGAAGGCAGATGACAACACACTTATTTGTGTTTCTTTCAGATTGCCCTAGAGAGTGAATGCCCTAGAAAGTGGAATCCCTGAGATGCAAAGGATATTTGTTTGCTTAAGCAAGGAGTAGAAATCTAATAGTTTGCTCACATTCAGACCCCACACATATACACATACAAAATGACTGAGAAATGTTCTTTGAGAATCTTGCATTCACATGCATACATATGGAATTTCCTAAAGGAAATAGTATTTTTTAAAAAAGAAGACATTTTTCCAATTCCAGTCTGCAGTTTTCTAAGGCACTAAATTTGAAAATACAATGAGCATTTCAGGTGTCTTGTACTTTTCCTTAAGTACAGGAAACACTTAAGCTTTGTAGTAAAACTTGGACAGTACAGTCTGGCTGGGTCCTGGTGACATTTTCTGATCCAGAATAGGACTTCCAACTATTTTACAACAGTATTACTCAAGTTATCTCAGCAAAGATGAGTGGAGGCTGGGGCAGTGCAATTTATGAGTCAGAGCCAGGCTGGACAAAGGAACATGGAACACATCTTTCCCATTAAGAATGTTTCTGAATACTTATTTCCTGCCAAAAGGAAAAGCAATACTGGTACTGCAGAGATCCTGCATGAAAAATTCATAGGACTTGCTCCTACATCTGGTCCAGCCCTGACCTCCAAGCCAAATCGTGCTTCAATCACCCAGAAGCCTGGACCTAGGAAGGAAACTTGGACCACTGCCTTAATCAGTTGAGATATTATAACAAAATACCATAGGCTGGGTGTCTTAAACAATAAACATCTATTTCTCACAGTTCTGGAGGCTGGAAGTCTGAGATTAGGGTGCCAGCATAGTTGAGTTCTTGGTGAGGGCTCTCTTTCTGGTGTACAGGTGGCTGCCTTCTTGCTGTGTCCTCATATGGCAAAGAATGAGTGAGATCCAGTCTCTCTCTTCTTATAAGAACACTAATTTTATCATGGGGCCTCCATACTCATGGCCTCATTGAAATTTAATTACCTCTCAAAGCCTTTACCTCCAAATACCATAACATTTGGGATTGGAAATTCAATGTATGGATTGGGGTTGGGGGGAGCATGAACATTCAGTCCATACCAGCTGCATATTTTCAAAGATTTTCAAGAAGGTCTCTTAAGTCATATACGTTGTTAGTATACACTGACTATGAAACAAGTTTTGTTGAGAAAGTTGTCCTTCAGTCTACTTTATGCTATAAACTACCAAATACATTTCCATCTTTCAAATGAAAAACTAATTCATTTTCTTGGATAATATAAATTATTTTTAAAAATTTACAAAGGGGAAAGTAAAAGTTACTTGAAAGCCCTTGGTCCAGGGATAACTGTCATTACCATTTGGTAAACAGATATTTTTCTAGACATCTCTCTATTCATGTGTATGTCCATATGTGTCTACACAAAAGATTTTATGTAAAAGATATGCATTAAACAAAATCTTCACCCCGTTTTTTGCATCCTGTTTTATGTTGGGCATATCTGTAAGCTAATTTGTTTAAATACCTGCCCCTCCATTGGTGAGTGTTTATGCTATCCCTTCTGTGATGGGCAGGCTGCATAGACACTTCCTCTCCCACCAACCCCATGAAGGGGTACCCATTTCCCCACGGTTGTGTCAGCTATAGATTTATTAAACTTTATTATCTTTACCAATGTGATCACTCAAACTCCTTATCATTTTGGTTTACATCTATTTGATGCAAACAGGTTGAATACCTTTTTCATAGATTTATTGGCTAGCCAGACTTAGTCCACACAACAACAACAAAGCACACGAATTATCTTTATGAAGAAGATGCATCATAAGCACTAGGTAGTTATTAACTAAAGAATCTTGAAAAATAAGTTCTAAACTGAAACAAATCTTAAATTTCCCCAAGGTGTCAAATGATTTTGAGTTAGAATAGTACTACTTAGGACCCCTACATATTCAGTTGTCTTTCTTTTTAAGTGACAGATACTCTTGGTCCATTTTCCCATCTCAGTTATTTCTACTGCAAAAGACAGATAACTCTACTCTGTACTAACTGGTTCCTTTCCTCTTCTCCTACAAGTATTACTTTATTCTTAAAAATAGGTATTTAGGAATGAGTACATATTATCATTCTTGCTTTGCACATAGGAATGAAAAGAAGTTATGTTATTTGCACCACCCCAAATTATATGTATATGTTTATGTAATACCTGCTCATATACTATATCCATTTTCCCATGTTATTTTTCTCCTAGATAGGAATGGAAAGGTTGGTGTCCCTACTTCCTGGTTGAAGAAAGATAGCCTAGTAACTGAATGACTGGCCAGGGTCTGCCATGTAAATGGCAAATCTGGGTTAGAACATAGCCATCATGGCTCCGAGCTCAATATTCTCCCTGCTACTTTATGCTATAAGCAAAACCAATGTAACTATAACAGTTTTTTTATCAACCCCAATTTAGAGCCAAAGTGACCCATGGCTCAATTACCACAAGCCCTACAGACAACACCCATCCAAACCACAGTCCAGGAACAGACCCCAGACACCACTGCTGCCCTGAGCTTCTCCAACTTCTCTATCCCACAAAAGATTCTGTGAAATCTAGCCACAATTCATTCTTGAAGAAACCAAGATTAAAGAGTATTTTTACCCGAAAGTTTATTCTTTCAACCAACAGAGATGAAGCTGTATTTCTCTCGATGTCCATGTAGTTGTGCAATACATGTAAATTAAACATTAATTAAATAAATTGTCTCCTAATGGTCCTGAGACTATTAACCAGCCTTTCTATTCAGTAAGAACACATTGGATGCCAGAAATTGACTATGTAATCATCTGCCTCTGAGTAAATATTTGCCTAAAGGCAATGTTCTAAATATATGAAGACCATCAAAGCACATGAAATGTGCCCCTTTCTTAAAGAACTCATAATCACAGGCAGGAGGAAAAATCACCCCATGAAAAAGCCACCACCAGGCACAGCATAAACATCAGAACGCCTAGAGCCAAGAGGGAGCACTTGCTTCAAGAAGAAAGTGTTTTCCTAAGCATTGATTCAGAACTTTGCTGGGAATGCTACAGACATGCTCAGTGAATAGACTTCCACAACTATCTTGTGCATGAGTATTATTTCTGCCCTTAACAGGTAAGAAATTAAGGTTCCATGAATAAAGAATACTTGAACTGGGGATCTAGCCTATTAAAAGAAAATTTTCCACAGACATTTTACTGATCTTATAGGCTTTTATTCAGCAAGTCATGATTCCAAGCAGCATCCAATACAGCTGATAGAAAGGAGCTCCAAAGAGTTGTACAATTCAAGAGATCTTTTATAGACCAAAGTGAACAGGAACAAGGAAGTTACACAGTGCATTTGCTGATTGGTTAAAGCAGGGTTACTTTCCCTATATGAAACAAAGGGAAGTCTTGGATCTGGGTCAGGTAATGTGCTGAGCACCGAGTGGTTGATGTGGTCTTCCTTCTCTGGGACAGCTGAGCATAGAAACTTAATTTAGTTTTGATTTGCTGATGTGGGGCATAACATGAGTGACTCCATCTTGGGCCTATTCTGGTTACTTTAACAGAGCAATAATATTTTTTTTTGTTTCATATCAGAGAGCATAAGGAGGCATGCGTAGGACCTTAGGATGATAGTTTGGCATCCTGGGTGTACTTGCTTTCACATCAGAAACTCAAGTGCTGAATTAACCTTTATCTGGAAAATAGAGAGCTCTTTGTTGCTGTTGTTGTTGTTTTTCAATCAAGGAGACACCTAACAGTGGTAGACATACTTAGAGAGAGCATTTCCCCAGCCATACACCCACAAGGGCTTTGAAACAGCACCTCACAGGGCTCCACGTTGGACCACACAGGATGCTCTGTTGAGGGGCTGAAAGAAACTAGCACCACCAGCATTTCCATGTCCTCTTTTATTGTGCAGCAAGGGGACCCCAGCACCACTTCAGCTGAAAAAACAAGTGTGGGTTCAGCCCATTACCTTTCTGCTCCTATTTGTAGATTAAAGTTAGCAATTATGCCATAGAGCTGAAAAAGCTGAAAATGACAGGTAAAAAATCCAAGAATAACTCAACATGAATGATGTATAGGTGGGAGGAAGAGAAATTAAAAATAACAGATGCACAAAAATACTCAGCTTCATAAAACAGGCAAATATATCAAGTCCCTGAGGACAAAGTGTTTGACATGCTTAGAACTTGCTGTGATAGGGACGCCTGGGTGGCTCAGTCATTAAGCATCTGCCTTTGGCTCAGGTCATGATCCCTGGGGTCCTGGGATCAAGCCCCGTATCAGGGTCCCTGCTCAGCGGGAAGTCTGCTTCTCCCTCTCCCACTCCCCCTGCTTGTGTTCCCTCTCTCTATGTGTCTCTCTCTGTCAAATAAATAAATAAATAATCTTAAAAGAAAAAGAACTTGCTGTGATAATGGTAATGGAAATACTCCACATAAACACTGTCCAGTACAATTACCAGCTCTATGTCGCTACTGAGCACTTGACTAGTGCAATGGAGAAAACGATTTTAAATGTTGTTTAATTATAAAATTTTAAATTTAAATAACCGTGTGTGGCTAGTGGCAACAATTGGACAGCACAATAATCTAGAATTCTTTACCCAGAATAAAACCACCCAGATAAGATGATTAAGGTAGCAGCTTAAGAAACCAGGCTTGCAAAAGTTGAGGCTTTAAAAAGTCTTAAGAGGATGCTGGGTCGACTAATGAAATCCATGAAGACAAAGAGGTTGAAATCCAAGCTCATGTAATATGCCAAGGCAAAGGAAGGAGGGCAGTCCTAGTTATACATTACAGAGAGCAGCCCCCTCCCCCACCCTCGCTGGGGCTTTTCATCAATTCCTCCCATTTTAAAAATGAGAAATAAATTCCTAGATAGTAATTCTCTTTGCCTGGTCAGATTAACCAGTCAGAGGTTGAGCTGAGCCTACAAGGTTTATCTCCTGATTTTGAATTCAAATGCTTCACAATTGTTCCCTGCCACCTTGGCAGAGAATGAAGGAAGCAATTTAAATTGTTAGTCAAAGAGATGAGTTAGAAAAAGAGGAGGACTTTCTAACTGTGGATGCCATAGGGCTCCTGGCACTAGAGAGCTGAGGCTGCTCACTGTCTTGCCCCACTGTCCAGGTTGCTACAGGAATGCTGGGTGATACCTCCTGACAGAAGGTCCCAGGGGAGGTAACCACTCCTTATGGGCTTCTTTGGCTTTCTATGGAAATGAAATCTACCATAATAGTCACTCAGATCTAGAACCCTAGAAGAGTGGTTCTCAACTGGGGTAATTTTAATCTCTGCCCCCACCCCAGGGGGCTTTTGACAATGCTTGGAGACATTTTTAGATTTCACAACTGGGTAGGGGAGTGATACTACTGGCATCTAGTGGGTCAGGGTCAGGGATGCTGCCAAACCTCCTATAATGCACAGGACAGCTGCCCTTTCTCAAAGAATTATCTTGCCCAAAATGTCAATAATATCCAGGTTGAGAAATTCTGCTTCAGAGTGATATGGGTGAATAGAATTTGAATTCTTATGATGGCATTCTCTGCTATGTGAAATATAGCAAAAATTCTTACTCTGTTAAGGGCAGAGGTGGTTTAAAAAACCCTTCACATTCTTCCACCATCTCTGTACCCTCTCTCGCCATCTGAAGGGGTCCCCAAAGGCCTGATATAAAGGATTCTATGTTGTTCTCAATTATAACAAGGCATGACATCATCTGGAGACAGATGCATGCACATGAGACTAGATCAAATCTCAGTCCACAACTCAGGCAGGCAAGAAATCATACTTGATCCCTTCTTTACATCAGCCCAGGATGGACACGGAGACAACACATACAAACACTTTCAAGACAGTTTTTAGTAAAAGGGAGGCCAGTAAATAGAACTGTATGTAGCCACAGGGGGACATGGGTTTATGGATATATTAAAGAATAATTTTTTTTTAAATTTTAAAATAATTACTCAAATAAATAGAAAATGAACACATGTCAAATATTTTATGTAATTCATTAATTAATGAGGGAACTAGTAAGATGTTATCACTGGTTCCAAAGAGAATTTAAATTACTGCACCACACCTAGAGGGCTAAGTCAGGAATGCTGACATGAATTTTCAAAGAGCTGCAAAACTAGTTTTTCCATGGAGAAAAAAGGAAATTAATTGTCTTTCCACAAGACAGAATTTGTGTATCTGTGGATAACTATCATTTTCATTGCCATCAGTTATCTATAACTTCCAGTCATAAAAAAGCTCAAAGACAATGAAAGGTGCAGAGCCTCTGAGAACCAGATCAGGACCCTTCACAAGTGCCACAGGAGAGAAGAGAGAACACGTGAGTCGGATGCTGGCTATTGGTAGACATGGTGGTGGGGAAGTAAGGTAATTCCCTCAATACCATCTACTTTCTCAGGAAAATAAGAAGTGAGGAAATAGGCTGAGGATGAAGTGGGTGGAGGGGGTGATGAACATTTAGCAACAGCAAGAGATATTAAACAGTCATCCTTATGAGACTGAGAACAAGCAGTTAGATACGGTGGGTAGATGGGCATTGGTAAGGCCAGCTGGGATGTACATGAATTTTTACAACATGATCAGAGTTATTGCCAGAGGGATAGACATTGATCAATGGTACAAAATAGATACCCCAGAATAGGCCCACATAGATATGCCAGATGATTTTTCCCCTCGAAGGCACAAAAGCAATTCAATGGAGGAAAGACAGCCCTTTCAACAAACAGAGATGGTCCCACTGGACAGGCACAGGCAAAAAACATGAACCTCAACCCTCTCATAATTTATATAACAATTAGCTCAAAATGGGTCAAATGTAAAATTATAAAACTTTTAGAAAAAAATAGGAGAATATTTTTAGGCTCAAAGACTAGACAAAGAAGTTTTTAGACTTGACACCAAGAATGGTCCATAAAAATTTGATAAATTGGATTTCATAAAAATTAAAAACATTTGCTCTGTGAAAGACTTTATTAAAAGGATAAGGCAAGCTACAGACCAGGAGAAAATATTTGAAAACCACATACCTATCTAGAATATCTAGAATATATAAAGAACTCTTAACATCAACAATAAAAATAAATAAAATCAGAAAATGGGCAAAAGATATGAATAGACATTTCACCTAAAAGGACAAACTAATGGCAAATTAGTACAGGAAAAGGTGTCTATCACTATCCATTGGGGAAACACAAATTAAAGTTGCAATAAAAGACTACCATACTTCTATCAGAAGAGCAAATAATAATAATAATGTTGTTATTATTATTATTAATAATGTGACAACACCAACGCTGGTGAGAATACAGAGAAATTGAGTTACTTATACATTGCTCATGGAAATGTAAAATGATAGAATCTCTCCAGAAAACTGTTTAGAAGTTTCTTAAAAGTTTAAACATGAAACTATTATAGGACCCAGCAATTATACTCTTGGTATTTACTCCAGAAAAATAAAGAGACATTCACATGAATACCTACACATGAATGCTTATGACAGCATTCATAATAGCCCCAAATTGAAAATAACCCAGATGCCCTTCAATGAGTGAAAGGTTAATCAAATTGTGGTACAGCCACACCATGGAGTACTACTCAGCAATGTAAAGGAACAGACTACTGATACACACAACAATGTGGATCAATATACAGAGAATGATATTGAGTGAAAAATCTCAATCTCAAAAGGTCACATATCCTATGCTTCAATGTATATGACTTATATAAAATTCTTGAAATGACAAATTTAAAGAAATAGAGAACAGATTAGTGGTTTTCAAGCATTAAAGACATGGTAGAAGTGGGAAGAAAGTGGGTTTGGCCATAAAAAAGGCAATAAGACGTATCCTTGTGGTAGAAATGTTCTGCATCTTGATCATATTGATGTCAATATCCTGGTTGGGATATTATACTGTCTTTTACAACGTGTTACCTTTGGGGAAAACTGGGTAAGGTGTACAAGAGATCTTTTTGTATGATTTCCTATGGCTGCATCTGAACCTACAATTATCTTAAAATAAAAGAATTTAAATAAAATGAAGGGCATCTCGGCTCTTTCCAGTTTGGCTATTGTGGACATAGCTGCTATGAACATTGGGGTGCATATGGCCCTTCTTTTCACTATATCTGTGTCTTTGGGGTAAATACCCAGGAGTGCAATTGCTAGGTCTAAGGGTAGCTCTATTTTTAATTTTTTGAGGAACCTCCACACTTTTTTCCAAAGTGGCTGTACCAACTTGCAATCCCACCAACAGTGTAAGAGGGTTCCCCTTTCTCCACAACCTCCCCAACATTTGTTGTTTCTTTCCCTGTCCATTTTTGCCATTCTAACTGGTGTAAGGTGGTAGGTATCTCAATGTGGTTTTGATTTGAATTTCCCTGATGGCTAATGATGATGAACATTTTTTCATGTGTCTGTTAGCTATTTGTATGTCTTTTTCAGAGAAGTGTCTGTTCATGTCTTCTGCCCATTTTTTGACTTGATTATTTGTTTTTTGGGTGTTGAGTTTGAGAAATTCTTTATAGATCTTGGATACCAGCCCTTTATCTGTAGTGTCATTTGCAAATATCTTCTCCCATTCTGTGGGTTGTCTCTTTGTTTTGTTGACTATTTCCTTTGCTGTGCAGAAGCTTTTTATCTGGATCAAGTACCAAAAGTTCATTTTTGCTTTTGTTTCACTAGCTTTTGGAGATGTATCTTGAAAGAAGTTGCTGTGGGTGATGTCAAAGAGGTTACCGCCTATTTTCTCCTCTAGGGTTTTGATATGGATTCCTGTCTCACATTGAGGCCTTTCATCCATTTTGAGTTTATCTTTGTGTATACTGTTAGAGAATGGTCAAGTTTCATTCTTCTGCATGTGGCTGTCCAATTTTCCCAGCACCATTTATTGAAGAGACTCTTTTTTCCATTGCATGTTTTTCCCTGCTTTGTCAAAGATTATTTGACCATAGAGTTGAGGGTCCATATCTGGGTTCTCTATTCTGTTCCATTGGTCTATATGTCTGTTTTTGTGCCCATACCATGCTGTCTTGGTGATCACAGATTTGTAATATAACTTGAAATCGGCAACGTGATGCCCCTGGCTTTGTTTTTCTTTTTCAACATTTCCTTGGCGATTCAGGGTCTTTTCTGATTCCATACAAATTTTAGGATTGTTCGTCCCAGCACTTTGAAAAATGTCATTGGAATTTAGATCGGGATGGCATTGAAGGTATATATTGCTCTGGGTAGCATAGACATTACCTTAATCCCCAAACCAGGCAAAGATCCCATCAAAAAGGAGAATATCCCTGATGAATATGGATTCCAAAATCCTCAAAAAAATTCTAGCTAATAGGATCCAGCGATACATTAAAAGGATCATCCACCATGACCAAGTGACTTATCCCCGGGATGCAAGGGTGGTTCAACATTCACAAATCAATCAATGTGATAGAACACATTAATAAGAGGAGGGAGAAGAAACATATGGTCCTCTCAATTGATGCAGAAAAAGCAACTGACAAAACACAACATCCTTTCCTGATTAAAACTCTTCAGAGTATAGGGATAGAGGGAACATTCCTCAAGTTCATAAAATCCATCTATGAAAAGCCCACAGCGAATATCATCCTCAATGGGGAAAAGCTCAAAGCCTTTCCCTTAAGATCAGGAACACGTCAAAGATGCCCACTCTCACCACTATTGTTCAACATAGTACTAGAAGTCCTAGCAACAACAATCAGACAACAAAAAGAAATAAAACGTATTCAAATTGGCAGAGAAGAAGTCAAACTCTCTCTTTTCGCAGACATGATACTTTATGTGGAAAACCCAAAAGACTCCACCCCCAAATTACTAGAACTCATAGAGCAATTCAGTAGTGTGGCAGGATACAAAATCAATGCACAGAAATCAGTTGCTTTCTTATACACTAACAATGCAACTGTAGAAAGAGAAATTAGAGAAATGATTCTATTTACAATAGCACCAAAAACCATAAGATACCTCAGAATAAACCTAACCAAAGAGGAAAAGGATCTATACTCTAGGAACTACAGAACATTCATGAAAGAAATTGAAGAAGATGGAAAAATATTCCATGCCCATGGATCAGAAGAATAAACATTGTTAAAATGTCTATGCTACCCAGAGCAATTTATTAATGTGTTTTGACATATAAATTGAGTTCCAGCTTTCAAGCATTATGGTATGAGAATATGCAGAGAATAATCTCAATCTTTTGGTATTGATTGAGACCTGATATTTGACCCAGTATGTGATCTGTTCTAGAGAAAGTTCCATGTGCACTCGAGAAGAATGAGTGTATTCTGTTGTTTTAGGGTGGAATGTTCTGTATATATCTATGAGGTCCATCTAGTCCAGTGTGTCATTCAAAACTCACTTTGTTGATTTTCTGCTTAGATGATCTGTCTATTGCTGAGAGTGGAGTATTGAGGTCTCCTACTATTAACATATTATTATCAATATGACCCCTTATTTTGGTTAACATTTGGCTTATGTAGATGGCTGCTCCCATGTTGGGAGCTTAGATATTTACAATTGTTAGATCTTCTTGTTGGATAGACCCTTTAAGAATGATATAGTGTCCTTTTGTGTCTATAACTACAGTCCTTAGCTTAAAACCTAATTTGTCTGATATAAGAATTGCTACCCAGGCTTTCTTTTGAGGTCCGTTGGCATGGAAAAGGGATCTCCATCCCTTCACTTTCAGTCTGGATGTATCTTTAGGTTCAAAATAAGTCTCTTGTAGACAGCATGTGGATGGGTCCTGTCTTTTTTTTTTTTTTTTAAGATTTTATTTATTTATTTGAGAGAGAGAATGAGAGCCAGAGAGCACGAGAGGGAAGAGGGTCAGAGGGAGAAGCAGACTCCCTGCTGAGCAGGGAACCCGATGTGGGACTCGATCCTGGGACTCCAGGATCATGACCTGAGCCGAAGGCAGTTGCTTAACCAACTGAGCCACCCAGGCGCCCTGGGTCCTGTCTTTTTATCCAATCTGCAACCCTGTGCCATTTTATGGGAAAATATAGGCCATTCAAATTGACAGTGATTATTGAAAGATATACACTTATTGTCATCATGTTGCCTGTGAAGTCCTTGTTTCTATACCTTGTCTTTGTAAATTTCTGTTCTATATCACTCTTGGGGTGCTTCTCCTTTTATAGAACACTCCTTAATACTTCTTCCAGGGCCAGCTTAGTGGTCACATATTCTTTCAGTTTCTGCTGGTCTTGGAAGCTCTGCATCTTTCCATCCATTCTAAATGACAGCCTTGCCAGGTAAAGTATTCTTTTTTTTTCCATTTTTTTTAAATTTTATTATGTTATGTTAATCACCATACATTGCATTATTAGTTTTTGAAGTAGTGTTCCAAGATTCGTTGTTTATATATAACACCCAGTGCTCCATTCAATACGTGCCATCTTTAATACCCATCACCAGGCTAACCTATCCCACAGCCCCCTCCCCTCTAGAATCCTCAGTTTGGTTCTCAGAATCCAAAGTCTCTCATGGTTCATCTCCCCCTCTGATAGCCCCCCTTCATATTTCCCTTCCTACTATCTTCTTCTTTTTTATAACATATAATGTATTATTTGTTTTAGAGGTACAGGTCAGTGATTCAACAGTCAGTGATTCACAGTGCTCACCAAAGCACATACCCTCCTCAATGACTATCACCCAGCCATCCCATCCATCCCACCCCCACCACTTCAGCAACTCTCAGTCTGTTTCCTGAGATTAAGAATTCCTCATATCAGTGAGGTCATATGATACATGTCTTTCTCTGACTGACTTATTTCACTGAGCATAATACCCTCCAGTTCCATCCACGTCGTTGCAAATGGCAAGATTTCATTCCTTTTGATCGTTGCATAATATTCCATTGTATATTTATACACCACATCTTCTTTATCCATTCCTCTGTTGATGGACATCTTGGCTCGTTCATTAGTTTGGCTATTGTGGACATTGCTGCTATAAACCTCAAGGTGCATGTTCCCCTTTGGATCACTACATTGGTATCTTTGGGGTAAATACCCAGTAGTGCAATTCCTGGATTGTATGGTAGCTCTATTTTCAACTTTTTGAGGAACCTCCATACTGTTTTCCAGAGTGGCTGCTCCAGCTTGCATTCCCAAAAACAGTGTAAGAGGGTTCCCCTTTCTCCACATTCCCGCCAACATCTGTCATTTCCTGACATATTCATTTTAGCCATTCTGACGGGTGTGAGGTGGTATCTCATTGAGGTTTTGATTTGGATTTCCCTGATGCCGAGCGATGTTGACCACTTTTTCATATGTCTGTTGGCCATTTGGATGTCTTCTTTGGAAAAATGTTTGTTCATGTCGTCTGACCATTTCTTGATTGGATCATTTGTTCTTTGGGTGTTGAGTTTAGTAAGTCCTTTAAAGATTTTGGATACTAGCCCTTTATCTGATATGTCATTTGCAAATACCTTCTTTCATTCTGTTGGTTGTGTTTTGGTTTTGTTGGCTGTTTCTTTTGTTGTGCAAAATCATTTTATCTTGATGAAATCCCAATAGTTCATTTTTGCCCTTGCTTCCCTTGCCTTTGGTGATGTTTCTAGGAAGCAGTTGCTGTGGCTGAGGTCGAAGAGGTTGCTGCCTGTGTTCTCTTTTAGGATTTTGATGGACTCCTGTCTCACATTTAAGTCTTCAACCATTTGGAGTCTATTTTTGTGTGTGGTGTAAGAAAATGGTGCAGTTTCATTCTTCTGCATGTGGCTGTCCAATTTTCCCAACACCATTTGTTGAAGAGACTGTCTTTATTCCATTAGACATTCAGGGTTTCAGTCCAGGGGCTGCCCTAAAGTCCTTTCCCCATTCCTACCGGTCTGTGAGTCTGTGCCCTGTCCCCAGTACAGGAAGCTATGGCTCACCAGCCATGCAGGATCCCCGCAGCTCCCTCCCCCTTCCATTTATCTTCTGATACGTCCGTGGAATCACAGCTCCCCACTTCATACCTTGAAACCAACTGTCTGTGATATTCTGTGTGTAGAGATCCAGATCTATCTTCTTACATCTCAGGCTGATTTTATGGGTGTTCAGAGTGGTCTGGTGGATATCCAGCTCAATTCAGGAGACCAGTTGGAATAGGGTCCCCTACTCCCCCACCATCTTTTCCCAAATTCAGAAACTCATTTTCTAGATAAATGAGCTAGATTTTTTTCTTTGAAACCCATTAAGAGAAAGAGTAAGAACTTGCCAAATAACTAACAAAAAAGAGAGAGGTAAACAGAAATATTTGTTACCGAACAAAATCTCCAAGTTTCTTAGAAGCAACAGACTCAATAACCCACTCTGAACCCTCAGAGAATTTCCCACTCTGCTTTGGAAAATGAGGGCCCCCATCATTTTAGTTGGGGTTGCCCCAAAAGTAGACTCTTGAATCAAAGATGTGGTTGCTAGTAGTTCAGTTGGGAGGTATATTAGCAGCAGATTCAGCTGGAAGGTAACCCTAGGGAGCTTTAGGAGCAAGTAGGGAAGATGGGACACAGAACCGGGAAGGTAGGTTATCATTATGAACATCTGGGTGCTACTCCACCTTGACCTTCTGACACGCAGGTGCCTCAGTGTGTCTCCACCAAGGATGGGGAGGTTAGGATATTTGTCACTGACTCTCATTCCATATAGGACCATGGTGGCTCCTGATGGTACTTGCTCCCCTTCTGCCAGGCTGCTCCCATGTACAGCTGCTAGAGAAAGTCTTTGGGGGGGACTCAGAAGGAAGTGAGTAGATGTCAGCATTTGTGGGAACTGTCCTTCATGCTGCAGGTGAATGCAAAGATGAGACAGACCACCTAGGCCAGTTTGAGCTTAACCCCTAACTCACCTGCAAAGATAGACCAGGGAGTGACCTCTAGAATGACCCAGGACTACCTTTACCTCATTATAACATGAAAATCTCTGCCTGAGGATTAGCCTCAGCCTCATTTACACAACATGCAATGTATGTACAGGCATGTTTCCTTAAGGCACATGAATGACCGTATGCTCGCCTCTACATACAATGACAAGGCTTCCCTATCAAAATATTCATCTTCACCTTAAACAAAAGGAACCCATTCACCCTCTTTTGGGGAGTTGTGACTTTGGAAGCATTCCTTGTGAACTTCTTATTTGCTGCAGATAACGTTTTCTTTGTGTGACAAGTCAAGTGGTACAGTTTCTGTGACTCACCAAGAAGGAAACCAAGAAGTGTTTGGTAACAAGATCAGGGCTCAGAGTTTCCTTCTCCTCTGCAGTTGTGTTGGTTTTTGGAAAGTTGGCCCATTTCACCCTAAATCATTTCTTGAAAGTTGTCACAAGAACCCTGTAGGGGGATTTTTATTCCAATGGCTTTTATTTTCTGATCTGACATTATCTAGTTGAAGCTGTATGTGCAAGTGTCTTTCAGAAAGTGAGTTGAGGGGGTGCCTGGGTGGCTCAGTTAGTTAAATGTCTGCCTTCAGCTCAGGTCATGATCTCAGGGTCCTGGGATCGAGCTCCATGTCCAGCTCCCTGCTCAGCGGGGAGTCTACTTCTCCCTCTTCCTCTGCCCCTTGCCCCTGCTTCTGCTCTCTCTCTCTGTCAAATAAATAAATAAAACCTTAAAGAAAAGAAAAGAAAGTGAGTTGAGTTCTTTCTCCTGACTCTCTTTGGATGACCTACATTGGAGCTTCAGGGAATATAGCTTGTTGTCTGCAGAGCAAAGAGCCAAATGCAGGTCATGCACCTCACTTTGCACAAAGGCGTTCTGAGTTGGTGAATTACGAATGGGGAGCTGCATCCCAGGGGGCGCTCTTGCTACAGTCTGGCCCAATAGGTTCTTCCTGCTAAGGAAAATGCCTGTGTCCATGTAGAACCATGCCCCCGTTTGTCAATCTGCCCTTGACCTTGGTACTCATGATGCTTTTTTCCCACTTTACCTGAAAAGCACACTGTTGCTGCACCATTTTGAGTCCCTAAGGAGCTTGTTAACTCAGTCCAGGAGGAGCTGACCATTAGGCTCATGACTTACTGTGCTGGGATTCTTAGTTAACTGACAGCCGTCCCACCTGAGGGCTTGGGCATGGTCAAGACTGAGGTTAATGAGCCCGTGCTGGTGTTCCTGCATGCATTTTATTCAACTGAGAAACTTCTTGCCACTTGCAGGCTTTGGCTGCATCCAAAAAGTTGTCATGATTAATGTTTGCTTTTTTGCAAAGATTTAAGCTCTAACTCCAGTTCCTAGTGTGTCCTTTGAATTTTTCACATGCTTGCTTTGAATCATTCAACACCACCTGAGATTGTACCATTTGGGCTTGTAACTCCTCAGCGTTTGCCGGAAACCTGACTGTTGTGGAGCTTTAAGGGAGAATCCTTACTGACATTTATTATTTTTTCTTTCTGTACCAGGTATTTCCGAAGAAGCTTTTTCTAGTTTTGCAATGACCTGAGCACCTGTTCTGGGGCCTCTTTACTCAGGTTCTACTGATCTGAGTCCTCTGTTCTCTTCCCTGAGGGAATGACTCTCCCCAGCCTATTTTGCAGGTGTGGTGTGCTGATCTTTGATTCTTAGAGAGTTTCTATCTCCTTCCTTTATTCTGATAGTAACCTACCCCACCCCTCCCTCAGGCAGACTTCCCTAGAATTCCTCCTGTAGCTTCCCCAGCTGCTGTTACTTGATCCTCTTGGAATTTAACAATTACAGTGGACTGATTACATTTTCCTAAGGATAAGTCCTTCCATTTGGGTAACACTTTCTACCAGAGACTTCTTTTCCCGTTCATATTTCTTAAAGAAAAGGATCACCTCTCAAGAAGAGTTCACCTAGTTAGCCTTCTCTTCATCCCTGGTCAGGAAGCTTGCTTGTATGTCTGCCTGGACTGTGCTTATGTTCGTTGAGCCTCTGCACTTTGGCTTACAGTGGCTCACATGTCCCCAGCTCTCCTCATTTACTACCACCTTGTTTTTAATCAGCTTACAGCAAAATTAAGCATGGAGAGAGTTCCCCTGGTACACCTGGTCTAGGATGGATATTTGCAGTTATGGCAGTTTGGTTGTTTGCCAAATAATAAGAAATATAGATACATATCTGTCCCTGGTTCCTGACACAGAACTCTTAGAGCCCTTGTAAATTCCTAAGTGATAAGAGCACTGGGAGCATTTTTGTTCTATTGGGGTGACTCTGGATGGGCTTCTGGATGGCTCCTGAATAGGGGCTGGTCACTAGAAAGAACAGGGAAAAGTGAAGAGGGGGAAATTGGAGGGGGAGACGAACCATGAGAGACTATGGACTCTGAGAAACAAACTGAGGGTTCTAGAGGGGAAGGGGGTGGTGGGATGGGTTAGCCTGGTGATGGGTATTAAAGAGGGCATATTCTGCATGGAGCACTGGGTGTTGTACACAAACAATGAATCATGGAACACTACATCAAAACATAATGATGTAATGTATGGTGATTAACATAACATAATAAAATAAACAAACAAATAAATAAAACGTTAAAAAAAAGAGAAGTTGGGCTTTTCAGCCCCACCTGCCATTCTCTTGAGAAGGGAGAAGGGCTAGAAATGGAGTTAATGATCCATTGCATCTACATGAGGAACCCTCCCTGAAATCCTAATAGTACAAGGTTCAGAGAGCTTCCAGCTTGGCAAACACATCCACACCCGAAGGGTGATGCACCCCAACTGCAGGAGGACATCAATAAACTGGTAAACATTAAGTGTTTCCCTGTGTTCTATGAGCTCTTCCAGCAAATTAATGAAACCCAAAGAGGGAAGTTATGGGAAGTTCTGATCTGTAGCCAAATCAGACAGAAATTGTGGGTAACCTGGGGACCTACTATTTATAATTGGCATCTGAAATAGGAGGGCAGTCTCGTGGAGCTGAACACTTAACCTGTGGGATCTAACACTATCTTTAGGTAGGTAGTGTTAGAATTGAGTTAAAGTGTAGGACACCCAGATGGTCTTGGTTAATTGCTTGTTGGTGTGAGAAACACACATTTTGTGACCAGAAGCAAAATGTTCCGTATGAGTAGTGAAGGAAACACACAAGAGGAAAGAACTAGGTTTTTCCCTATATAGGAGTGAAAGAGTTTTGTTTTTGTTTTTGTGTTTGTGTTTTTCTCTGTAAACAGTATTATTTCCAAGAGAATCCTGAAGAAAGAAGGTGAGTTTGGGGTCTTAAGTACTGCCTTTGTTTGCCATTACCCACAGGGATAAGGGCAGTGATCACTGAGCCCAGGCAGCCCTGTGATCAGTTGGTTTCTATTACCTACTTTCTTCACCTTCATCCCTTCTGCATGGGTATCTTTTTGCTTTCAGATCCTGATAAATCCACCAATTCACCAGGTTGAATGGGAAAGTCTGCATCTTCAGACTCTCATTACCAGTCTATGGTAATTGCAAAGATAGCAGGAGACTTAGAGGATTCTCTGTCCTTGATGTTAGTGCCACATGTACATCCCTCCAGGAATCCTTCAGGTGGGTGGGCTTCTGCACTGAGGTGGACACCTGCCACACTGCACCCACCATATATACTCCTTTCTTATATGCTCCCTAAATACAGACAGCCCAAAGCAGAATCCCACAGGCAGTTTTCAATACAAGAACCCTGACAAAGGAAACCCTAGCTTCAGCCATTGCTTTTCCACAATCAATTAAGAAAAACAAATATCTAAAATTTCATGGGATTTCTCAAGTTATGAGAAAACTTATCAGGTTCATCATTATAATGTTTTCCCTGTACCAGGCTATCTGTATGCAAAGGTGATACCGTCATGACCACCCCTGCAAGCTGCCACTGTGCTTATGGGCACAGGTGAGCACACCTGGGTGGAGTCCATGCCACATGAGCACTCAGCGGGGGGTTGGGGTAGAGCTCAAGGCGAGCACAGAGGAGCCTATGTTAGCTCCGGGGCTTTGTAGCTGTTCTTCATGAGGTTGAAAAACTTCCTCCCTATTCCTGGGCCACTGAGAGATTTTGTCATGAATGAGCATTGAATCTTGTCAGATGTTTTACCTTTGTCGATTGATATGATCATTTTTCTTCTTTATCCTGTTGATATGGTGGATTGCATCGACTGATTTTCAAGCACTGACACCTTACATAACTGGAATAAATCCCCCTTGGTCATGATTCATTATTCCTTTATACACTGTTAGGTTGGAATTGCTAATATTTTATTGCGTTTTTTTTGTTTGTTTTTTACATCTAAGGTCATGAGAGATATTAATTTGTGGCTTTCTTTTTCTTTTTTCCCTCTTTGTCTGGTTTTGGTATCCAGGCAATACTGGCCTCCTAAAATGAGTTGGAAAGTGTTTCCTTCTTTTCTACCTTTTGGAAGAAATATGTAAAATTGGTGTTACTTTGAATGTTTAGTAAAATTTTCCAGTAAAACTATTCTGGGCCTGGTGATTTCTTTTTGAAAGCTTTTTTTTTTTTTGATGCTGTATGATTTTATTTATTTTTTTATTTTTTTAATTATGTTCAATTAGCTACTGTATATTACATAATTAGTCCTTGATGCAGTGTTCAATGATTCATTAGTTAAGTATAACACCCGGTGCTCATCACAGCATGTGCCCTCCTCAATACCCATCACCCTGTTACCCCCTCCCTCCACCCACCTCCCCTCTGAAACTCCCAGATTGTTTCTCGGGGTTCATAGTTTCTCATAGTTCATCTCCCTCTCTGATTTTTCCCCTTTGGGATTTCCCTCCCTTCCCCTATGGTTCTCCGTGCTATTGCTTATGTTCCACATATGAGTGAAACCATATGATAATTGTCTTTCTCTGCTTGACTTACTTCACTTACCATAATCCCCTCCAGTTCCATCCATGTCGATGCAAATGGTGGGTATTCATCATGCCTGATGGCTGAATAATATTCCATTGTGTGTATGTACCGCATCTTCTTTATCCATTCATCTGTATAAGGGCATCTGTCTCCTTCCACAGTTTGGCTATTGTGGACATTGCTGCTATGAACATTAGGATGTGTGTGCCCCTTCTTTTCACTACCTCTGTATCTTTGGGGTAAATACCTAGTAGTGCAATTGCTGGATCATAGGGTAGCTTTATTTTTAATTTTTTGAGGAACCTCCACACTGTTTTCCAAAGTGGCTGCACCAACTTGCATTCTCACCAACAGTGTAAGAGGGTTCTGCTTTCTCCATATCCTTGTCAACATTTGTTGTTTCCTGTTTTGTTAATTTTTGCCATTTTAACTGGTGTAAGGTGGTATCTCAGTGTGGTTTTGATTTGTATTTCCCTGATGGCTAGTGATGTTGAACATTTATTCATGTGTCTGTTAGCCATTTGTATGTCTTTTTTAGAGAAATGTCTGTTCATGTCTTCTGCCCATTTTTTGACTGGGTTATTATTTTTTTGAGTGTTGAATTTGAGAAGTTAGCTTTTTAATTACAAATTTAACTTTTAAGTAGTTACAGCATGTGATGTATTTTGACCAAACTTCCTCCTGACAATCTTTCCTCTTATGCCTTTATCTTTGATTTATTACCTTCCCCAATTTATTCTATTGTAACTAGCACAGCAATGAAAAAATATATATAAGCCATTTCAAATCTTCCTTGAAATAAAGTGAGAGGTATGGAAAAAAAAACGAATATCATAAAAAGATAAAACCTAGTCCAATTTCTACAACTGAAAGAAAAATAATTAACCATTTTGAAGATGGTCACAGTTGGAGGCAACTGATTTAGTGCCTCTTTCCTATGTTATGAATTATCCCACAGTCTCCAAAAAAGGGTCTGTTTTGGAGATTTACAAAGAAAAGTCACCAAAAAGAATCCAATCTGAAGGACCTAGAGAAGGTGTGACAAATTTTCCAAGATATCTCTGAGGGAAATTCCAGGTACCAAGTATTTGCTCTTCAGGCTGGGGCCATGGCAGCCAGGAGGGTCCAGGAGCCCAGGGAACTGGGCCTTCAGAAACAACACAGCAGGAACATGCTCAGGGATGCATCTTCCAAGTCCTGGAGAAGGAGGCTCAAGGGAAAGGAGAAAGGGAAGTTTGGACAGGGGCAGCAGGGCCAGTCCCAGATCACAGAACATGCTGGATATTGACTCACAGCTCAGTCATTATTATGGATCAGTTCTTTGGGGTCTCAGGAAGTGGTACATGGCATGCAAAGGTTCTCAAGCTGTGCCCCTGGGGCCTGAGGTTTCCTCAAGGGTGCTGGCAACATGACAACGACATCACTGCACAAGTTCCTCTTAGCTGAGTCAGAGCCATTCTGTTGCCAGCTTCGTCCAGGACTTCAAATAAAGAGAGAACTTGGGAATCTAAGTTGGACCCTTTGGAAAACAAGTCCTTTGTCCCTCTGGCTTCATCTGTTTTGCTCACCCCACAAAGCTGAGAAAAGTCCGCCAAGCCAAAGGCTTCCAAAGGCAGTTAGTGGGGCCGGGAGTTCACAGATGCCTCATGATTAAACTTCATGTTGTGCTTTGAACTTTCACATGAGTTTTTTTTTTTTAATTTTTTTATTGCTATGTTAATCACTATATATTACATCATTAGTTTTTGATGTAGTGTTCCATGATTCATTGTTTGTGCATAACACCCAGTGCTCCACACAGAATGTGCCCTCTTTAATACCCATCACCAGGCTAACCCATCCCCCCACCCCCTCCCCTCTAGAACCCTCAGTTTGTTTTTCAGAGTCCATTGTCTCTCATGGTTCATCTCCCCCTTCGACTTACTCCCCTTCATTCTTCCCCTCCTGCTATCTTCTTTTTTTTTTTTCTTAACATATATTGCATTATTTGTTTCAGAAGTACAGATCAATTAACAAGTCAGGAAATGACAGATGTTGGCAGGGATGCAGAGAAAAGGGAACCCTCCTACACTCTTGGTGGGAATGCAAGCTGGTGCAACCACTCTGGAAAACAGTATGGAGGTTCCTCAAACAGTTGAAAATAGAGCTACCATACGATCCAGCAATTGTACTACTGGGTATTTACAACAAAGATACAAATGTAGGGATCCGAAGGGGTATGTGCACTTCAATGTTTATAGCAGCAATGTCCACAACAGCCAAACTGTGGAAAGAGCCAAGATGTCCATCGACAGATGAATGGCTAAAGAAGATGTGGTATATATACACAATGGAATATTATGCAGCCATAAAAAGGAATGAGATCATGCCATTTGCAACAAAATGGATGAAACTGGAGGGTGTTATGCTGAGTGAAATAAGTCAATCAGAGAAAGACATGTATCATATGACCTCACTGATATGAGGAATTCTTAATCTCAGGAAACAAACTGAGGGTTGCTGGAGTGGGGGGCGTGGGAAGGATGGGGTGGCTGGGTGATAGACATTGGGGAGGGTATGTGCTATGGTGAGCGCTGTGAATTGTGCAAGACTGTTGAATCACAGATCTGTACTTCTGAAACAAATAATCCACATGAGTTTTTAAAAGAGAAACATGAGTGGTAGGGTAGGTGTCTTTATTTTCCTTAATAAAAGCTTCTGTTCTCATTTCCTGTATGCATGGCACAGCCCCTCTCCATCATCCCTGGACACGAAATGAGGGACCTGCATACAGAGCATAGCAGAGAGGAGGACTTCAGGTAAAAATGGAGAGAGCATTAACTGAGCAGATACCTCATTTCTTTGGCCCTGGTCACCCCTCTGCAAGCTCTGGAGGAGTCCAAGTCCCTGCCCTGGTCTAAATCACTCTCACTAGGCTCTCTGTTGCCACTCTTTCTCCATCCTAAGTACCAAAAAATGTTGGAATCCAGGCTTCCTGAGGCAAGGAGAAACAGTCTCTGTTTATCACGCTGATCAGCCGTGCTCCTCTGCTCTCCTGCATAGCCCAGGGGCCTCTTCTGCAAACCAAAGATCCATTTGCCAAATCAAAATGCAGTTCTCACCCTGGGAAGAATCATCCTACTGTTCGAAGCAGAGGTGTTTACCTTGGGGTCCCTGGGTAGATTCAGGACAGGCCTCTGGGTGGAAAGAAATTACATCTTTATTTCTATTACTCTGTAACTGAAAATTGGCAATTCTAAATGAGAGGCACCACAAAAAAAGTTGTATATCTACAGGAATGGAGAGTTCTCCAACACTCACTTAGCTTGTGGGAAAGCATGTTCTGTTGACCAAAGCTATGTAAAGAACCAAAGCGAAGCTGTGGAGAAAAAGGAACCCTTGTAAACTGCTGGTGGGAATGCAAACTGGTGCAGCCACTGCAAAAAAACAGTATGGAGTTTCCTCAAAACATAAAAATAGAACTACCATATGATCCAGTAATTCCACTACTGGGTATTTACCCAAAGAATATGAAAACACTAATTGGAAAAGATACATGCACCCCTATGTTTATTGCAGCATTATTTACAATACCCAAACTATAGAAGCAGCCCAAGTGTCCATCCATAGAAGAATGCATAAAGAAGATGTGGTGTATACACTTACTGGAATATTACTCAGCCATAAAATGGATGAAATCTTGCCATTTGCAACAACATGATTGGACCTAGAAGGTACAAGGCTAAGTGAAATAAGTCAGTCAGAGAAAGGCAAATACCATATGATTTCACTCATATGTGGAATTTAAAAAACAAAACAAACAGAGAAAAAAAGAGACAAACAGAAAACCAGACACTTAAATAGAGAACAAACAGACAGTTGCCAGAGGGGAGGTGGGTAGGGGGGGATTAAGAGTTAAGAGTACACTTATCTGAGTGAGCACTGAGAAATGCATAGAAACCTTGAATCATATTGTATAACAGAAACTTATATAACATTGTGTGTTAATTATACTTGAATTTAAAAAAAAAATAATAAAAGAACCAAGGTTCGCCAGAAAACCACATTCTCCTTGCAAGGCACTGGCCCCCAGACCTGAAAGGAGGCAAACATGCTTTGCTGATTGTCCCTTACCCAGGAATGACACAGAGGAGGCATAGCTTACCATTGGCTTTCGGGACAGCACATTTCAGGCACTGTTAATGTCTTGTGTTCATGGTCACCACTATTTTCTTATCCAGTTCCTTGTCAGGCTCCAGTGGATCCTGCCAGTCACCTTCTATAGCCTGTCCACACACTTTAAATTGCAGAATTAAGAAATACAGTACAGCAAAGAGTTGGGGTACAAGTTTGCACATTGCTTCCATAACTCAGAACACATTCCCCTAGAAATAAAGGTGATAAGGCACCAACATGGGCTGGTTCTCCCCTTCCACTCTGCAAAAAAGGATTTAGCCTATGATGTTTTGTGAAAGCACGCTATTATCTCACCAGTAAACTGTTCCCAAAATAATGCATACTGAGTTGAAACTTAGATACTTAGTACCTTCCTAGGAAGCCATAGTGATTTTAAAGTGTGGTCTCAAAATTCTTTGTATTTTTCCCATTGAGGTGAATCTATGTCCCCTCCCCTGGAATCTGGGCTTTGTGATTACTTGACCAGAAGAATATGGCAGAAAGGATGCTGTGTCATTTTTATTTTATGAAGATGGTATTATCCCAGCACCAAAACTGGACAAAGATAGTACCAAAAAAAGAGACCCATATCCTTCCTAAATATACATGCATTGGTTTTTAACAAAGATAATTATATGTCATGAGCAAGTAGCTATTTCTCCAGGAGTGCAAGGCTGATTCAATATTTGAAACTGTAATCCACCATATCAACAGGCTAAGAAAAAAAAATCACATGATCATATCAGTTGATGAAAGAGAAAAGCATTTGACAAAATTCAACACTTATTCTTGATAAAAAAAAAAACTCTCAGAAAAATAGAAACAGATTAGAACTTCTCAACTTGGTGAAGAGCATCTATAAACAGTCCAATTCCTTACTTGGTCTCTCTTGACAGCATGGGAGTGGGAGTTTTTACTGGCGGACAGGGATGAAGTCTTGGCTCCCTGGCAGGCTTCTCGGATATCACCCCATTGTGGGGGTTGGGGCTCCCTGCTATAGCCCAATGAAGATGAGAGTCCAGGTTCCCCATGCAGCCTTGGCTGGGGTGGGGAAGGATAGGGCCACATCCCCACCCCCCGGACCCAGGGACTTTGAGTGGGGTCTAATGGTTCTTGTCAAAAAATGTTCTGTCTTTCCAGGTAGCCACTTGCCTAGTGCTCTAGCTAGACAGAGCAGGTTTCTGTTAAGACCTTTCTGATCTGCCTCTGTTGGCATTTCTGGGCTGCTGGCTTCTTCAGCTCCAGTTCTGGGATCTATGAGGTGAGAAGAAAACCCTGGAACTCACCCACTGCAGTTTTCCTTTAGTCCTGAGGTTCCTAGCCAATCAGCCTTCTCTCCACCTTCCAGAGTCTTCTTAGGTTTGCTTTACAAATAATGTCCTGGATTTTAGTTGTTCTTAGAAGGAAGAAGAGGGAAGGTATATCTAGTCCATCTTATCAGGCATCAGACAGAAGTCCTGATATTTTGGAAATATTTTTATTCTCCCTTACATGTTATTTGTCTGAATATAGAATTCTAGGCTGTGCTCAGAATTTAACAGTTTAGGGGCACTAACTTTTACTCTTCCAGTGTTGCCTTCTGATTTCATTCCCTTTGAATGGGTTCCTCTCTCCCTCTATCCCTTCCTCTCTCCCTCTCTCTCTTCTCCTCTCTCTCTCTTGATACTGTTTTCTCTCTAGAATTCTAAAACCTCAGAAACCTGTGCTTTGTTGTATATGTTTTCAACTCTTTGGTTAGGTACTCTTAGGGCTCATTCAGCCTGGAGATTCACAACCTTAGGGATGGAGAAGTGCCCCCACCATGTACTTGATGGGTGTGGCTTCTCTACCCTTTCTTCTCACTGTTTCTGAGTTTCTAAAGGAGCCGACGTCCAATTGCTTCTCTAAGTTTCTTATCTTTTCTCACCGATCTTGTATCTTCTTTTGGTTTGTTTTACTTTCTGAACAGATTCTTCTAATCTTCCTATTTACTATTTTTGGTGATCATATTTTTAATTTATAAGACTTCCTTCACATTATCTGATTTTTTCCAGTTGTCATAACATGGCATTTCTGAGAATGGAATGATTTGACTTTGGATTCTTGGAATATATATGTTCCAATGTTTGCTAAACAACAGAAATTTATTTCCTCAGAGTTCTGGAGGTCAGAAGTCCAAGATCAAGGTGCCAGCAGGATTGGTTTCTTCCATGGGCCTCTCTCCTTAACTTTCAGATGGCCAATTTCTTGCTGTGTCCTCACATGACCTTTGCTCTGTGTATGCAAATCCCTGGTGTCTCTTTGTACAACCAAATTTCCTCTTCTTATAAGAACACCAGTCAGATTGGATTAGGGCCAACCCTGATGGCCTCGTTTAACTTAATCACCTTTTTGAATGATCAGCTTCAAAATATCACCACATTCTGGGGGCAGGGGGAGGATTCAACATGGGAATTTGGGGAGGACACAATTCAGCCCATAAAAATCTATATCTGTAGGTGTCTTTCTGATCAGTTAAGTACATTGGGATCTGTTTCCTCAGGAGAATCATCTGAGATTTGGGGAGCTCCCACAAGGCTATGCACCTTTGGAAACAAGTCCTAGAAAATGGCCCCACTGTTCATAGGGGTAGTTTTCAATGACTTTCCCAGGAGTGAGGCTTGGGACTGAACCTCCTTGGTGTGTGTTCAGAATCCTGAACCAGCCCCGTCTGATGTGTCCAGAGAATGAACTCATCACCTGCCTTGGGATCAGGGAAGGCATCTCTCAGCAACCTGGATCCAGGGAGGCCACACCACCTTTCCCTCTCAACCCTGTTCTTCAGCCCTGCCCTTTGGGGTATTGGGCACCTCTGATGCATTGGCAGGTCTGGATTCCTGAAGAATCTATGGACTCCTCGCTGTGATTCCTTTCAACAGGCCCTTGGTTTATATGTTTTTTCTGCTTTTCTGAGTATGTGACCACAAGTTCATCTGTGATTCATCCTATAGAAAGAATTTAAAGTGGTGCATATTCAGTCAGTGTTAGCTGTTTTCTTGTCTAAACCATTCCAGGGATGCCTCCTTCATTTTCTTTGTCCTTATAGGTTCATTATGCCTACCCCCCCAATTTCTTTTATTATTGTGGTAACTTTGGGGAGAGAGTAAAGACAAAGACTGTGGTCAATCCACCCCATTTAACAAGAGGTTCATGCTAATCCTTTGGAGTTAGCCCTGACAGTCCTGCAGTTGCTCCTGCCAGCTATTAGGAGCATCCTTGACCACTAGTATCCAAGCCTATGTAGTAAAGTAAAACCAAGGGGTTGGATTTCAGATTTTTTCACGATTAGGTATTTCTATTTGTATTCCTTAGCATAATATGACTGGGTTTTTGCCTTGAAGAATTTCACCATTTTATTACCAGCTTTCCTCAAAACCCTCTTGTCTACTATAACCAAGAAAGAACTCAAGAGCTTTGATTTTATATCAAATTCTAAAAAACACTTTGGAAGCATTGGACTTAGGTACCTCCCATGCTAGGACCAGGCCTTTTTTTATTATTACGTTTATTTAAATAATCTTTTTTTATTTTATTTATTTTTTTAAATTTTGTTATGTTATGTTAGTCACCATACAATACATCATTAGTTTTTGATGTGGTGATCCACGATCCATTGTTTTCGTATAACACCCAGTGCTCCATGCAGTATGTGCCCTCCTTAAGAACCATCACCGGGCTAACCAATCCCCCTCCCCCCTCCCCTCTAAAACCCTGTTTGTTTCTCAGAGTCCATAGTCTCTCATGGTTCATTTCTCCCTCTGATTTCCCCCCTTCATTTTTCCCTTCCTTCTCCTAATGTCCTCCATGCTATTCCTTATGTTCCACAAATAAGTGAAACCATATGATAATTGACTTTCCCTGCTTGACTTATTTCACTTAGCATAATCTCCTCCAGTCCCATCCCTGTTGATGTAAAAGTTGGGTATTCATCCTTTCTGATGGCTGAGTAATATTCCATTGTATATATGGACCACATCTTCTTTATCCATTCATCTGTTGAAGGGCATCTTGGCTCTTTCCACAGTTTGGCTATTGCGGACATAGCTGCTATGAACACTGGGGTGCATATGGCCCTTCTTTTCACTACATCTGTGTCTTTGGGGTAAATACCCAGTAGTTCAATTACTGGGTCATAGGGTAGCTCTATTTTTAAATTTTTGAGGAACCTCCACACTGTTTTCCAAAGTGGCTGTACCAACTTACATTCCCACCAACAGTGTAAGAGGGTTCCCCTTTCTCCACAACTTCCCCAACATTTGTTGTTTCTTTCCCTGTCCATTTTTGCCATTCTAACTGGTATAAGGTGGTATCTCAATGTGGTTTTGATTTGAATTTCCCTGATGGCTAATGATGATGAACATTTTTCATGTGTCTGTTAGCCATTTGTATGTCTTCTTCAGAGAAGTGTCTTTTCATATCTTCTGCCCACTTTTTGACTTGATTATTTGTTTTTTGGGTGTTGAGTTTGAGAAGTTCTTTATAGATCTTGGATACCAACCCTTTATCTATAGAGTCTTTTGCAAATATCTTCTCCCATTCTGTGGGTTGTCTCTTTGTTTTGTTGACTGTTTCCTTTGTTGTGCAGAAGCTTTTTATCTGGATGAAGTCCCAAAAGTTTTATTTTAGAATAGTTTAGATTTCTAGAAAATTTGTAAAGACAGTACGGAAAGCCCCTGTGTGCTCCTCATTCAGTTTCTCTGATTATCAGCTTATATTAGCAGGTCTATTGGTCACAATTAAGGAATCGACATCAGTACTTTACTATTAATGAAATTCACTCTTCATTTGGATTTCACTAGTTTTTTTTTTTTTTTTTTTGGTTTGTTTGTTTGTTTTTTATGTCCTTTTTCTGTTCCAGGATCTCATCCAGGAGACCAAATTACATTTAGCTATCATGTCTCCTGAAGCCTTCTTTGGTTGGTGACTGTTTCTCAGACATTTTTTGTTTTTTATGATCTTGAAGAACACTGGTCAAGCATTTTGTAGAAGGTTCCTCAGTTGGGTTTGCCCAGTGTTTTTTTCATGGCTAGATGGGGTTTATGGGCATCTGGGCAGGAAGAGCACAGAGGTAAAGTGCCCTTCTCAAACATGTCATATCAAGGGAACATACTGTCAACATGTCTGGTGGTGTTAAACTTTATCTGCTGGTCACTCTAAAGCTCCTCTCTCTTTTCCATGTTCTACATTTTAGAGGGAAGTTACAAAGTGCAGTCTGCACTCAGGGTAGCTAGTTAGGTGACACCTTCTTGAGATTCTCCTCCACCTTTTTTGATGTTATAAAACCATACATGATTTAGATGGCTTGAGTTTGCCAGTAGCTTTCTGCGGATGAGTAGAAGTTGTTCTAAACATCATCGGTTAAAGACAAAAGCCAAATTGTCCTCCACTGCCCCCAATATCCTTCCTCCTGAGATAAGAAAATTGTCTTTTCTCAGAAACAAAGCCCATGACATCACGGCAATTAGTTTTTCTACAAACAAGCAGCCACATGTCAAGAGGTCTCCTGGGGGTCCAAAGGGCCAACTTTATACTTAGATGTGGATTTCAGAAAGTTATTAGGTTCTTGGGTGTGTTTATTAGAACAAAGCTGTGTATTCTGGCAACGAAGAGCTTAAGAAGAGCAATTGGAAATCTGAAGCTATGTGCCTGGGGACAAAGATGCCAAGCTCTTCTTTCAGTCCACAGTTTCCTTCATCCCTGGGGCAGATCTCTGTCTTTCATTGTGCGGGACACAGATGCGAGTCTTGGCACTTCCCCATCTCACCAGGCTCTTCTGTGGGCTTAAGAAATAAGCGTTTAGAAAGTTCTCTGTGCTCCCTGAAGGAAAGGAAAAGCCTTGCAACGAATGAATATTGTCTGTGTGATACCAACTGTTGTGCTGTGAGCCACTGCACAGATCTTCAGTTTCTCTAGATTGATGGGAGATGGTAAGATCTAAGGAAGGAGTTAATTTCTCTGTAACACAAACAAGCCTGAGTGTAAAAATCCTAAAAAAAAAACAAAAACAAAACCTAACACTGTGTTTTACCAACTTAAATGCATAAAAGTGCCTTCACCCCTCGCTGGCGTCTCCTAGAGCCCCTGTTCTCTAACCACGTGTGGCTCCCACGGGCTGTGGCTCCTTTATGTTCACTTCCTGAGCATAGGTGAAGCGACTGGTTGTATGTAAATATCTGGGGTTGGGGTCCTGTGGCTTTTTGGCCTGGTTTACTTCTATAGCACACAACTTTATTTTTTTATTTATTTAAATTAAATTTAATTAACATAGACTGTATTATTAGTTTCAGTGGTAGAGTTCAGTGATTCATCAGTTGCATACAACACCCAGTGTATAGCATACAACTTTAGTTTTTACCAAGGAAGGGCAACTGGGATCTTTCTCAACCTAGTCTCAGAATTATAGACAAAATTAAGATTTTTTAAATGTCCTGGACATGATGGACCCCATTACAGGCACACCTCAGTTCATTGTGCTTCACAGTTACTGCCTTCTTTACAGACTGAAGGTCCATGGCAATCCTGTGTGGAACAAGTCCATTGGTACCATTTTCCCCATAGCATTTGCTCCCTTCATGTGTCCGTGTCACATTTTGGTATTTCTCCCAATAGTTCAAACCAGTCTTCTATTATTATATTTGTTCTGATGATCTGTGACCAGTGACGACTCACTGAAAGCTCGGATGGTTAGCATTTTTTAGCAGCAACATATTTTTTAACTAACTAATATTTTTTAACTATTGTCTTAGACATCATGCTATTACATACTTAACAGTATAGTGTAAACCTAACTTTTAGATGCACCGGGAATGCAAAAATTTCATTTGGCTCACTTAACGGCTCTGTTCCTTTTTTGCAGTGGTCTGAAACCAAACCTTCAGTATCTCCAAGGTAGTCCTGTATTTGGAATTAAATGATCCTGGCTATGGGAGCCTGCTGCTCCACGGTGAGAACTACAAGCTACAAATAGATCAAAAGAATCTGGAATCCAGTCTCCTGTTCATTCGATCACTTGTTCACTCATAAAGATAAGCCAGGCATGCACACTCAGTGGCACTCCCTCCACAGCCTGGGACTGCAGAAACGGAGGGGTTGTCCAGCACCGTGGAGCTGTGAGCCATACTTTAAAGGAGGCCAAGCTGGAGGCAGTGCACAGGAATGGTTAACCCGACTGGCTTTGCACACTGTTTCCAGGAACACACCCAGGAAAAGGTGAGGCCCACTCATTAAATTGACGATCCGGCCCAGTTACATAAAGACACTGGGTTATTTTTATAAAGAAAGCAAAGAGGCAATCCCTTCCAAACAAATCCCAGATGGGCTGAGACCCCTTTCTGTAAAATAAACACGCCCAGAACTTAGGAAGTGCGAGGGGAAATGTTTACAGGAGATCTGAGAGCTGCCCGGCAGGAGCCTGGAGACCTGGGCTATCTGAAGTCTGTCCTTTGTGAAAACTGCATCGTGGCCAGAATGGGGAATTCTGCATGGATGCCAGAATCCTACCCACCATGGAATTGGTTTCAAACACCCTAAGATGGTCTCCTGTACACGATGAAATTGGTTTGTAATTTCATTAAATTATTTATTTTAAAGGTATCTATTGAGCTACTGCCACATGATTTTCTTTTTATTTGAGCATTGCCAGTACCCACTATATTATAATAAGCAATTAAATTGAATGTGCAATGCAAAGGAAAAGAGGAGTGTGCGTGCATGTATAAGCATGTACAGTGTGTGTGAGGTGTTTTTTTTTTTTAACTGGGGTGCCTGGGTGCACGTGCACATACGTGGGTGGGTATGCATGGCTTACGAAGGGTAGATTTCCCAAGTTTAGCAAATAAAAATACTGGACATTGGTTAAATTTGAATTTCTTTTTTTTTAAGGTTTATTTTTATTTATTTTAGAGAGAGATTGTGTGTTTGTGTATGAGTGGAGGGAGGGGCAGAGGGAGAGGGAGAAAAGTCCCAAGCAGACTCCACGCTGAGCATGGAGCCTATGAGGGCTGGATCTCATGACCCTGAGATCATGACCTGAGCTGAAACCAAGAGTCCAACACTTAACCAACTGAGCCACCCAGGCACCCCAGTTAAATTTGAATTTCTAATAAACAACCAATAATTTTTTAGTCTAAGTATGTTCCAAATATTGTATATGGCAATATTGTAAATACTGCATAGGCAAATTTCGCATGGAACATACCTATACAAAAATTTAATCATTGTTTACCTGACATTCTTTTTAAACTGAACACCCTGTGCTTTCCTGTATTTATCTTGCAGTCCTAGTAAATATGAGTGTCCAGCATCATGTCAGCATGTGTGTGTGTGTGTGTGTGCACATGCATGTGAGCATGCTAGGGCCCGGTCAGGAAGGAAGGTAGACATGAGGAACATGGGTGACAGTACCACCCACCAATCTGAAAGAAGTCATCAACTGCCAGTCTTCATTTCCTCCCACCCTCCAAAAGGAAACAGTATCTACCATAAATCATAAATTCCAAATCGTACTAATTTCCAAAAGCCTTCATACAAATTGAAAATATACATTTTGAGACTTTTTGTGACTTTGATCAAAAAACATCCACATCAGAAAACATCTGGTCCAGTGAACTTCTGACTTAGGGCCTGACTCTAAAGGACTTTTCCCTGAGACCCAGGATCCCTGACATATCACTTCCTCTTTTCCTGCATATATGATGAATGGTTTTAAATTACGCCTTCACTTCATTAATTCCACATCTGGGAATGTTCAGCTCAGTTCATGATTCCAGGGTCCTGGAATCGAGTCCCGCATCAGGCTCTCTGCTCAGCGGGGAGCCTGCTTCTCCCCCTCCTTCTGCCTGCCGCTCCCCCTGTTTGTGATCTCTGTCAAATAAAAAAAATCTTAAAAAAATAATCTAAAGTACATTAGCTGCATTATGTAAATGCATGGTTTATAGAATGGACTGCAATGTTCACAAAATAAAAACAACTGCAAATACCTAAATGTCATAATACAGGACACCTGAGTCAGTTATGGTTCCATTTGCACAATAAAATAATATGCAATCAGTAATGCAATGCTTATGAAAGTTTTCTACCATTCAGACTAACACTGACAAACAGGAGACACAAGCACAGTTATAAAATGATTTCTCTATGCATAAAATGTATAAAATATATAGTACATGAAAAATCTGGTAGGAAAAGAAAAAATATGCATGCATTGTTATCAAATTGGAAAGATATAAATGGAAGGAAATGGAACAAAATGTTGATAGAGCTTTTCTTTGTGTGCTGGATTAATTTTCTTTTTTGTATTTTTTATGCTTTTTAGTGCACAAGGAATGTATGTTACTTCAAAAATTGGAAATAAAATTTATTTTGGAAGCAAAATAAGCACACACAGAAAAGTGTTGTTGATGGTTGCACTGCAGATGGGACACGCTGCCTCCCTGTGACCACGTGCATGTGTGAGCGGTGTGGGCAGCCCTGGGAGTTCTCTAGCAGGGACCTTGTCAGTACCGGCTGCACAGCTGACCCTGTGGAGAATGTTGAGCAGACCCCAGCTGCTGTCAGTCAGGTGCCCTGGGTCTACCAGCCAGCTGGGGCACTGCCTAGCAATTCGGTGTTGTCGTGTTTAGGTAGAAAGGTTTCATTGAGGGGAAAATGTCATGCCTTTGTGCAAGGACAGCTATATGGTGCCTGGCGCCCTGGCATGTAGGCTGGCATTGGGCTATGGAGCTGTAGTAGAAACATATGCTTGGGAGAAGGACCTAGATGCCAGGCCAGAACCCCTGAATTATTTAGGAAGAGTGTTTATCTCCCCTGTTGGCTTCATCTTCTTGTGTGAAGGTCCCCTTCTGTCCTTTACACTTTAATGTGATTCTAGCTGTTGCCTGCTGTGGCTCACATTTCTTTATTGTTCTCACAGCTTGATGCATGAAAAGTGCACTTGTAAATTTGCGTTTGTTCTGAGGTGTCCCATGACATCTCGGAGCCCAGGAATGGTCAAAGCATGGAGCAGAGGCCTAGGCTCATGAGTGGGGGGGCCCAAGGGAAGGTTGATGCAAAGCCCATTTGTGGCTGACGCTTCTGCCTGGGGGAGTTCAAAAGTGACCTCTCTTAAAAATCAAAAAGAGACTACTGCACTGTATTAAACTCTGTTACAGAGCATGGCACCACATGACACTGATCTGGATACAACAAAAGTCACTTTTGCTCTTGCCCTAAGCATCCATTCCACACTCTCTGTTGAGGAGCAGCTGTGATGTGGGGCCTGACTGGTGTCAGTCAATGAGGACAGCCATCTACCCTCGCTTGCTTTGGTGACCCCCTTTAAGTTCTTGTTCAAGACCTATAACCCAGTCTGGGCCAATTAACATGAGGGCAGGTCCCTGGCAGAGTCCCTTTAGAGGGTGGTAGGCTCAGAGTGTGAGGGTCAGAACTGTTGCGGCCACACCATAAAGGAACCTGAGGCCCCTGGGCTGAAACTGGCAGTGCATAAGGTAGGGAGAATGCGGGAGAGGTGGTGTCATTGATTCAGCTATTAAATCTAACCATCATGGAAGGGCTTCCAGTTCCTGAGCTTTCTAGGTGTGGGGGTGAATAAGTGCCGTTTATTGTTCAAGCCTGTTTGCATTGAATTTTCTGTCATTTCCACAGAAAACGTCTAAACTGGTTCCTTTAGGGGTTATTTTCATAGGTCACAATGTGGATAATGAATGTGTTGGAGAAATAACAAGAAAGAAATAATGAGAAACTTCCTGGAAAATTCAGAATCTATAGTTTTCATAGATAAACCGCAAATACAGTTATTTTCCCCAAACAGCATAACTTTGTGGCTTGATTGAAATCACAACTTTCAAAAAGGTGTGATATGAAATGATTTGGGGGTAAGGCCAAAGGCCTAGAAAAGATGATATATTTGAGCACTCCCACCAATCCAGCCCATCCCCCTGCCTGTCCCCCATTTCTCTCCCTTCTTGTATTTCCACCTCAACGACCAATAATGTGGGTTCTACACTCAGATTGCCTGGGACAGATCTTGGCTTCTCCACTTACTAGCTGAATGACTGGGGGCAGTTTTCAGAGGAGGCCCCTGCAAACTTCCATTTGGGTCCCACTGGCTCCAAATGGAGCCGATGCCCATCCATGGGCCATCCTTATGGGAGGGAAAGCAATTGACAGGTGCACACTGACCCAGTCACTGGGGCAAAGGGGGCAGAGGGGGTGGATCTGTTAGCCCAGTTGGCTCAGACCAGCCAGGCACACACTAAGCACTTTAGAGTTAGCCATTGTTATCTGTGTTGCATGCTCTCCCAGGAAGCCTGGTTCATTCTAGTTCTCCCTGATATTTCCATTAAATACCAGCATAATATTCAGGTATTGATATTAAGGCTGTGGCCTCCCTAACTGATGATTTCTTTGGTAGTCAGGACTGGAATCTTGTGCAAGGGGAGTGGGAGGAGGGCTCTTGCCTTACTCTTTGAAAGGAGGGAATGTAAGTGAAGACAAAGAGTGATCAGAACCTTCCCACCCCATCCCTATTCCAGGACATTGCCACCCCCATTACAAACATCATCAAGTGTAAATATGAGACAAAGTGGATGCCCTTGGCATCTGGATCATGCGGTTTAAAAATGAGACAAAAGACTTGAAAACTGTGACAGTCACAAAAAATTCAGACCCTAGGATTGCCTTTTTCACATCCCCAGAGGGTTGCTTACCCTGCGCTGACTTGCAATAGGGTTGATAAGATGTGAGCAATTGGAGAAAACACCTGAGAAAAAGGAAATCCATACTTCATGCACTGTGTGAACAGGGAGAAAGTAGACATAGTGAGCAAGAGGAAGAAAATGAGACATTTCCAGTTTAAGAAAAATCAGGTCCCTGGGTTCAAATCCAGGGAATTTTTCTGGCTGGGTGATAGGATGATTACTTCACAAATTTTAACAAAGCTTGTAGCACACTTGACCTCAATTACCACGAATAATCCAGTCATATGTAAGAGTAAATAATAAATTTACTTACATTATTTTACTACCCCTTTCACTTCACACTTTAAAGTAAACACTAAGGGAAAAGTGAGATAAATTACAAAGAAATGTTGACTAGCCAATTGAGCAAATACAAATGTGAGCCATTTTTGGAAAAATCTGACACACAAATATCTTTCAACCTAGAAAAACTCATAGTTTAGAGGCAAATTTTAACAATAGAGTAGACCTTCTTAAAAATGATTCAACACAGTAGTGCCTGGGTGGCTCAGTTGGTTGTCTGCCTTCAGGTCATGATCCCGGGGTCCTGGGATCGAGTCCTGCATCGGACTCCCTGCTCAGTGAGGAGTCTGCTTCTCCCTCTCCCCATCCCCCCAATTCATGCTATCACTATCTCTCTCTCTCTATATATATATATATCAAATGAATAAATAAAATCTTTAAAAAAATGATTCAACACAGAATGTATTTAAAAGGTGTGCAATGAAAATGGACAGGAACAGACGTTTCCGTGAAATCTCTACTTTTCAAATTTCATTTGTATCATCTAGGATGCCTTCACTATAGGCAAAAGTAGACTTGTCTCCCAGGCACAGACAATGTAAGAATTTCTTACATCAAATAAGAGTGAGTTGAGGGTCTGTCAGGGTTCCAGGCTGGTCGACTCAATAGCTGGCAATAGCGTCAAGGACCCATGTTCTTTCCAGCCTCTGTTCTGCCATCTTCTGTGTGCTGGAATTACCCCCAACTGGTTCCCCTGGGGGTGCAAGATGGCTCCAGGAATTCTGGGTATTAAACCCAGACCTTTAACATCCAGTGTCCAGAAACACAAAAGGACCATGCCTTCATGTGACTCCTTAAGAATGAGGAAAACTTTTCCAGGATCTCCTGAAATCATCTCTCCATGACTTGTTGGTCAGACTGGGCCAGTTTCCCCCCCACCAACCCAGTCATGGTCAAGGCACCAGCCTGCTGCCATCCACAGCCTGGACCATCCATGTGTCCCTCTGAAGAGGGCAGAGTTGTCATCACCTCCCGGTCATGTACAGAAAGGGCAAAAACCTGAACAAAATCAAGAGCCTGATCAGGAAGTTATTTTAGTTACAGAGTTCTAGTTTAGTTGTTTTTGAAAACACAAAAGTTCAGGGACTTGAATCAAGAGGGCCAGAATTTAAAATACTTTTTAATTCATAAAATAGTTTTAATGTCAGCAATTAAGGTGATTTCCTTTTCCAGATTTTGCTTCCATTCTAATCTTCTATTTCAAATGCATGATAATTTATAGACATTGTATAGACAGTTTTTGAGGGTCAATCTATTGTAGAGAATGAGGTATACTTAGGTTGGCACTGGAACATACTCTGTTAGGAGAAAATATTACAGATGCACTCCAATGGCATGATTGGCCTGTGCTTTGAAAAGTTGATTTCTGGGATGCCTCGGTGGCTCAGATGGTTAAAGTAATCTGCCTTCAACTTAGGTCGTGATCTACAGGTCCTGGGATCGAGCCCTGCATCAGGCTCCCTGCTCAGGGGGAATTCTGCTTCTCCCTCTTCCTCTGCTTCTCTCCTCTGCTGGTGCTCTCTCTCTCTCTCTAAAATGAATAAATAAAATCTTAAAAAAAAGAAAAGTTGGTTTCCATTACTTCTTACAAAGTATTAAAATGTTCTTTTAAACCTTCTTTTCTTTAGCGTATATATGGTATTGAGATTTCCACAAAGAGATGTTAATTGGATTTTATATGTACCTGAAGAATACAATATAATTTAATACAATTCCAAAAACGTAGAAATTTAGTTTGATTGACATTAAATATGGAAGAAAAAATGTTGAATTTTGTGTCTGAACATATTTGAGGAGTAATCTTCCAAAAAAAAAGTCTTCCGCCTCCCCCAAAAAGCCTATTTTAACTTAATTTGGGGAATATAAATTTATATGACAATGCTATGATGTTTATCCTGAAGTATGAGAGAATGTGGCCAGTTTTAGCCAACTCCCAAATAGAAATTAATCCAAATAGCATTTCTGGCAGTTTCCAAAATGGGAAAGCCAAGACTCATCTTACTGTGGGTTGGCCTGATGACCACGATAATGCCGATAAGTCAAAATTCCATTTGGTTATGAAAGATGTTATTTGATCAGATGTTTCTAGAAACACAAAAGTTAGAATTAAAGAAAAATCCCAACACCCACCTTCATTGCTGCCTGTGTTCTAGCTTTCCTCTCTTCTTTTTGACTGTTTTTTGGGGGATGGGACGTCAACAGGAGACTTGTGCCTTACTTCCTTTGCTAACTCTGCTGTTCCAAGTACCTGCTTCACTGCTGTGCCTGTGGAAACATAAAAATTGTTTATTAATTCCAGCCTCTAACCCATACTGATATTAAAATTTTTCATATCTAAGATACCCTTAGTCACTGGCTCCTCTACAACAAGTCCTTTGGTGTTGTGGGGAAGGACTGGTTGAAGCTTTGAGGTATCAAGGTACTATGGGTTTGCTCCAGCCACCCTCAGATGTGGTGCCTGGAACGGTCACATCAGCATCTGAGAAGTTGTCAGAAGTGCGAGTCCTTGGTGGCTCCAGCACTACCTGTGGTAGAGCCCAACTGCCTGTGTGCAGATAAGCCTGAGGGGACTCTGATGCCCACTCAAGTTTGAGAGCCACTGGGTTGACCATTCTCAATTCTTTCTCCCCTCAAAGATCTACCCATCACTAATTGTAAAAATGAGTTTGTTTTGATGATAAAGGATGGGCATGGGTTTGTATTATTTAAGGTTAGGTGAGAAAACTATGGATTTCCCTGTCATAACCACAACATCTTGTGTGCAGCCAAGTCAGTACTGCGGCTCCTCGGCTGAAGCCTGGACAATGGGATGGGCATAGATTCTGCCATTCATGAATATATCATTGCAGGAGCCCACTGGCCCAGGAGCTCAGCCCAGGTCATCACTGAGTATCCCCTACTTGGAAGTTGTGAACCATGTGCGCTATGGTTTGGGATGAAGGAGTTCTGTTCATTTCAGCGGTAACCAGTGCATGTCTATTCTATGAGATACACCACACTAGGGTGGTGAAGCACTGAGGTTAGGAACAACCCCCAACCATGGGCAGGTGCCAGGTGGTGTGGGGACTACCAGACCTTGTGCTGTGGCCCGGCTGAAGCAGAGGGATCTTCCACAGGATCACGAGCTGAGGACAGGAGTTTATCTGAGACCCAGATATCTTGACCCTATGCTCATCCTGCCATTAAAAACGTCACAGAGTATGGAGAATGGAATGGAATCCAGTGTGGATGGAGATGCAGAAGAAGCTGACTTGCTTCTCACACCACAGGCAGTGCCTGTGCCCTGCGCCCTTCCCTGGTGTCTTTGGCAGAGGGTCAACAGAGCTCTACCCTGGAGGTTGCCCTGGAGGAAGGGGGATGGAGGACTTTGAGGCCAGTCTCCAAGAGGCACCTCTGTAGCTGTGGAAACTGATGGGAATTTATGCAAAACTATACACCGAAAGTTCTCCTTTACAAAATTTCATTGCCTCAAAAGCCCCTAATGCTCACCCAGGACAGAGAGGGATTAAGCAAAGTTTTGAGCAACAAAATACCCCTGGAGTTAAAGTCCGGAGGACTGGGCTTAAACCCTAGCTTGGTAGCTCACACCTGTTGTGCAGCCCTGGGGTGAGTTACCCATTTGTTCACGTAAGAATGGTTATTTCAACCTATCCTTAATAATTAAGACTAAATATCCAGCAGCAGAACCCCAAAACAGAAGCAGCTTCTCTGAAACAGTGTGTCTCTGCATGCTGAGGAATTGCTGTGAGCATTGCAATCACCAAGGGCAATTTGGGAGTCCTGTTGCCTTATTTGAATTTCTTGATGTAGCAACAATGCTAGTGTCTAGCAATTATTCCTCTCTACAGGGTTTCTATGTTCCTTCTCCATTCCACTACTACTATGGAAGTGGTTGGGTCTAGTAGGGCTGGGTACGGAATGAATAGTGCAGGTGTGTGTCTACAGGCAGATCATCATGCCAGGAAGACTGTCTCCCTCTCCGTAAAGAATATGGTCATCCTCGTACACCTGCCACAGTGCCAGACATTTCAGGACTAGAAATTCACTCAGCTGGTTCTTGAAGATGTTTTTTCTTCAGTGCCTCCCTGCAATGTGTACACCTTTGGGCAGCCTATCCCCAAGCTGCATGAGTGCAGCGGCAGACTCATTAACGGGATGTGTCTAGCAGACTTGGAGAGACAAGTCCATCAGATAGGGAAGCAGCTGCCAGGAACCACTTGGCCCCCTGACCAAATTAATGTGTGAAAACACCCAAACAAATGCTAAAAGTGCATCTGATGAGCTTTCAAAGGGAATCTCCTGCTGCCTGTCAGGCTCTCTCTGCCAATGCCAACCCATGACCTTCCTATGGTAAAAAGACCCAGACTGAACAACAATCCAGCCCGGCCGTCATTCAGATTACACGCCAGGCAGTGTCTGGTTGCCGACAATCAAGAGACAGTTTGAGCCCAGTTTCTTCTTCCGGGCCAAGTGGTTAGGTCCTGTCCTGCTCTGACCTGCTTGCCTTTTCCATGAGATGGGAATAAAGTAACTCAAATCCCTTGCCTATGGAGAGGACCCAGGGAAATGGTATCTGGGGCGCTCAGCAGACCATACAATAGCGTACACATGGAAGGAATTACTGGTCTTTTCTGTAAAGGCAAATTGAGCCACAAAGCTGCACAGGATGTCCTGACTATTCTGAATTGCCTTTCTCTGCCCCGGATCCAAGCTCTGCACAGAGCTGTTCCAACGAGTCATGTAACATCCCCCGTTAAGTGATTGATTGAGCCAACCTCTCTCTCTATCCCTTCCACAAATCAAATCCAGGCAGTTTGATTTTTCATGCTGCCTGGTGATGCTTAAAAATTAAATGCAGATTTGAAAACACTCTGAAGATGGCAACTGGGACCCTCCATAAAGGTTGCTCTGAAACAGAGACCTGCCTCTCTGGGTATAGATCTAAAGTCTCGTGCCACTCTCCAACGGTTTCTCTCCACACATGTTTTTTCAATAAGAGGTTCATAGGAAACTGGACCCTCTTTGAAATTAGACACTGTATTTAGAGTTGCTTTTGACAGGCCCTAATTCTGAGAAGTTGTGCTGGGTTTCTGAATGTGGCATCAGCTCCAGACTGGCATTTGGGCCCTTGGAGTTTTCCGGGCTGATTGTGTTTACCTGAGTTTGCTTTGAGCTGGCTCCAAGAGGGGCAAGGCCTTATAGGAGTAAGAAGCTGAAAACTGGTGCCCTTGGCTACCTGCCCACATCCCCTACCCCCTCACTGTTCCAGTGCGCGCCCAGGGCATCCCTCTGCGAGGACATGCACACCTCCTTTCTGCCCCGCCGGGACAGGCTAGAAGTGTGGGGAACAATGCCCCCAAGAGCTGCCTTGGTCAACAAAGGACAGGACTTAGTGCCAAGTTCTGGAAACCCCAGTCCCAGCTCCTGCAGGCGTGGGAGTGGGCAGCAGGCTACTGTGCTGCGTGCTCCGTATTACCTCTTACAGCTGGCCCGGGGCTGAGCCACTGCACGCAAGATGGAAACCTGCTCATCACACCCTATGTTGGCTCTTCCTTTCTCAGGCTCACTCTCCCGCTGCCCTGAAGATGCACCTGGGTTCACCTTCCAAACACACCCATTTCCCTCAAATCCTCCTCCCAGGCCTGCTTCTGAGGAGGCTAGTTTAAGATAGAACCTAAGAGCTACAGGCTCTTTCTTGGGAAGTTCCTGTTGATGAGACAGAAACAAAGTTTTGGGGAAAAAAGTGAAGAAGCTGCTGGAGCCACTTTCTCTCCCAGGACTCCCTGACACAAAGTCATTTAGGGCCACCCTGCCCTTAAATTACTGTCAGTGACCCTGACCCTGACTCCCAGCTTGGGGTGGAAGAGACATGATCAGAGGCTGGGGGGGATGGTGCTGTGGGGAATTCCTTGTGATGATCGCCTCAAGCTTCATCTGAACACTGGCCCAGAAGCATTCACCAGCCACCAGCCCACTGGAATCCCAGGGCATGGCCTCCAGGTGCATGGGGGCAGGGTGACAGCCGGGATGGTTGCCCTGAGGATCTCCATATTCAGGAGAAATCAAAGTCACACTGAAGGCACTAGAAGGGCCAGCAGTGGCCCCTTCCTTGTTGGAGGCACATCCCTGTGGGCTGCCCCCATGAAGCCATCATCACTGCCAGGACAAGACACTTGAGCCCCCTCAGGACAGGATCAGACCACCTTGTTTATCACAGGATCCCTGATGCCACATGCAGAGAAGGTGCCCCACCATGTCTGTGTGAACCCCCAAGAAAAGGCAAGACCATAGTCACAGCTGGATTGACTTGGCTGGCCAAGATCTAGAGGCCACTTTTAAATTCAGACAGTTTGGGGAACTGACACAGATGAAGAAAAGAGAGCAACCAAGGGTGACAGCTCCCAGATCCGCCTCCCACATGCCAAACAGGATGACACAAAGTGAAAGTGGCGGGGGTATTACTGGACATCACTGGGGGACCGATGCCACGCTGCATCTGAGGGAAGACACAGGAAGCCTGTCTCATCAGGACCTGCAAAGCCATGAGAAACTGGCTCCTGACAGCCTTCCGGGTGTGGGGAGGTTGGGGGGGTGGTGGCCTCATATTCTGGGAGGACCACAAGGTGTCCACCAAGACTCAGATCTGTTGCATTCATGCCTTTGTCTGTGTGGCAGCTGTGGATACCTGCAAGGTTGCCTTTGTGAATATGAAGGTGAAGGTCCCCCACACCCTGGAGTACTTAAAAATGAATCATTTATGAGCATAAGTCAGAACATTCTGAGTCTTTTTCTTCCCCATTGATATTTGAGCACCTATGGATGCCAGATGTTGTAGCAAACACCTTGGAGATACACTGTATTATTTAACTGGATCTTTACCAAACCTGTGAAATAAGAATTATCACCTTTTGCAGGTAAGGCAACAGATCCTGGTGGTTGTGGGATGGTTCCATGGTTGGGCAACTGCTGTGTAAGCCAGGGATTGTCAGAAGACCCGATTCCCAGGTTCATTCCAACACTTCCCAACTTAGACTTTGAAAAAAGCTCAACAAAATACTTTCATATTATGCATCATTTTTAAGAGTGATCAGGAATATTACTTTTGTGATTTTATGAAAAAGAAAACCAGTATGTCCTTGAGCAAAGTCACTGGGCCTTATCTTGAGTCACAAGGCCTTTCAATGGGCCCCCTTTTACGAAAAGCATCAGAGCGTCAATCATAGTCACTGAATACATTGCACTATTTCCAGTTTGTAATGGCAACAGCAGCCCAGTGACCTTTAAGCCTCCATATGACTGCATGGGTTCTTTGAAAACCTGAATTTAACAGTTGAACTAAATGAGAATAGGAAACAAACAAAAATAATAATAAATCCCTTTCCTTCCTTGCCTCCTAGCTGTATCTCACATCTCTCCTCCCCAATGTCATATAAACACAAAAAGGAAGGAGTCCCACACTTAGCCCCTACTTCAGGGTCCACAGTGGTCATGGTTGGGAAAGGTCCTCCTTCCACTTCAGGAAGAGGCAGGGGGATGGGTGACAGCTCTGTGTTTGGTTCTTGTGAAAGGAATACAAGCAGTGGAGTAGAGCCTTGTATTAGGTACAAATGAAACTGAATTTACTCATAACTTCCTCTTTAATGATTTAAGTGTATACTCGAATGGATTGTAGATTAGGATTTGGAAACTTTTAAACTCAGCTGTTTCCTAGTTCTGCTTTGTAGGGTCATAATTGAGAAGATTTCATTGTTTTGCAGGGAATCATGCTTGCTGAAACCCCTATGAGGGCTGGCAGCTCAAAGGCTCTGCTTCTCCGGGGAGCAGGGCAGGACATTGAGCTGTGAGCCCCAGGTGCTGGGGTGGGGGGCAGACAGCAACCTGAGAGCCAGCCCTTCCAAAGCAAAGTGACAACATAATGCCCTAACAGGATTTTTGACTAGACTATTGGCAAGACTACCAATATTCAGAATTAGCAAGGGGATGAGAAGCATTTACTCTCGTACCATATTGGCAGAAATGTTCACTGCTAAAGGCATTTTGGGGAACAATTTGGTAATATCTATAAAAATTTAAAATGCACATACCCTTTGATTCAGATATTCCACTGTGAGATATTGTATTCTAGAAAAACCTAAAGATTGACAAGGGGTGGTAAATGTGACATTGTAAATAATATAAAAATTTGGAAATAACCATCAACAAAAGAATAAAGAGGCCAAAGAACAGATTTTATGGAATACTATGCAGCCACTGAAAAGAATGACATAATCCCATGTACACCACAACAGGAGGAACTAAGATTCATTAAGTGAAAACACTAAGTGTACAATGATACATGTCATCTGACGGTCCTTCAAACCAAATCAATCGATCACTAGACCCTCACACAGACCACTGAGCATTGTGTGTGGGTGCAGTTTGTGTACGCATGAGGGTAAACCCACCAAAGGGCTGACAGCAGTTAGCTGTGGGAGTGTTGAGGACAGTTGACCCAAGCAGAGTCATTCCCTGGGATTCTGGGACGGGGTGTCCTTGGGGGGCAGGACATGGTCAGGTGCAAATGTGGTTGCAATTGGCAGAGCTGTCTTCCTCCTGCCATATGATTAGCAGAGAGGTGAATCTGTGGAGTATAAAAAAGGAAACTGAAACATGGGCTCCTGGGTGACTCAGTCAGTTAAATGTCTGCCTTTGGCTCAGGTCATGATCCCAGAGTCCTGGGATCGAGTCCTGCATATGACTCCCTGCTCAGTGGGGAGTCTGCTTCTCCGTCTCCCTCTGCCTCTCCCCCCTGCTTGTGCCTCACTCTCTCTCCCTCTCTCAAATAAATAAAATTGTTAAAGAAAGAGGAAAGAAGAAAGAAAGAAAGAAAAAAAAAGAAAGAAAGAAAGAAAGAAGAAAGAAAAAGAGGAAGGAAGGAAGGAAGGAAAGAAGGAAGGACAGAGAGAGGGAGGCCCAAGAGAGGGAGGTACTGCTACATGGGCTCCAACAACTTTTCATCTGGCTCCTGACCCATTCCAGTGTGTAGCTATATTCCTACTTTGAGAGTCCCTGCCCTGAGTACCCCCCAAAACCATGGGATAAGTTCCTTTCTCTGTGTGGGGAGATTCTCAATTCAACTCAAGTTGTGTCTGTGACATGCAACCACATTTGCATTTTAGTATATATTGGAGAGCTATTTCTATTAATAAAACTCTTATAAATTACACGCTCATTGGTTATTCAGCAGACTATGCCCTTCTCTCTTGATCTTTACTTTTATCTTTTCTATCCATGGTACTTAATGTAGTGCTTGCTGCTCAGCTGGCATTTAATAAATGCTTTTGGTGAATGAACAAGTAGACATATTCAAATGAAGCAATGATAGACAAGGACAGCCAGGAGGTTTATTATATTCTAACAACATCATCCTATTGAATAGAAACACCCCTAATTGCTGAAAGTCGACTATTTTCACCACAAAATAGAAATTCCATGTGCTATTACATTTTACAGTTTGTAAGGCATTTTCACATCCTTGGCCCACCTCTTGGTGGGGACAAGCTCTGAGGGAGGAGGGATTCTTCCCGACACACCCAGTGGGGACAGGTTCAACACTCGAACCCAGCCCCCATGGTACCTTTGGCAATGTTCTCCTTTGTTAAAGAACAAGTACAGTAGCATGTGCCATGTTGCAATTCAGCCCTATTTTGGCTGAGCACACTGAGGGAATGAGGCAGAATTCAACAACCCCAGAAGCCACACCTGCCCCATCTACTCTGACTCAAGAGACACTTGAGTGTTGAAGTTGTCTCAGTTTGCCACCTCTCAGAACATTTGGTGTTGCCCAACCCTTTGGGACTCATATTCAAAACTGAAAAGGAAGAGGAAGGCTTCTCTCCACTTACAGTGAGAGAGAAACCATTTCTCAGGGTCATGAGATTCTATTTCAAGATCTTGCCAGAAACTTGGTTTATATAAACCAAGAAGGCTTGTGATCAAAGTCAAGTTTTCCTGTTAAAGTTGCTAAATGTGTCACAATAAAAGGCATATTTTAGCTCTGAATTGGGATGCTTTGAGGAAGAATTTCAGTAGCTCTTTTCAAAGTTTGGATTCCCCCCAGCTGAGCAATAAACCCAAGCATTGAACTTGTATCTTTTCTCTCCACTCCCTATCTGTGAGCATTTTCTGGCTGTTGCATGCTGCATATGTAAACAAGCAATGGCCATCCCAAGTTTACATTCAATCACATGGAATCCTTGATATTTAAGTCTTTTGATAAAAGATCACAAGTATCTTTAGTAAGCGGTTATCATGACAATATTGAGATGGGAAATATACCTGTCTTTACACATGCAGGGGGTCTACAATGAATGCTACACTTGAATCATAATTCTTAAAACTTTTATTAAGATTGGGAACTGACTGTTAGCCATTGGCACCCTTGACTTTTCATCCATTTTCCCAGTTTTCTTTGACGTCTTACCTCTGATTCTTTCCAGGAGAGGACAGCCCCAGCTTTTTGGAATGTCTTTAATATTTGGTTCCCATATATAAGGATCATTGTGCATCCTAGTTGGACTTGCACCAACCTGTAACAGGAATAAGAACTGTTATCTGGGGCAGCACCAGCTCACCTGTGTGTCCTTCCCTTTCCAGGCCATGCCTGGTCCCATTGCCTTGGCCACAGCTTCTGTTTACATTTCTGTCATCACTCAGCTCCAGAACTTTCACAATCCCTGGACATTTGCCTCTCTGACTGGTCACATACCGTTAACAAAGAAAGTGAGAAAATATATGTAAACATAGGTAAAGATCAATAACTAAGTAAATACATACATACATACATGCAGTTAGTTTTGCTGTCTCAGAATAATGCAGGCACTCCAGAAATGCATATTAAATCAGTGATGACAGTCAAAGAATTAGAATGGACCTGAATCCTATTCAATTTGTTAGCACATTTTTATCTGGCTATGTCTTTTTCTGTGAGAGTTCTTTATATTTTTTGGATATGTACCCTTACAACAATGAGGAGGTGGTACAAAGATAGACAAGAACAGTGAAAGAGATTAGAGAACCCAGAACCAGACCCACCTGATTTATGACAAAGGGACCACAGAAAGGCAGTGGGGAAGGGTGATTTTTTCACGAAAGGGCTGCTGGGTCTATTGGTCTGCCATGTAGGAAAAAAAAATTAACCTTGACCCCTACTTCATATTGTACACAGAAATCAGCATCAGATACATCATACACTGAAGTGTGAATGGTAAAATGATAAAGATTTTAGAAGAAAATGGAAATATTTTCATGATCCTGAGGTGAGCAATTTTCAAAAACAATACATAAAAAGCAGTAATTTCAAAACAAAAGATTAATAAAATAAGTGATCATAAAAATAAGAATGTCTCATCAAAACATTTCATTAAAGGAGTGAAAATGAAATACACAGATTTGGGAAGAAGTTGTGCAAAGCATATAACAGGCATATTTTCAAAGCCAGCGCAAAATGCTTTTAGAATAAAATGAAGTAAAATGAAGCATAAATGCCGTTTATTGGGCACACATTGTTTGGCACTGGGCTAAATACTTTACCTACCATGATCTTATTTAATCCTCATTAAAACCCTAGATACCACTAAACCCTAGGTATTGCTAAATTCATGTTTCACAAGATAGGGGAGAGGGTTATGTTAGGTTAAGTAAGCCCCTGAGCTCACATAGGTAGCAAATGGCAGGGTCAGGAGCCAAACACAACCCCCAGCCTCTGTAGAACTCTCAACAGTGCGTCCAACCATCCATCTTTCTCTCCTCCTTCCATGCCTTCCATCCATGCACTCCCCATCTATCCATTCTTCTTTCTTTTCTTCTGTTCATCCATGGTAGTGTAAGGCCTTGAATGAAGGCCCAATATTATGTGCTGCTTTGACATTTGGTAAAACTGGGAGAGAAGAAATTGAAAGACTGACATGGTAGAACAACAAGTCAGCTTTGGGCAGCTGCTTTAACCCATGGGTCCCCTATTCCGCTCCCAGCTGCTGGAATATATCCACTTGGCTTCTCAGCTGTGTGGATCCCCAATACTGCACCTTGGGAAAGTTGTGTTCCAGCTTGTTATTCCCTTAAGAAGTGCTCAAAGCCCAAACTTTGACTTTTCTACTCCAAGCACTTGGAAGTATAGAGGGAAAATCTCAAGAGAAAATATATCACAACACTACTCAAAACCATGAACATGAAAACTCTGATGAATTGGTCAAGTTTACAAGACCTCTAGTTCTATGGCAAGCTCTGACAATTGTCAACAGGTCAGAGGTAGGAAGGGTTTCAGTGATCATGTAGTCCAGGTTTGTCAGCCATAGATACACAGCAGAGGAAAATTCTAGGACCAGATGTCATGCTGTTTATAAAGTTCTCCAGGTGATTCTAAAGTTGAGGCAGGGTTGAGAACATGGAGGTACTACAAACTTCTCTGACTACTGGGGAAGCTAGGAGGACTCAGGGATCCCAACAAAGTGTGGATAAGTGGCCCACAGTCATCTAAGAAGAAACTCATGATGAATTAGCCCGGTCAACATTTTCACTAAGAATTCCATAGCTCTGCTATAAGAGATTAATAAAGAACACCAGTGAAATCCATCTTCTTGCTTTGCATCTTCTTAGGAGACTGGCTGACTATCACTTGCCCAAAAAAGTCCATAAATTTCTAGGATAAATTTATACCAGATCTAAGTATTCAGCAACAAAGTCACGGAGAGAGCATGAGTCATGTGAAAGAAATTCAACTCTATCCCACTCCACTGAGGACAGGGCACAGGGAAGGAGAATATTCATTGTTTTGTTTTGTTTTGTTTCCCTCTCCTTGGTCTACAAAAAAAATCAGGATGGCTTACAACCAGGATACACACACACTTTTACACACAATACATTAGGAAAGACGATGTGATGAAATGGAAATAGAGATAATGAATCGGGAACAGGAAAACATTTTAAAGGACAAAAAATGCGTATGCAGAGACATTGAATGAATAATGAAGCATTATTTATGGATGCCTAAGACTGAAGAAACATAATACCTAAATATTTATTAAAGGGGTTTAATTAAATAAATTATGAAAGGTCAGTAAGATAAAAAATGAGGTGACTCTCTATGTGATGATAAGGAGAAATTTCCAAGACTAGCTGAAACAAATGGAAGTTCAGACCAGAGCACAGAACTTGCTACCACCTCCAGGAGAGAAACAGTGGCTGCCTCCAGGGACGGTTTCAGGATGGGCAGGGACAGGAGTGAGTTGACATTCATAATAGACCTTTTTGATCTACTGGGATCTTTTGTACTATATGCATTTCCTTTTCCCAAATAAAAAAATAAAGTGACACTAAAACTATCACTTAAAAGAAATACATAACTTTTAGAGAAGTAGAAATTCAAACCTAAGGAAAGGAAAAACCCAACTAACTTAGAACCATGAAGTCCTGAACTCAATATTTTATTATTTTATTTTATTTTATTTACTTTTTTGTTGTTGAATAATAATTTTTTAAATCTTTTTTCAAATTTTTATTTAAATTCTAGTTAGCAAACATACACTGCAATATTGGTTTCAGGAGTAGAATTCAGTGATTCATCACTTATATACAGCACCCAGTTCTCATCACAACAGGTGCCCTCCTTAATGCCCATCACCCATCTAGCCCATTCCCCCCCACCTCCCTCCATCAATGTTCAGTTTGTTCTCTATTGTTAAGAGTCTTTTATTTTTTTTTAAAGTGTCTCTTATGGTTTGTTTCCTTCTCTCTTTTTATCCCCATCCCATATGTCCATCTGTTTTGTTTCTTAAATTCCACATATGAGTGAAATCATATGGTATTTGTCTTTGACTGACTTATTTCACTTAGATAATGTTCTCTAGCTCCATCCATGTCACTGCAAATGGCAAGATTTCATTCTTTTGATGGCTGAGTAATATTCCACTGTATATATATATGCCACATCTTCTTTATCCATTCATTAGTTGATGGACACTTGGGCTCTCTCCATAGTTTGGCTACTGTTGATAGTGCTGCCATAAACATCGTGGCTGAACACAATATTTTAAAGCTGTCTCCTGACCTGTGATGAAAGGAAGGGAAGAGGTGAACTTACAAAAAACCACCTGAACATTAAGGAATGACTTTCCCAGCCTAGGTCTGGGTTGCTCGGGCAAGAGTGGAAACTGTCAGATTGTGAGGGCAGCAACCATTCTCCCAGATTAGCCAGAACCCATGACCCCAATGTGACCTCCTACTTGGGACACTCTCTTTCCAACCAAGAGCCTGAGTCTTTATGGTGCCCATCTCTGAGCACAGACTGGCCCACCCAGACACATTCTCTTAGGGCAAGGCCACCACACAGCCCCATCCAGGTGTCCTACCTCCTTCTAAGCTTTGCTGCATGTTGAAGAGACTGTCTTATCTTTTGTGATGGTCATATACTATGGTGCTGACTACAGATAATGCTAACTTGATGTAGGAGCCCTTCCCTGGAGACTAAATGCTGTTTGCATTTTCAATGCTGGAAATTTTAGGCAGAATAACACTTTGAAAGACTCTAAACTACAGAATCTTCCAGCAGCAACCCCTTTAATCATACCATATAAGCAAACTCCTACATCTCTCTCTGGGGTCTGTTCTGTACATACTATAAGTATCATGCTAATTTGGGGGATATTGATTTCTATATTTTCCTCTGGTGCCTCTCCCCTTTACTTTCCCCACTTAAGCTGATAGACAAGCCCCATGCTTCCTTACACTGGAGGAGGTTTGTGATAGGGAAAAAGAAGAATTTGTCTGCAAGAGACTTCAGTTGCCTGATTTTGCTTGCCCAAGCCCTTCGCAGGTTGGACAGTGCACCCAGTGACAGGGAGACAGGACAGGTGTGGTGGAGACTGTGTCCCAGCCTGGCCAGGAGGGCCATGGGAAGTGTTGGCCTCAGGTGGGAGGCTGGCAAAGCCCAGCAGGGGGACACCCAGGAAGGTGGTAGGATCAGAAGGCTATGTGTGAGGAGTCCAGAGATCCAAACACTGAGCTTCAGAATGACAGAGGTTAGGCACCCCTGCCCCAGCTGCCCCTCCCCCCACAAGCTCTCCGAGAGGCTATGAGGGGAGGGGGCCCTCCAATAATGCCAGGATGGTGTTTCACATGCATTCAGTTGGGGGCAGGAGTTCTAAGTCAGAATGACGTGATTCGAAGGACTAGAGATCATTTTATTTCTTGCATACCTGAGTGTGTGGGCTGCAAATCCTGCCAGCTACTCATAACTTCCCAAGAACTGTTCCAGAACAAGTCTGATAACCTCTTGTACACTGACGCTGACTAAGTAAAATTAAAGGGAAAGAGAGAGAGAGGGAGATTTTGAAAGTGAGTCCTCTTTTCCTCATGGCATGTTTTTACCACAAAAAAAGGAAGAAATGGGGCAAGTCTGCATTCCTCCTGAATCTTCATTCGTGCCACTCTCCATTGCTTTTTGTTTTGTTTTGTTTTTTAAAATAAGAGAGACTCCAAAGCGGAGTTGGAAAAGACTCCACGAGAGGGTCCCTGCCTCACCTGTCATGTGTACCCCTGCTTGGCGTGGACCCAGGTTTGGAGAATGGAGGGCTGTGCGCTTTCTGGTGTTCCACCAATGTGTTTTACCTGCAGGGACTACCTCAATCCCCATGGAAGAAACCCTGGGTCTTCCAAATATATCCAGCTGTCTGAGGAAGCTGAGGACACACCAGGGGCCTTGTAAAGCACACCTCCATGAAGAGGAAAATCCACATTTCCCAGTGGCGAGCAACTGATAAGCAGGTGGCTCTGCAGATAAGGTCGAGTGGTCTCTTTGTCATCCCATCTTTGCAGGAGTAACATGACAAAAAGCAGACTGACTGAGAAAGGCAGAGATTAGATATTAACTGCATCCCTCACTGCTGTCAGCTCCAAAAATGAGTGTACAGAAGTGAACGTTGTCATATGCAGGATGCTTGTGGGAGTGGGGATGGGAAAGGGAGGAAGATTTGGGAACAAGTATCTCTGTATGTCTGCCTTCCAGGCTAATGGGCTTAACAGTCACCATTTTTCACTTTCCCTCCTAAGGAGCTCTGGCTGGGAGCGCTCCCTGGCCCCACAGCCCAGCCTCTGCAGGACTAACATATGGGACAGTCAGCTAAGAGCAGAGTAGCGAACTCCTGCCCCCGCTACCCTGGCCACATGCACCCACCATGCAGCCTCTACCAAGGCATGGGATGGACAAATAATCACATCCTGTGGGCCAAAGGCCACCTAAAAACTTGTCTTGTTTAGTCTGCACATAGTTGTTTTTTTTTTTTTTTAAGTAATTGCCAAATCATTTCTTGTAAGACATGAATTGTGGTAAAGTTGGAGAGTCTAGCAGAATGGGGCCCATATTCCTCACATGCCCACAATCATATGGGGCTAAAGAACAGCTCCCTTTCTAGATAGGGACTAGCTCCCAGGTTGGCCATAGTCCCCAACACTCCCTATTACACCACTACTTTGATCCACTTCATTCTATTATTTCCTAGACCCTGTAGGTTTGGGGAGCTGTGCCCTCTGGCAGGAAAGAATTAAAAGACCTTTCAAGACCAGGCTTTGCTGTGACCTGGCTGGATGCCTCTTCTGGCATGCATGTAACCACTCTGAACTATAGGCTCCTCATCTCCAAAAGGAGTCATGATATCTTCTACTGGTACCTCTTAGAGCAGTGGTGAGACTAACTGGGATTGTACTTGAAATTTTTTTTAAGATTACAAATAGAAGATAAATCTGGAAGAGTGGGCTAGCCATCTTCCGTTACCTCCTATTAGATGTTCCTGTGGGTGAGCTGAACTAGAGTCTTTTCTCCCAAGAAAATGCTATCTTATTTGTCCATGTCTATACACAGAGTGGCTTGGAACATACCCAGGCAGGCAAGACAACACTCAAGTCTTTGGGAAGCGCTGGAACGGAAAGAAGAACAAGGAAATACCTCATTTGTACCCTTGTTACCACCCTTCCTCCAGCCCCTCCCTCATGGGCCTTCATGCCAATTACCTCTGTTTAGAGAATGAAATGCGTTCTTTTGAAGCTCTTGAGTATCAAATCTATAATTTCCTTTGCTGTTTCGGTTTATAGACTATGACCCTCTTTTTTTAAAAAAAGATTTATTTATTTATTTTTAGAGAGAGAGAGTGCGAATAGGGGGAGGGCCAAAGGGAGAGGGAGAGAGAGAAGAAAACTCCCCACTCAGCTTGGAGCCAGATGCAGGGCTCGATCTCTTGATGCTGAGATCATGACCTGAGCCGAACCAAGAGTCAGACGCTTAACCAACTGAGTCAACCAGGCACCCCTAGACTATGACCCTCTTATGTCAGATTCCTTGAAGCCTACTAGTACATACCGGGATTCTGAAGAATCTTCGCAAAATTTGCTTTCTCAAAGGAAAATGTTGAGCCTCCCGTTGAGAGGATTCTGAATTTCTCAAGCCGGGGTGAGGACACTCCCATAGTGACTGGGCCTGGCAAGCGTCTGTACCCAAGCCAGCTGTCCGCCTTTCACCCTCATGTCACATAAACATAGTTTGTCTAACCCCACCATTTGATCACCGCAAGATAAACACTGTGAGAAATAAATGTGTAGCAGCCCTTCCCTGAACCCCCACCCTGGTCCAGGGAAGAAAGGTCAACAGAAGTAGGAGTGAGATGATAGCTGATTATGTTGGTTTAGCTGATGCTGTTAGAGAAGGGAGCAGGTTCCAGTGTGAATGGGGATGTCTTAAGTGGAGATAGGCTTGGTCCCAAGTGCTTGGTGCTCTGAGGAAGGGAAGGTCAGCTACTCCCTTTTAAACCTACCCTGGTAGCTTGTCTGGCAATCTTGATATTTCTAGCATGATCCCTAGCAATAGACACACTAGCATATGTACCCAATACCCGTGCAAATGTTGAGTCAGGCATTCAGATACATCCCTAGGCCAGATGTGAGCTCTCGCTGCCCCTTGACACCCAGAAAGTTCATTCAACCTTCTTTTCCCTGATTTGTGGAAAGTCCTCATCAAGGCTTTTGCAAATGTCTCTAAGTCCATGTTCTCTCAAGCACTTCTACATGGGGCATTATTTTCCAGTCCTCACTGTTTTCATATTTGGTCTCCATGTCATTGTTCCTTGGGGGAACTCAAGCCTATACTTTAATTTCGTCAATACACACATGCACATGCACATATTTATGTCGGGGGGACACTTTAATACATGTTTTGGAGATAAGAGGACTCACATGAAGAACTACAAACAACTTACAATTCAACATCAGATGGTTCTGCTCTTCATATCGCTTCAATCCCCTGCACAACTTGCTGGCCATGTTGCCAAGACCTCTTTTGTACTTCTTGCTCATTCTCTTTCCCCTTACCCCCTCGGTGTCTCCAGGGCCCTTTCTATTTCTAATGCAAAGCAGGTTAAACCAACCACTGGCACGGTGGCCCTGGCCAGCCCATTCCCTCCCCTCCTGTCCCCAGGAGTCCACCAAGACATTCTCTCCTAACAAAAGTAATTCCCTCCCCATGAGGAATTTTGGTTCAGGCTCTTAGAATAATGCTTCACTGTACCACTCCCCTCAGTGGGGACCCTCTTTTCCACCTCTTAATCCTACTCCTTCGGAGCTGCTGCTAGTTGCTCTGAAGTTTGGCTTTCAGAACTGAGGAAGACCTGAAATGACTGTTTCACCCTAGAAATGAAAATGGAGTCTTTTTCTTCTACCTTTGGGCACTGCCAGGTTTCTCTCTGAAACCTGAAACCAAAAAGTAGACTATGTAAATCTTTCACCAACATGGGGCAACTTGTTCTATTAAAATGGGACATGCCCAGGTGGCTCAGTCAGTTAAGGGTCTGACTCTTGATTTTGGCTGAGGTCATGATCTCACGGTCCTGAAATCGAGCTCCCTGTCTGGCTCTGTGCTCAACGGGGAGTCTGCTGGAGATTCTCTTGCTCCTTCTCCCTCTCCCTCTGCCTCTTCCTCTGCTCCTGCATTCTCTCTCTCAAATAAATAAACAAATCTTTAAAAATATATATAAATAAATAAAATGTATCACATATCTAGAGAATTTTGATGGTCTATGTTTTAGTTTTGACAGACCCTAAGACAAGGACTTGGATCCAAGTGATTTACTAGGGAAGTGATCTTGAGAAGCACATTGAGGGTTTGGGGAAGTAAAATGGGAAGGAGTGAAAACTGTCAAAAGGTGGGCTCAAGACGGTGACCTCTAGAAGCCAGTGGAGTCCAATCCTTGGTGATCTGAGAGGGTGTGCAGGCAGACATGGCTCAGAGGTGTCCAGGGAAAGACAAGGACAGAAAGCATCAACCCTGCACAGTCCGCTCAGAGTTGGCAGGTGACCTCATCCATGGACCTAGGGGATATGGGCTGGACACCAACTCTATCTGCTACTGAGAACTAAGGTGATTTTTTTCCCAGTATAATTAGCAGAGTGCCTACCAAGTGCATACTGTATATATTATTACCTTATTTGCTTCCTTTAGCAAATCTATGCAGTTAGTGTTCTCCCTATTTGAGAAGAAGATGACTGGGGAGTCAAGCGTTTAAGCACCATGTATGCAGCTGATCTTCAATAGGACCAGGGTTTGACTCTTACATCTGATGCTGGAGGACACAGTCTTCAGAAATGGCCACCACCAAGTCCCTTCCAATAAGCACATGTTGCTTCACTCATCAAGACATGCTGTCTGTGTCTACCACCACTCTGAATCTGCTCTTGCCTGTGACTACTTTGACCAACATGATGTGGGAGGGTAACACCATCTCAGTCCAAGTATGAGGCCTTATGTGGCTCAGAGCTTCCAATTTCTCTCTTGAAATCAGCCACCATGAAGAAGGTGGGGCACTGTGAGAGCACCGTGCTGTGAGGAAGCTCCGTTTAGCTTCATGGGGAGGGGCAGTCATGTGAGTGAAGACTTCCCAGGCCCTCCAGCCCAGCCCAGAGGCCAGAAGAACATACAACATGAGTGCCTTCCAGCACTGCTATGAGGAACAGAACCACCCAGCTGAGCTAAGTCAACCTACAGCACTGCGAAAAGTAACAAACCATTACAGTTTTAAGTCACAACATTTTGGCATGGTTTATTTACTGAATAATGCCATTTTCTTTTCCACAGCCACTATCTACTTGTATATAACTTGAATAAGTAGAATCACTTTTGAGATAAAAAAACAATTAAATAAAAAGGATTTTGTAGGAAAATCTTAAGATTTCTCTCAGGCATCATGAAATGTTGAAGCCATTCCTGGCGAATGATTTCCCTGTCACTACGGAATGGGCAGCAATGCACAAGGAGGTTAAAAATAGAACACAGCCAGATGTGCAGGCCCACGCCTGCCCCTGCTCTGAGCCCAGGCTGGTTCCTCAGTGTGCCCGTGTGCCGTGGATTTGCCTTGCTCTGTCTGCATGAACATATCTAGATTCATCAACTTCTTCCTAGAAATGATTTTGGAGAAGGTGGTAGACTTAGGAAAATAACTAGAATACTAAAAGAACTAATAGTTGTTCTCTTGTTTAGCACGTATTTGCTGTCCACTCCATGCCCAATGCCACGGACCGAGGAGTGAACAAGCAGACAAGGTTTTTGTTGCCACAGAGCCAGGGAGAGGGTCAGTAAACACATAATCACATAACTAACGATCTAGTGCTGAGTTATTCTAATTAAATAAGATAAAATGTGGGTACAGCCTAGCCTGGGAGGTGGGGGAGAGCTTCTCAGACTAAGAAATACTTACACAGATGCTTGTCAAATCAATAGGAATCAGCAGGTAGAAGGTGGGCACTGGGAGCCTTGGATGTGAAGTCAAGAAAGTGTCAGGTGTAGGAAGCAGCATGTACAAAGGCCCTGTGGCAGGAAAGTGCTGGCTTGGTTGGATAAAACTGACACTTATCAGTAAGCCTGAGGCAGAGCTAGCAAGGAATCAAGAGATAAAAAATAAGGCTTAGGAGGTAGGTAAGGTCTTACAGGTTAACGTGAGGAGTTAGGGTAATATTCTCAAAATCATGGAGAACCCTGAGGGTTCTGAGCTCAGGAGTGGCATTTTCCAATCTGTTTTAAAAGATGGAGCTAGAGTATCAATATTACTACCTGGATATTTTGGCTTCAATTTTCAATTATGATTCTTTTGAAGTTATAGCAAAAAAATATTTTTAAAATACTGCTTGGTTTGCATCCAGTATTAACCCCTGTTTCCAGGGCTCTCACCAAGGCCCGAACAGAAGAGAGAAGTGGTGAATGGTCTCTTCGACAGTCCTTGCCCCCACCTGCCACATGGGGGCAGCACTTCACTATGACCATCACTGCCTGGTCAGCCTGAGCACTGCGGATGCTGCTGGAGCTGCAGATCCTAAAGGTGCCAGTGAGACACGGCCTTCCAGAAGGCCACAGCCACTCTGTGACACACTGTATTACTTAGGCTTACAGGATGTGCTCTAGCCCTCATTCTTGTATCTGACAGAGTTCACCCCCGAGGTGACCCCTCCAGAATCTTCCTTTTGGCTCTTCCCCCAGGCCTCAGATGTGTGAGAATGCTCACAACAGGCCCCCTGCTGCAGGGCCTGGGTTGATCCTGGTGCTCAAGCAAAGCTGCTCTTGCAAAGAGAGGCCTGACGGTCACCCACCCCATCGGTCCCACAGCGGTATCCCTGAGTCCCTGTGGGATCCAGCTAAGGCCCAGGGGGCCCACTGCACTACTTCAGAGGAACTGAAATGTCCAGCGAAGTCTCTTGTTTACAATGCTACAGACACAGAGAAAACGATGTTAGATGCCAGGCTCGTATCTAGAATGGGCATTCCTATTAAATCCTTATAACAAGTTTATAAGCACAACTTCAAAAATGCCTACTTCATAGATGAAAAACAGACAAACAACAACAAAAACATAGGTATGAACATACAAAATATCTTGGTCAGAGTCACAGAGCAAGTCAAAGCTAGCAGCAGCTCCCCATGGTAGAAGGGGACAGGGCTGTGCTTTCCCCCTCTGCCATTGGGCTGCCACAGAAACCCAGGGAGTGTTGGCTAAATCACGACACCCCCCACCGCCCACCCTCACCCACACTGTTTAGTGAGGCAGCAGGCTTCCAGAGCAGCTTAATGTGGTTCAGTTGCTAAAAGACTGTCCTTTGAAAAAATAATTCATGCGACGCCTGGCTGCCTCAGTCGGTAGAATATGCGACTCTTGATCTCAGGGCAGTAAGTTTGAGCCCCATGTTGGGTGTAGAGATTACTTAAAAAAATAAAATAAAATCTTAAAATAATTAATAATAATTCAGGAGGAATTTAGTTTCACAAAGAAGACAGTCTCCATAATCAATGATGTCTGAACATTTTTTTTCGTCTAAAAGTATGCTATGTTCTTCTGTAGCTCAGTTCTGAAGAAACTGAGCATCTCTTCCATTCTGTGTTGCTTTAATATCTACCTGTTTATTGAGGGCCTGCCTTTGTAATAAGCACTTTATTTCAGACATTGTATTTTTTGGTTCTCTAAATTCCATTTTTTTATAGTTTCCATTTCTTTACCAAAAATGTCTCTTTTCTTTCGTTATGAGCATGTTCTCTTTTACCTCACCTGGAATAGTTAACAACAGTTGCTTTAAAATCCTAAGGATTCCAATATCTGGGTCATCTCCAGAGTGGTTTCTGTTGTTGTCATTCTCCTGGTTCTTTAATATATTGAGTGATTTGGGATTCTATTCTGGCATTGGAACCATATGCTTTGGAGTCAATTATTTTTTTAAGAAGAGTGCTAATGTTTGCTTGTTTATTTTTGCAAGAAAATAACTCAGACAGGCTTTAACTGAAAACCTTCTTTCCCAGATAGGAAAACAAATCTCAGCTCAGCATCTTGACCCTTAGCAGGGCTACTTGAGCTTGTGGTTGAGGGATCAGCTGAGAGTCAGGCAGAGCCATACACAGAATGCAGGACCCCCCGCCCCAACTCCGCCTCTCCAGCAGCTGCAGTCACCCTGAACTCTGACCCTGGCTCTTCAAGCCAGTAAAGAGACGAATCATCTGTTGGAGGTTTAGCCTCCCAGAATGAAACAGACCGGGGTCTGCCCTTGGCTAGAAGCCTGAACAATACTGTGTCATTCCCTTCTTTCAAGTATCAATTCCCTCCCGGAACTTTCTGTGGGACCCCGTTGAGAACATAAATACACCCCTCATTTCAGGCTTTTAGCCACCCCCTGAAGAGGGTGATGGCTTAGTCATCATCCCTACTTTACTGAATAAGAAACACAGGCTCGAAGAGGGTAAATCATGGCTTCAAGATCAAGGTTGCACAACTAATAAACGTCACAGCCGGGAATCAGACCTCATTCAGCCAGGCTCTGAAGCCCCAGTTCTCACTCTTCAGGCTGTGACGCCATCTCTGAACTGCACAGCTCAGCAGTGGTTGCAAGACGGCCATGGATATCAGTGAGTTCTACATTGCAGAGGGCCGGGAAGTGAAGAGAGCTGCTTGGGGGCATGGTGGGGAGGGGAGCTGGCGAAGGAATGTCTGGAAAGTCCCCTAGAAACAGAGCTCAGGGACACATGGAAGTACAACGGAGAGTCATCACAGGGGCTGAAGTAAGCTGAAATAAGCTGAGTTGGCAGAGGGAAAGGCAGCCTACGACTTTCTCAAGATGTGCAGAGAATGTTCTGCAGTGTACTTGGAGGAAAGACGTAAAACTTACCCTCAACAACTTACCCCAAAACTACCCTTAACTGGGTAGTCGTTGGTAAAATCCAGCACTATAGACTCCTACATAAGGAAGAGCAAGGCTCTTCCTCATGGCATCGCAGTGGGAACCAGCCTCTGATGGGCAAGACTGCCTTGGAAGCCCACCACCTCCTAACCAACTCGTTCTTGTGTGGCTAGCACCGCCCAGGTTCATCGTCTAAGAGGCAGGGACCATACTGTGTCCTTATCGTGTAACACTGAAGAGAAAGGAGACAGGTTACATGAAGCACCTTGCATAGAGCTCATACTACCAGATCCAAAAACGGAGATACCCTCCCACCATCTGCATGCCAATAACATCCTAGCAGAGAGCCTTCAAGGAACAGGGGGCTTATCTGTGTTTTCCCATTTTAATCTAAGTTACAGCAACCTTTCACTACATGCTTATTAGGCATGTGCTAATCTATTTAAACCCACCAGTATGTGAGCCTGTGAGGTGTGTGTAGTACTGGTTCGGGCAAGGGAGAAGCTACAAAGGTAAATCAGACAGACTGCTCCTCCTAAGTATCTAGGAGAGGGGACAAAGGAGTCACAAAAGCCCTCGCTAATCCACAGATACCCTGTGGACCAGCAACATCAGCTCCCAAGGAGCTTGGGAGAAATGCAGAGTCTCAGGCCCCACCCCAGAGGTGCTGAATCAGGAACCACACTTTAACAAGACCCACAGGGGTTCATATGTACATTAAAGAAGTGCTGACATAGATTTCTAATTGCAATCAGAGGGCTCCGTGAAGATGTGTGTCAGCTGCAAGGACATTAAAACGAGAAGGAAATTGCTGGAGGAGACAGGGCTTAGAACAGTCACAGAAGCAGAAGCACCTGACTTTTGATTTGGGTCTTGAGTGATGAGCAGGATTTGTCAGATGGGGAAGGCCATTCCTGCTGGTGGGAACAGTGTCCTAACATATAGCATAAAACGTGGGGGGGTGAGAACAATACTAACTGTTTGCAACCTGTGTAGGGTTTGAGGGGTGGCCAAAAGGAAGAAACTAAGACAGGGACCAGGACATAAATGCCTGGCTCCCATGCAAAGAGACAGAATTCAGTCCAATTGCTTGCTGTCCATTTCTTGCTGTCCTGGGAGATCACCGTCCATGCCTCTCTGGGGGAATGAAGACGAACGCCCTCACCGAATATCACAGTGGCATTCTGGCTCAGAGGGGAGAGAAAAAGCAAGTCAGAGCCATGTTTAAGAGAAGAGTGTGAGTTGAAGTGAAAGTTGGCAGAGAGGAGCAGAGTCTCAAATGCCAGTAAAGAGTATGAGGCAGGAGAGATCAGCCACACCAGGGAGGTACGGGTGCCGCTGTCATCCTGGTCTTGACCTTTGGGAATGATGTCCGCTAAGGGGCGACCCTAATCCTGAAGGTCCTGCAACCTGGCTTCTTCCATAAAGGATGGTATCTTCCTGTGCCTTCCGTGGATGTGCAGTCCCCAGCTCAGTGGATGGGTCTCCCCTCCCCCAAAGTCCTGATGGCGCAGCATTGTGCCCTCAGGGACCCATGGCCTTTCCCGTTGTGGACTGGCTCCTTGGCCTCGGTGCTCTGGGCTCACACACACCATGGTAGGGGTACTGTTCTTGTCTCAGTCTTTGTAAGGGGCAGTGCTGGTGGCTGGATTTCTAGAAGCAGAGACAGGAAGGGGGATTCTGGTTTGTTTAGGATGAGGAGAAAGGCAGTGATGGAAGGAAGATGGAGAGGAGGAAGGCTAAGTAAGCTTATGGCATCAGCAGGAGACCAGCTTCAGCCTGATCCCATGCGGAGCTCTGGAGCATGCCTGGTACCCAGAGCAGGTCTCTCTTGGAGGCAGAGGAAGCTAGCCTTTTGTACCCACCCCCTCAGTCGTTGGCCATGGGCCATGAAAGGAGGAAGTCAGCGCTGGTCCGAAGTGTCCTGGCACCTGTAGGCTGGCTTACCCCCCAACTATCAGAGTCATATTCACACACAAACTGTAGCTCAAGGCCATGAGTGCCACACAATGGCTGTCAGTGCAAACATCCAAAGAAGCTCGCCTGCTTCCCCACTCGAGCAGAACAACAGCCTGGCCAGAGTAAACCATCTACTCAAAGGGCTGTGCTGTGCAGAACGCTGCCCGAGCTCCAGCTAACTGCAGTTGGCCCCCTTAGCTGGCTGAAACTTCTTTCTGCAGCAGGGGCTGGGGAACAAAATATAGACTTTGGGGGGAAAGGATTTGCTTTAGTTCAAGGACTCTTAAAAAATCACCTGCATCAGGGTGCCTGGGTGGCTCAGTCGTTAAGCGTCTGCCTTCAGCTCAGGTCATGATCCCAGGGTCCTGCAATCGAGCATCGGGCTCCCTGCTCTGCGGGAAGCCTGCTTCTCCCTCTCCCACTCCCCCTGCTTGTGTTCCCTCTCTTGCTGTGTCTCTCCCTGTCAAATAAATAAATCTTTGAAAAAAAAATCACCTGCATCTTTTTTTTTTTTTTAATCCAGCAAGTTATAAGCATAGGTTGTTTATTTTGAAAAAATTGTCTGGGTATCTTGGTTGTCAGATTTCAAAAGAAGAAACTCAAAACCAGAGTTTATTTAAATATGTAAAAGTCCTCGTTTTTCAAGGTCTGAACATTGCAACAACTAGGAACTTCTTTGTGACAGATGAAAAGTCACCTGGCACTTTTTAAAAAAGGCTTATTTCCATTGAATACCTCATTTTTAAAAGGAAGATGGTTATATTTAGAAGTTTGCAGTAAACACACATGCACAAGTGCGTGCTCACACACACATACACACATGCACGCACACAAAGCTTCTCCCCCACCCCCAACTTGGCAATCAGATAACTGGGAGTTTGGTTCTTGTAGATCCACAGTCACATATTTTCCAGCACCTCTCGCTCAGATAAAGTTGGTCACCATCTTTCGTGTTCCCATAACTGGAACTTCGTCACGTAAGAATCATTATCACTGCCTGCAGTAACAGCAACTAGTCATGGAGCATTTATTCTGTTTCGGGCATCATATCAGAAGGAGTGCATGGTATTTACCATATTGGTGTTGATCCTATTTGATAGTAATAATAGGAGCTGTTGCTACTATTAGCTCACTTTACAAATGCAGAAACTGAGGCAGAGAGAGTGAATGGGAGCTGGCAGGCACAGGGAGGATGGGGAGGAAAGCCCACCAGCCGGGCCTTGCCAGGCCTCGCCATGCTTTGGCTTGGTCCCCGCTTGAATCCTTACAGTGCAGCTTGTGGGGTTTGATTTTTCTAGCAAATGTGACAATTGTCAGGCCAGGTGTTTTATTACACAGCAGGAGTAACTGCAAAAGCCTACCCCACATACCTTCATACACACAATCCAATGATCAGAACAAACTAGGAAGTGCTTGGGATCAGAAAAGGATTCTTAATTTTATGCATAAAGAAGGAAGTGAGGTAGAGCCAGAGGGGCATGGTTCTCTCCAAGCTTTGCCCCACTCCTCACATGCAGTTACTGACGGCCCCCAACCTGGGCATCACCTGCTTAACCCATAAGGTGGGATTCGTAGCCAAGTGCTTTGGTGCTGAGGAGAAAAGAGATACATATGTACACACACATACGTATAGGTATACATACATATTCACATGTATATGTGGTTGAATCTTGAACAACACGGGGGTTAGGGGTGTTGACCCTCGGCACAGTAAAATATCCAAGTGTAACTTTTGATTCCCCAAAAAACGTAACTACTATTGGCCAGAAGCCTTACCAATAACAAAATATTTGATTAACACATATTTTGTATGCTATATGTATTATATACTGTATTCTCACAATAAAGTAAATGAAGAGAAAATACTTTTACAGAACTATACTGTATTTATTGGAAAATACCCACATGTAAGTGGACCCACGTGGTTCAGACCCGTGTTGCTCAAGGGTCAGCCATGCACACATGTGTGTGTCATGCCTAAAGCAGTGTTCAGCTCAGATTCAGGCTGCAGCCAGCATACATTCCTCTTCCTTCCACCAGAAAACAAGATTTAGCACAGGTCCCCTTCAAATAACATTCTTCTCAAGTATATTTAAGATGGACAGAATTTTTATTTAAAATATCTTTTACAAAAATAAAAACATCTTTTGGAGGAGCACCTGCCTGCCCTGTGACCAGCTTGCTCTTCACCCGGCCTTTCAGTAAGCCCTACCTCCTCCCCCCAGCACTGAAGGTGGGAGTCGGCAGACACGTGCAGCCTTTCCTGAGTGGGACTCAAGTGCCCTGGGGATTCTGGGCAAATGCAGATTCTGATTAAGAAGTTCCAGGCTGGAGCCTGAGGTTCTGCATTCCTGACAAGCTCCAAGCTGATGGCGAGGGTGTTTCTCTGCGGACCCCTTCTGTCTGCCCTAGAAGTTTGCAGAGGTCTCTGCTACTCTGCGTGATCCAGGAACCCCCGCTCTATAAATAAATGTGGCTAGGAGGAGTTCCTAGTAGCTGGTTAGACATTCAGTTACTGAACTGTTCCACAGGTTTTTATTGAACAGATGTGCTATAGGCCAAACATCATCCAAAACAGCTCCTTTATGATAAATAAGGTCTTGTTTGATGATCAACCTATTAAGTAGAGGGTTTTGCAGTCATCACTATTTCGAGCCTTCCCTTGAGCATGGCCACAGAGATCTGGAGAGTTAACACAAACAAGTATTTCTAAGAAATTGTGCTATTTCTAACAACTGGTAAAGTAAGAATAAACATATGTTAAAACACACAGAGAAACATACATAAAAGAATTCAGATGTGGACTGGCTGTAACCTTGCGGTGGCCCTTTAAAAGGAGAACAGGGCGTCCCAGCTCAGCAGTGGGCTTTGCTGGAGGCATTTCCTCCAAGCTCCCCATGCATTGTTTGGAAGGAAACCCAAGCACCTTCACCACCCCTGGCAGAGTTCTGCCATTCTGACTTCACCCCACAGCACGTCAGTCTAATCCAGAGACTTGCACGTTACACTGTTTATATGTTCAGAAACCCAGCTCATTGTAGTGAGGATGCCTGTGATCTGTGTGTGTTATCTTGGTAACCATGTTTGAAGAGGAGGAAGATCCTTAAAATAACAGCCATTATCTTGGGGATTTGGCATCTGCCGAGTATTGTCTAGATCTTCACATGGTAACAATGCTAAAAGTACCAGAGAAGATAATGATCTCTGGAATATTGCTGAGAGTTTAGCAAGGCAGAAAAGTCAAAAAGGAAGGTACTTAAGTGACTCCTCAAAGAGCTAGTGGCCTCACATTTCGGGACTGAGGAGCAGACAGAGGGTCAGCAGAAAGGGTGTCCTCATGATAGTGAAACTCTCCTGGAAACATGCTGATTGTGCATGGAGAATAGATATAACCAATAGGGTGAGATCTGGAAAAATTCAGGCTTCCCCAAATAAGGGGGGGCAAGAGGATCAAATGCTCTCATCTACAGTTGCATGAGTTAATTATCTTCCCCACCCACTTTTGTGTGCAGATTGGGTCTTATTGGTGCTAGTTTGTGTGTTTCTTTTCTTTTCTTTTTTTTTGTCTGTAAAATTACCAGCTTTGTTTTTATTTATTTTTTATTATTATGTTCAATTAGCCAACATATCGTACATCATTAGTTTTTGATGTAGTGTTCAACGATTCATTAGTTGTGTAAAACACCCAGTGTTCCTGTGTATTTCTGGCTCTAAGCTACCTCAAATCCTTTAGGGAAGTAGGCACGGAGACCTTAACCAGCAGACAGAAAAGAAAAGCTCACTGTGCCTGGGTGGCTCAGCCGGTTAAGCATCTGCCTTCAGCTCAGGTCATGATCCTTGGGTTCTGGGATCAAGCCAGGCAATGGGGGTCCCTGCTTAGGGGGGTGTCTGCTTCTCCCTCTCCCTCTGCACCTTCCCCCCCAACTTGTATTCTCTCTCTCACTCTGCTCTCTCAAATAAATAAATAAAATAATTGAAAAGAAAAGCACAGTTGGAGTATGTATGAAAAGAAAGAATCATTTGTATCATTTCATTTGTTCTCTGATTTCAAAGATAGTTAATGCTTATGACAATATTTGGTAGAAAACAGATATACAAAAATAAAAAGGAACACTACCCATAATCCTGCTACTTAAAAACAACGATAGCAACTTGAATAATCCATTAATACACACTTTCTTAAAAAATTAAGTTTCCACAAAAAAAGTTGTAAGAATCATGCAAAGAACTCCCATATACTCTTTACAGACATTCATCAGTTGCTTACATTTATCATTATCATTCTCTCCGACTCTCACCTTCTCTCTGCCTTTATAAACCATTTGAGGCTAAGTTATAAGACATCCTGCATACTCACTCCCCAAATATTCTACTTGTGTTTTCTTAAGAACAAGGACATTCTCTTACGCAACCACAGAACAATAATCAATATCAGATCATTTAACATTGAACAATACTACTTCAAATCTACTGTCCACACTGAGTGTTGTCAGCTGCCCAGTGATGCCCGTGCTAGTACTTTCCCCCTCCCCCAACATCCAATCCAGTACTACATGTGTTCAGTTGTCAGTTCTCTTGAGCCTCCTTGATTTGAAACAGCCCCTCAGCATGGTGTTCTTGACCTTGATGTTTTAAAAAGTAGAGGTCAGTTATTTTGAAGACTATCCTTCAGTTTGGGTTTGCCTGATGTTTTGTGATGGACTGATTCAGTTTGTGCATTCTGGGCAGTAATGCCACACACATGCGTGGTGTTCCCATCAAGATACCATCTCAGATGTTACATGGCATTGGCTTGTCCCGATCTTGCTGATTTTAGCTTCCATCCTTGGTTTACAGTGGTGTTCACCAGCTCTCTTCTCTCTATAGTTCCTAGTTTCCCCTTTCACACACCAGCTCTATGCCCAGCATGGAGCTTGAACTCACAACCCTAAGGTCAAGAGTTGCATGCTCTACCAACTGAGCCAGCCAGTCACCCCTTTCTCACACTAATTTTTTAAAAGCAAAAATCTTAGCCTTTTTGGTTTTACATTAACCAACAATGTTACCAGGACTTTAAACAATACTTTTATTTCATAAAAGATAAAGAACTTCACTTGAATCCACCAAAGATGGTCAAAGGTGTCTGGTAAAAAAAAAAAAATACGGGGACATTGCACCTGGAGATTTGTTCCAGTGTCTCTGGACTGCAGTAGGAGGTAAGATCTCAATTTTCCCTCTCCCATCCAATCAGGCAGCAGCGAGAGAGAGGACACACCTGAGGTCATGGAGACATCACACAATCTCCAGCTGTCCACCAAAGTCGAAAGCATTGGTTCTCAAACTTGACCACGATCAGAATCCTCTGGAGTGCTCATGAAAACACAGCTTCCTGGGACCCCCAGTTGATTCAGATTCTAGGGTACAGAGTTTGCATTTCTAGCAAGGTCCACGGTGATGCTGATACAGCTGTTCCAGGCAATCATCCCACTTTGAGAACCACTAGTCTAGACCTCTTTAAAATGACAACTAGTAGTGTCCCGCTCAAACTGAGAATCTATCTCTCTGAGACTTGTTCTGTCCCTCAGTCTCACCTAAGAAGTCCTTGGCCATCTCAGGGTCTACTGACCTTCAGCTCCTTGTGTCACTTCCGTTTGCTACTGGCTATGAAAATTACTTCACTTGAATCACTAAAAAAAAAAAAAAAAAAAAAAAAAAAGATTTTTTAGGAAAATTGAAAATCCATTCCAGCTGTTCTGCTCCAAAATCATTCCCTCCTCATTTATAAGTAACCAAAGTGCTTATAAAATATGTAGACTCTGGAGTTTCAGCTCCACAGATCCTGGTTCATGCAGCCAGGGGCCCAAGCCAGAAAATTACATAAACCCTACCCACATCCCCCCCAACAGATCAACTGTAGCAAATCCTGGTCTTCTTTACTAGATCCTTTTACCCAGTTTCTAGAAAAAGGTACTCAAATGTGTTAAAAATGCAGATACCAGACCTCAGCTCCCCACGTCACCCCAGTGTTCTCAAGTCAGCAGGCCCCCCGCCTGTACTTGACCATATGCCCCAGGTGAATCTGAGAAGCATTGTTCCCCAGGAAAGTGAGAGCTCCAGTCTTGGGGCTCTGCACAATGAGAGTCAACTCATCACTCAGCAAATATTGATTTTCAGCATGAATTGTTTTAGCAAAACAGAGAAGTTGGAACTTGCTGGAGTAATTGTTCCTAATGGTATGAAAACACATCTCCTAGGGCTGTTCCAGATGCTGCCTTTGAAGACCACCTCCACCCAGCTTCCAGATGGCTGGCAGGGAAGAGAAGAGAGTGCACACGTCAACTTTAAATACACGTTCTCTTACTTTGAACGTGGCCCCATGCACACTTTTCTAGCCATATTAAACCGTTCAGACACTGTCAATACTCAAAGGCCCTCCAGGGCAGACACCACCCAGAATGTAACTTACTGCCAAAGTGTTGAGGAGAAATGTTCTCCTGTAAGGTAAAACCCACTGGGGTGCCATCAGCACGGGGAACAGATGGGAAAGGGGAGCCCTCTTCTCTAGCCTTGAGGTCTCTTGGTCGACACCCACCCCCACCCTCCTGGCTCCATCTCGGCCACTTCTTCTCTTGTCTACAGAAGTCTGAGCACATCTTCAGAGTTCTCTCTCATCGTGAAGTCTTCCCAGAGGCCCCCAAGATGAAAGGGGTCCATGTTCCCTAAATCATAATGCAGTATCCAGTCTGGCCTGCATGCATTTGAAGAGTACCTTGTTTGCTTGACTGTCTCCCTCCCACAGTGGATTGTGAGCTCACAAGAGAAGACACCAGGCTTTTGTTTTCATCCCTGTAACTTTCAAAATGCTTAGTCCAATGTTTGAGCATGCAAAAATAAACCTAGAAGGATGAATGAATGAATGAATGAATGAATACACAAGCCCTAAAAAGACAATGGAGATAGGAGGCAGGAAGCCACTGTCTGATAGTCAAGCTATAGGGCCTAGGACACACGTCAAGGACAAGAGAAAAACCACAGGCAGGGGTATGAGGTGGGGTATGAGGCAAGAGGTCAGCTCCCATGTGTGTTTGGAGGAAGGCAGACTCAATGCTCAGGGTCTGACGCAGCACTGCTTGAGGATAAGTAGTCCCAATGCCCGGGAAGTGGTTAACTAGTGGGCCGGGTGAGGCCTCTCCAATTACAGGACACAAGGCAGGGGAACAGATGGGTTCAAGTACTTCCAAGGGCAGAGGAAATCAGTCCCACTCCCTTCATCTCCTTAGATGTTGGTCGTTGACGTTTTCTAAACTAGAGACTAGTGCTGACCGAGTGTGCACAATTGACCCTTTCTTACCCTCTGCCTTGTCTTGTTTTGTTTTGTTTTGCTTTTTAAGTAGGCTCCACACCCAGCGTGAAGCCCAAAATGGAGCTTGAACTCACAGCCCTGAGGTCAAGACCTGAGCCAAGATCTACTAGAGTTGGACGCTTAACCGATGCAGCCACCCAGGCGTCCCTTACCCTCTGCTTTGTCTTGAACAGACTTTAATCGGGTTTCTCTCTTTGGACTTCTCTTTCTTTTCATGATGGGAAAATAATTAAAATGTAGATAAGCCCATGAAGTATCATGCAGGATGAAAACTCATTCGACACCGAAGTATACATTCACGAGCTCAGAGCCTTGTTTCCTGAGAGGCTGGTGATTAGGAAAGGGAAGGATTCCACTGATAAAGATCAAAAGGAGGAAGGCCATGAAGAGGAGAACCCAACTGCCCATTCTGACCCCTCCATCCACATTCAGCAGAACAGGCCTGGGAGCAGCCTCGCACGACAGACAGCTTCTCACCGGTGGATCCGGTGGAGACCATACTTCTGCTTTCCAGAACTCCATGCCTCCCCCACCCATAATCCCTTTTCAATGGACTGCCTTTTCTCTGGCTGCTGGATTGGTTTTGCAATTGCTTTTCTGTTTTTCTGGGTAGGATTTACATAAACAGCACATTTCAGTGGCAATACAAATGAGTTTGACACCTTCCAAAGAGCAAAACCCAGCAAGCCATCAGCCAAAAAAAGAGCTGTCAAGCATTGCTCTGAACACACACAGCAGGGTGGCACAATGCAATTTTTTGAATATTCAGAAAATGCAGACTGTATAATTAAATAACTTTATTATGGTGACTGTTTTCTGCTGAAGTTATTTGAGTCATGTTTGATGACTCAAATAACTAAGTGATTTAGAAGACTTCTAAAGAGTCTGCTGCTGCCAACGATGGTAACACCAGTTATGCAATAAATGTTCATTAGATGAGTCTTTACTAAAGCTGTATCCCTGCGCTCACCCTAAGATCTGCCCCTCTTATCCACCTACGAAGGTGAGCAGTGTGTTGGTACCAACTGACCCTGCCTGCTGGCCACAGCTCAGTGATCCAGGACAGGGTACAGACCCAAGCTGGACCAAACAGATTCACTTCCCTGGTAATCTGAATGGGGACCACTGAGAATGATTTATTTAGAAAGTAAAATTTGGGGGCTGGGGCAGCTTGGAGCCACATGCAAACAGCAATCTCTCTGCTACATACCAACAGGGTATCCATGAAGACAGTGGTAGAGGCGAGACACTGTGGGTTTTCCACTGCACCCCATGCGAAGAGAGAGTGTTGGGAGACAATCCATCCCAGAGTCTCTCATCTCTGCACATCCTGTGTGCTTAGGCCTTTGCCCTGAACTATTTTCCCAAGGCTGTTTGTACGGCAAAAGCCTTAGGAGAGAGGGATAATGCCTCGTTGGGGCAAAAGACAGATTTGTCTCCTGATCAGGATAATAAAGATAATATCTCCCTTTGGAGCAAAGGTGAGGCAGCTTTGCTACCTCTCTCTCTTTTTTTTTTAAGATTTTATTTATTTATTTGACAGAGAGAGACACAGAGAGAGAAGGAACACAAGCAGGGGGAGTGGGAAAGGGAGAAGCAGGCTTCCAGCTGAGCAGGGAGCCGGATGCGGGGCTCAATGGGGGGCTCGATCCCAAGACCTTGGGATCATGACCTGGGCCCAAGGCAGACGCTTAATGACTGAGCCACCCAGATGCCCCAATACCTCTCTTTATAAGAGTAGGATTCCTTAAACTCAAAATTCTTCAGCTCTGATGCAAATCTCCATGAATTGTGTGTGTGTGTGCATCATCCACATGGGCCCACCTCCCTGGCACCTTCTTGAGCTGGGGGGCAGGGGGCAGGGGAGAGGAGGGGGGCAATGTCAACAGGAAAGCCACATCCCTGTTGAACCCTGAGAGATGAAGTCCATGTCCCTGGGCCAAGACTTGAGCCAGCTTCCAGGAGACTATGGTCGTCGGCTAACTAGTTAGCTTTCAAGTAGGGTCAATCTTCAACCTTTCGGAGATCTTGACAAAGCATTAAGAAGCAGATGACTGATTGAGATGCTACTTCTGCACCTGACAGTGACAAGTGGAGCATGGTGTACCAACAGAGCAAAACTTGAGAAGCTTAGAATCTATCTAGGAGTCACTCTTAGGATGAAATTTTTTAGCTTCCAGGGAGATTTTCAGGAAATTTTATCATGAGTCTATTTCTAAATATATGCATTATAACCTGAACATTGGGAAGGCAGTGTTCTATGTATTGATTCCTAGGTCATTCAGTTGTGAGAGGATGTGAATTTCCAAAATTGGCATAGGGGCAGAAACATTTTTTCAACTGCTTCTCAAGTCCTCCTGGAAAGGTGGGAGAAGAACCAGAATGACTACTTCTTCCCATGGTAAGTAAAATGTTTAGGAAGAGAATGTCTGAATTAATCACCTGCTCCTGTGGCAATGATTACAATGGTAAGTGCTGAGAATATATAAGGTTCAGGATCCCGAGGTAAGCATTATATGGATGCTACATGAGTCTGCTATTTTGAACAGTCTGGTACGTGGTAAGTGCGACATAAATGTCTGCTAGCATCAGTATCACATGATCTCATATAATGAGGTAAGAACTCTGTGTTCATGTCTTAGAGATGAGAAATGCAGGCTTAGAAAGGTCAGTGACTGGCCCAAGGATAATGGGCTAGAGTGCTTCTGATTGCAAGTAAGAGAAAATACATCTGAAAGCACTAAAACAACAAGAATGTACATCACTTCACATAAAAAGTTCAGTGGGGGCAGTGCCAGAGTTGGCTGTCCCATCAGCTCTCAACCATTACCAAGCACCCTAGTTCCTTCCTGCTCCCTGCCCTACCATCTTTGACATACTGGCTTTTGTACTAGATAAGCGTTCCACCTCACAGTCACAAAGTGGCTGCAGGCCCCCTAAGCATTATATTCCTGCCAGACAATAGCCAGACCTTTCCCAGAAACTACCCCTGTAACTTCAATAATTCCCCTCATGTCTCTTTGGCCAGAGTTAGTGCATATGCCTACCCCCAAAGAAATCACAGATTCTGGGGAGGGTACCAACTTGAGCCCCTGAATGCATTTAAAGTGCAGCCTTAAACAAAATCAGAGACTTACCCACAAGGAAGAGGAGGAAGTGAAGTTTGGGAGGCAGGCAACATGGCTGAAACTTTGTCAAAGCCAGACTGGAACTCTGGTAACTAAATGCCCTACTCTTAACCTCTAATGCTATAATTTCCACTACAGTGGATTGTTCTCAATTTCCACTGCTCAGTGTGGTGGCCACATGTGACTTCTGAGCACCTGAAATACAGTTATGTGACTAAGGCAGTGAATTTAATTTTTTTTTAGGTTAATTCAAAGAGCCACATGGGTCTCATGGCTATGGCCCAGACCAAGCAGGAACAGCATGTTAACAGCATTGCCTGTGGCATCCGATAGGGTCTAATGCTGTAGAAATACCATGCGAGACACAAATGCAACTTAAATTTTCCAACAGTCACATCAAAAAAGATGAAAAAGAAACAGGTAAGGGGCCCCTGGGTGGCTCAGTTGTTAAACATCTGCCTTCGGCTCATGTCATGGTCCGAGGGTCCTGGGATGGAGCCCCACATCGGGCTCCCTGCTCCACGGGAAGCCTACTTCTCCCTCTCCCACTCCCCCTGCTTGTGTTCCTTCTCTCGCTGTGTCTCTCTTTGTCAAATAAATAAATAAAATCTTTAAAAAAAAACAGCTAAAATTCATTTTATAATATGCTCGATTTTACCTCCATATCCAAAATAGTATCACTTCAACATATAACCAATTTTTAAAAAGATGTTTCCCATTCTTTTGTTCACTCTAAGTCTTTGAGATCTGATGTGTATCTAACACTTACAGCACATCTCGACATTTCAAGCATTCAGGAGCCATGTGGCTAGGTCGTCTGGAAATTTCAGAGCATCCAAGTCAAATTATCTTTCCTGATACTGGTTCACCACTCTGGGAAGTGGGCCAGACAAGAAAGTGAGGTTCAGAAAGGCTAGGCCAGCAGTTCTCAGACTCAAGTGTCATCACAGTTCCCTAGAGGACTGGTAAGCACTGTGGCTGGTCCCCACCTTCCATGTTTGGGATTCAGCAGGTCCAGGATGGGCACTTCTAACAGGTGGTGTGGGTGCTGCCCGCTCGGGAACACACTAGAAGCACGGGGACCCTAAAGGAGCCGCCCACATTCACACCTGTCAGGAGCAGAGGGTTCAAGATGAAACCCATGTTTTGTCTTCCAGCTCATTTCCTTCTACACACAGACGATGAGGCCAGGATGCTGGGATGGCCGAAAACAACTCCAGAGAACAGAACGATGCTCCATTTCCTCACTCCAGATGGTTGACAGCAGAGTCTGGATACATGATCGGGATATTGCATGAACACTGTTCCTGTCCCAGACCTGTGCTTTTCTCATGCTGACTTTCTGCTTATTTCACATGATTTTCGGTTCACTTTTCTTACAGGAAATCATTTAATATGTAATAAACTCTTAAAGGAAATCCTCGACCTCATATTTAAAGCCTTTGGGGTGGAGCAGGGCTGCATCATCATCACACTGTCCACATCACTAGAGTTCTGATGGGAATCTGAAGAAGAGGTGATTATGTAAATCACTTCTGACAATGCCAGGCACTCAGGCCCTGGTAAATTATGCTTTAATATACTCAGCAGAAGCTATCAAAGCCAAGCCGAGGTGCTGAGAGCACTTGAGATGATTTTCTAATCAGTAGGTGACAACAGAAGTGGCTCTCGGGACAAGTCCTCACGCTGCTAAAGGTCTAGCCTCTCCATCCTGCATGGCTATTTGCAGAAGAAGCTATTCTCAAAGACCTGTGGCCCAGATGCTTGGAGGCCAGATGACCCTGGCCTGAGGAACACAACTGAAGAATGGAAATAGATGAGATAATCACATTTCCAACAAAGGAGGGGTTCCCTCTGGCTTAGGGGAAGGGCTGAGAGGCCCCTGCTCCACCCTCTCTGCCCTCACTCAGCCTGGGAAACTCCACCAGCCCCCCAGCAGCTGGGACCAGCTGGACCCATGGGCCGCCCTGTCACCACCTGGAGAAGGACACTCAGACACAACCCACCCCAGCTCTGCACTGCTTATTTTTTTTAATTGATTTTTTTTATTATTCCTTTATCTTTTTTTAATTTTTTATTATTATGTTAATCACCATATGTTACATCATTAGTTTTTGATGTAGTGTTCCATGATTCATTGTTTGTGCGTAACAGTCGGTACTCCACGCAGAATGTGCCGTCTTTAATACCCATCACCAGGCTAACCCATCCCCCCACCCCCCTCCCCTCTAGAACCCTCAGTTTGTTTTTCAGATCTTCTCTCTCATGGTTCGTCTCCCCCTCCGACTTACTCCCCTTCATTCTTCCCCTCCTGCTATCTTCTTTTTTTTTCTTAACATACATTGCATTATTTGTTTCAGAAGTACAGCTCTGTGATTCAACAGTCTTGCACAATTCACAGCGCTCACCATGCACATACCCTCCTCAATGTCTATCACCCAGCCACCCCATCCCTCCCACCCCCCACCACTAGAGCAACCCTGTTTGTTTCCTGAGATTAAGAATTCCTCATATCAGTGAGGTCATATGATACATGTCTTTCTCTGATTGACTTATTTCACTCAGCATAACACCCTCCAGTTCCATCCACGTCATTGCAAATGGCAAGATCTCATTCCTTTTTATGGCTGCATAATATTCCATTTGTATATATACCACTTCTTCTTTATCCATTCATCTGTCGATGGACATCTTGGCTCTTTCCACAGTTTGGCTATTTCCACAGTTTGGATACACTGCTGCTATAAACATTGTGGTGCACGTACCCCTTCGGATCCCTACATTTGTATCTTTGTGGTAAATACCAGTAGTGCAATTGCTGGATCGTATGGTGGCTCTATTTTCAACTGTTTGAGGAACATCCATACTGTTTCCCAGAGAGGTTGCACCAGCTTGCATTCCCACCAACAGTGTAGGAGGGTTCCCCTTTCTCCGCATCCCCGCTAACATCTGTCATTTCCTGACTTGTTAATTTTAGCCATTCTGACTGGTGTGAGGTGGTATTTCATTGAGGTTTTGATTTGGATTTCCCTGATGCCGAGCGATGTTGAGCACTTTTTCATGTGTCTGTTGGCCATTTGGATGTCTTTGAAAAAATGTCTGTTCATATCTTCTGCCCATTTCTTGATTGTATTATTTGTTCTTTGGGTGTTGAGTTGGATAAATTCTTTATAGATTTTGGATACTAGCCTATTATCTGATAGGTCATTTGCAAATATTTTTTCCCATTCTGTCGGTTCTCCTTTGGTTTTGTGGACGGTTCCTTTGCTGTGCAAAAGCTTGTTATCTTGATGAAATCCCAATAGTTCATTTTTGCCCTTGCTTCCCTTGCCTTTGGCTATGTTTCTAGGAAGAAGTTGCTGCGGCTGAGGTCGAAAAGGTTGCTACCTGTGTTCTCCTTTAGGATTTTGATGGACTCCTGTCTCACGTTTAGGTCTTTCAACCATTTGGAGTCTATTTTTGTGTGTGGTGTAAGGAAATGGTCCAGTTTCATTCTTCTGCATGTGGCTGTCCAATTTTCCCAACACCATTTGTTGAAGAGACTGTCTTTTTTCCATTGGACATTCTTTCCTGCTTTGTCAAAGATGAGTTGACCATAGAGTTGAGGGTCCATTTCTGCGCTCTCGATTCTGTTCCATTGATCTATGTGTCTGTTTTTGTGCCAGTACGATACTGTCTTGATGATGACAGCTTTGTAATAGAACTGGAAGTCCAGAATTGTGATGCCGCCAGCTTTGCTTTTCTTTTTCAGTATTCCTCTGGCTATTTGGGGTCTCTTCTGGTTCCTTACAAATTTTAGGATTATTTGTTCCATTTCTTTGAAAAAAGTGGGTGGTATTTTGATGGGGATTGCATTGAATGTGTAGATCGCTCTAGGTAACATTGACATCTTCACAATGTTTGTTCTTCCAATCCATGAGCATGGAACGTTTTTCCATTTCTTTGTGTCTTCTTCAATTTCTTTCCTGAGTATTTTATAGTTTTCTGAGTACAGATCCTTTGCCTCTTTGGTTAAATTTATTCCTTGGTATCTTATGGTTTTGGGTGCAATTGTAAATGGGATCGACTCCTTGATTTGTCTCTCTTTTGTCTTGTTGTTGGTGTATAGGAATGCCACTGATTTCTCTGCATTGATTTTATATCCTGCCACTTGACTGAATTCCTGTATGAGTTCTAGCAGTTTTGGGGTGGAGTCTTTTGGGTTTTCCACATACAGTATCATGTCATCTGCAAAGAGTGAGAGTTTGACTCCCTCTTTGCTGATTTGGATGCCTTTGATTTCTTTTTGTTGTCTGATTGCTGTGGCTAGGACTTTAGTACTATGTTGAATAACATTGGGATAGTGGCCACCCCTGCCGCATTCCTAACCTTAGGGGAAAAGCTCTCAGCTTTTCCCCATTGAGAATGATATTCGCTGTAGGTTTTTCGTAGATGGCTTTGATGATATTGAGGTATGTACCCTCTATTCCTATACTCTGAAGAGTTTTGATCAAGAGAGGATGCTGTACTTGTCAAATGCTTTTTCTGCATCTATTGAGAGGATCATATGATTCTTGTTCTTTCTTTTGTTAATGTATTGTATCACATTGATTGATTTGCAGATGTTGAACCAACCTTGCATCCTAGGGATAAATCCCACTTGGTCATGGTGAATAATCCTTTTAATGTACTATTGGATCCTATTGGCTAGTGTTTTGGTGAGAATATTTGCATCCATGTTCATCAAGGGTATTGGTCTGTAATTCTCCTTTTTGATGGGGTCTTTGACTGGTTTTGGGATCAAGGTAATGGTGGCCTCATAAAATGAGTTTGGATGTTTTCTTTCCATTTCTATTTTTTGGAACAGTTTCAGGAGAAGAGGTATTAATTCTTCTTTAAATGTTTGGTAGAATTCCCGTGGGAAGCCATCTGGCCCTGGGCTTATGTTTGTTGGGAGAGTTTTGATGACTGCTTCAATTTCCTTAGTGGTTATAGGTCTGTTCAGGTTTTCTATTTCTTTCTGGTTCACTTTTGGTAGTTGATACAACTTTAGGAATGCACCCATTTCTTCCAGATTATCTAATTTGCTGGCATAGAGTTGCTTATAATATGTTCTTATACTTGTTTGTATTTCTCTGGTGCTGGTTGTGATCTCTCCTCTCTCATTCATGATTTTGTTGACTTTGGTTATTTCTCTTTTCTTTTTGATAAGTCTGGCCAGGGATTGATCAATCTTGTTAATTCTTTCAAAGAAACATCTCCTAGTTTCGTTGATCCATTCCACTGTTCTTTTGTTTTCTATTTCATTGATTTCTGCTCTGATCTTTATTATTTCTCTTCTCCTGCTGGGTTTAGGCTTTATTTGTTGTTTTTCTCCAGCTCCTTCAGGTGTAGGGTTAGGTTGTGTATTTGAGACCTTTCTTGTTTCTTGAGAAAGGCTTGTATTGCTATATACTTTCCTCTTAGGACTGCCTTTGCAGTATCCCAAAGATTTTGAACAGTTGTGTTTTCATTTTCATTGGTTTCCATCAGTTTTTTTAATTCTCCTTTAATTTCCATTCATTCTTAAGTAGAATGCTCTTTAGCCTCCATGTATCTGAGTTCTTTCCGACTTTCCTGTTGTGATTGAGTTCTAGTTTCAAAGCATTGTGGTCTGAAAATATGCAGGGAATAATCCCAGTCTTTTGGTACTGGTTCAGACCTTTTGTGACCTAGGATGTGATCAGTTCTGGAGAATGTTCCATGGGCCCTAGAGAAGAATATGTATTCTGTTGCTTTGGGATGGAATGTTCTTAATATGTCTGTGAAGTCCATTGGGTCCAGTGTTTCATTTAAAGTCTTTATTTCCTTGTTGATCTTTTCCTTAGATGATCTGTCCATTTCAGTCAGGGGGGTGTTAGAGTCCCCCACTATTATTGTATTGTTGTCAATGTGTTTCTTTGCTTTTGTTATTAATTGCCTTATATAATTGGCTGCTCCCATGTTCGGGGCATAGATATTTACAATTGTTAGATCTTCTTGTTGGATAGACCCTTTAAGTAGGATATAGTGTCCTTCCTCATCTCTTATTACAGTCTTTGTTTTAAAATCTAATTTGTCTGATATAAGGATTGCCACCCCAGCTTTCTTTTGGTGTCCATTAGCATGGTAAATGGTTTTCCACCCCCTCACTTTCAATCTGGGGGTGTCTTTGGGTCTAAAATTAGTCTCTTGCAGATAGCATATTGATGGGTCTTGTTTTTTAATCCAATCTGATAGCCTGTGTCTTTTCATTGGGGCATTTAGCCCATTTACATTCAGGGTAACTATTGAAAGATATGAATTTAGTGCCATTTTATTGCCTGTAAGATGACTGTTACTGTATATTGTCTGTGTTCCTTTCTGATCTATGCTGCTTTTAGGTTCTCTTTTTGCTTAGAGGACCCCTTTCAATATTTCTTGTAGGGCTGGTTTTGTGTTTGCAAATTCCTTTAGTTTTTGTTTGTCCTGGAAGATTTTTATCTCTCCTTCTATTTTCAATGACAGCCTAGCTGGATATAGTATTCTTGGCTGCATATTTTTCTCGTTTAGTGCTCTGAAGATATCCTGCCAGTCCTTTTTGGCCTGCCAGGTCTGTGGATAGGTCTGTTTCCAATCTAATGTTTCTACCATTGTAGGTTACATATCTCTTCCCCCGAGCTGCTTTCAGGATTTTCTCTTTGTCTCTGAGACTCGTAAGTTTTACTATTACATGTCGGGGTGTTGACCTATTTTTATTGATTTTGAGAGGGGTTCTCTGTGCCTCCTGGATTTTGATGCCTGTTTCCTTCCCCCCATTAGGGAAGTTCTCTGCTATAATTTGCTCCAATAGACCTTCTGCCCCTCTCTCTCTTTCTTCTTCTTCTGGGATCCCAATTATTCTAATGTTGTTTCGTCTTATCGTATTGCTTATCTCTCGAATTCTGCCCTCATGATCCTGTTGTTGTTTATCTCTCTTTTTCTCAGCCTCTTTTATTTTCCATCATTTGGTCTTCTATATATCTGATTCTCTCTTCTGCCTCATTTATCCTAGCAGTTAGTGCCCCCATTTTTAATTGCACCTCATTAATAGCCTTTTTGATTTCGACTTGGTTAGATTTTAGTTCTTTTATTTCTCCAGAAAGGTTTCTCTAATATCTTCCACACTTTTTTCAAGCCCAGCTAGTATCTTTAAAGTCATGATTCTGAACTCTAGGTCTGACATCGTACTCATGTCCGTATTGAGTAGGTCCCTGGCAGATGGTACTACCTCTTGTTCTTTTTGCTGAGGTGATTTTTTTCATCCTGTCATTTTGTCCAGAGGAGAATAGATGAGTGATAGAACAAAATTCTAACAGGGTAACAACGTCCCCAGCAAATATACTCTAAACAAATCAGAAAAGACCTAATACCAGGGGAAAAGAAAAGGAAAGAAAGAAAAAAGAAAGAGAAAATGAAAAAAAAGAAAAAGAAAAAGATAAAAACAAACAAAAACAGAACAAAACAAAAAAAAAACAGAATATGATCAAATATGATCAGATTAGTGTATAGATCAGTGCCACACACTAGATTTTCGGCATATTTTGGTCTGTTAGAAGTAAGTGCCTCCTAAAATTTTAAAGGAAGAAAGACTTATATATGTACAAAATAAGGGTTGATACAATGAAGGGATGGAAGATGACTGTAAAGATGAAAAGTATAAAAGATTTTATAAAAGGAATTGATAAGATAAGAAGTTGTTTGAAAAAAGAAGGAAGAAGATTAAAAAAAGAAGAAGAAGAAAAAAGGGGGGAAAGAATGTGATCAGGCAGGAGACTAGAACAAAGCCATACACTAGTGATTTAGGGTATATCTTGATCTGTTAGAAGAAACTGTATCTAAAAATTTTAAAGAGAGAACAACTTATATATATATGCCAAAAATAAGGGTAACTACTATGAAGGGATAAAATATGACTCTAAAAATGAAAAATAATTTTTTTTAAAAAAAGGGATTTATAAGATGTTGGTTGAAAAAGGGAAAAAGAAAAATTCAAAATAAGAAAAAAACAGTTAAAAAATTAACTTTGAAAAACTAATGAATCTTGGTAAAAAAGCCATGAATTCTATGCGCAGTATTCCCCTAGCACTGGAGTTCTCCCGTTCTCCTTGATCGGTAAACTTGGTCTTGGCTTGCTGGCTGTTTGTGCTGATCTTCTGGGGGAGGGGCCTGTTGCCGTGGTTCCCAAATGGCTTTGCCGGAGGCGGAATTGCCCCGCCCTTGTCGGTCCGGGCTAAGCATGGGCTTGGGTTTGCTCTCAGGTGCTTTTGTTCCCTACAAGTTCTCGGTACAGCTTTGGAGGACCAGAGTGAAAATGGTGGCCTCCCAATCTCTGCCCGGAGGAGCCAAGAACTCAGGGTCCCGCTCCTCAGTGCGCCCCCAGAGAAAAGCAGTCACTCCCGTCTCCCTGGTCTCCGGCCACACTCCGTGCTCACCTGGCCTGTGACCGAGTGTTTCTATCTCTGGCACCCGACCCCATGTGTAGTCTCCAAACCCAGCAGATCCCTGCGGTGCTCTCCCGTACCACTCCTTCCGGGGGAGGAAGAGGAGTCTCCCCAGCTCTGCCGCTTGTTGGGTCCCTGCTGGAGGAGCAGTGGCCCGACTGTGTTGCCGATCACAGTTTATGGCAACCCCGAGCTGCGATCCCGCTCCTCGGCTCCGTCTCTGCAGCCGGCTTCCCCGCTCCAATACCTGGGAGCTCTGGCGCACTCAGGCACCCCCGGTCTTTCTGTGACCCCGAGGGTCCTGACACCACACTGTCCCGCGAGGGTTCCATCCCTCGCTTAGCCACTGGAGCGACGTCGCTCAGCGGAGCCGAGTTCCAATTTTGTGCTCCGCGGCTCTAGCACTTGCCAGAAGCAGCTGACAGAGGCCCCCTCCCCCGTCGTCTATCCTCCCGAATATTGCCTCGGATTCACTTCTCCGCACATCCTACCTTCCAGAAAGTGGTCGCTTTTCTGTTCAGAGTGTTGTTACTATTCTTATCTTCGATCTCCTGTTGAGTTTGTAGGTGTTCAGAATGGTTTGATCCCTATTCATCTGAGTTCCTGAGACCAGAGGAAACCCAGGTCTCCTACTCCTCTGCCATCTTGCTCCGCCGCCCCCCTGCACTGCTTATAACAAGGTGCAGGGGAGCAATTTGAGCCTGATGTCAGACTTTTGATCAACAGACTCAAAAACAGGCCCCCTATATATACATCCTACAGCAAATGGACAGGGGAGCTGAAGGACAGCTTATAAATGGACCTTTTCCCCCTCTCCCCCCACTTTTACTCAGCCTGAATGTTTCACTTTGTTTTCTCTCCCAGTGTAGATATGTGGCTGGTCCCCCTTCAGTGGCATATTTAGTGCCTTGGGAGAGTACAACCATGGGGCCCCAACGACCCCAGCCTCTTCCCACCTGGGGTCTAGCAGGTTGCCCCTCACCCTTCTTGAGCTCTCTGTTTCTCTGAGCAGAGGGGTCTCTGTTTGGTTTCCTGGATGTTTCTCTTGGCCTCTCCATTCAGCCACCCTGGAGGCACAGTGATTTCCACCCACTGTGGCCTCCAGGCTTCCTGCCTCTCATAATTCCATTTAAGTGGGTGTTGCATCAGTACGCTTTAGAATTATCTGGAGAGCCTTTAGAATATTCAGGAGTGATGCCTGCTCCTTCCAGCTCACTGAGTCTGACAGAGGGGGTCCTCTGCTTAATGTTAGCATGTTTGGGGCAAAACCACTGTGCCCAAGAGCTTTGAGCTGGCAAGCACCAGAGCCTTTGGATGGAGTATTAATAATAATAAACATATATAGTGCTTATCAGTGCCAGACCCTGTTGTAACTGCTTCACGTATGTCAACTTGTCCAATCCGCACAACAGCTCATCTGTGGTGGGACTAGGATTAAAGCCACTGTACAGGGGAGGAAGTGAAGGCCCAGAGAGGTTGAGTAACTTGGCCAACATCATGTACCTGGTAAGCAATGAGCTGGGATGCCAATCAGGCAGTCACATTATATTATGTTGCCTCCAAAAATGCCTGTTGTTCAAAACTTACCTCCTGCCCCCCACACTGTCAGCTCAAACAAAACTCCAAGTAACTTGGCCTCGTGACTTTTTTGACTTTGAGGAAGAACCTCCATATCAGACCTGAATTTCCCAACCTCCTGTTCTTCTAGTCCATGAGGTTTTATCATTGTGACGGTGCTGCGGTGAAGGCAGTGATTCTCGGTATCAACTCAACTTTGTTTTCATTGTTATAGCAATTTTTCAAAAGCTAAGATACTCTCACCAATCCCAACCCCGGCCAGGGGTTTGAGGCCTGATGGAACTTGAGGGCAGAGTAGGGAAATGGGATGGGCAGAAGAATGTCCATCTCAGGACAAGCTGAATGTGACCTAGGGACACGTGTCCCCCCGGGGCCATCTCAGGAGGGGGTTCAGCACTGTGCATGCTCATTCTCTAAAGAGTTCAGTTGTTTGAGTGGTCCACATCTCAAATGCTTCTCTGATCCCTCCCTAAATATACAAGTCTGGGGACAGTATTTTTAAAAATGGAATGATTTCCTGCTCCTGGCCTTGGACACAGATACATTTCAGTTTAATCTTCAACATCTGGCTTTGTCAGTGAAATGCATACCTCACCTTTATCACTGCAAAACCCTTTCTCAATGATGCTCTGGAGAGAGTTATGACAGCCCTTATAAGTTAATCTGGTGCTTCACAAACTTTATTTTCTGCCACTTAATGTGGTAATTCAAAAATTAAAATGGAGAGTTCCCCATAATTAAGGGATCCATGCCGTGGTTTGCCTGGAAGAGTCAGGGGTTATGCTGATGCTCAGCATAATTGCTAATAGAGCTTCTTTTCACACCCAAGAGAATCTGATTTGAGCATCACCCATCATCAAGATGTGAGTTAGAGCAGAATAAAGGTCAGGCTGTGTCAGCAAAGCTTTTTTTGTTTGGGTCATTTGCACAAAGTTGGGATAGAAGTAATGCTCTTCCCATGTGACTAAGGATTATTTTCAATACAGGTTAGATGTAAAAATACTGTCAATAGAAACTGATTCATCTGACAACAAAAACTATAATAATAATTCATGGGGAAGGGTATGGGGGACCTCCACCATGTCCTTCACCTTTTGCTCTCTGAAAGCAGCCAATCAGTGGACAGTGTGGAGCCAAGTGGGAGGAGGCAGACCTCCTCTTTTGTCTCATAACCCAGGGAGGGGTAGAAAAATAAATAACCTGGATAACCCATGCTCACTGAGCACTGACGATGGCCAGGTACTCCCCCAGTCACTGTAGGTATGCAATTGTGATGGCTCCTTATGGTGCCTTACCAAATAGTTACTACCATAATATTCACTTTCCAGATGTGGAGACTGAGGCATGAAGAGATAGAGGAATTTGCCCAAGGCTGCATATCTGGGAGGAGGAGAAGATGGATTTGAACCAGAGAGTCTAGTTTCAAGGCCTACCTGCCCTGTGGGTAACAGGAATGCACTGGAGTGCCCACTCTGCTTCCCGCTGCACCAGTCCTGGCACAAACATGTAGCTCTTGCTTGTGCTGTTGCCAGTGCTCCAAAGGCTCCTTGTGTAGACCTCACAGACCTACACTCCCAGGCCATCCTGTGTCAGTGGTCAAGGAGCCATGCAGACCCCAACTCTGACCCAGACAGCTGACTTACACACATTCCCTGAATGACAAAGTCACCATCTCTTTCCCTGTAAGAGTCTCTCCCTTAGAGACAATGAGGAAAATGGGGAGCAGAGGAAAGGACAGACCAATTTAAGGAGTGTCCATGAAGAGGAGGAGGGCTACTAAGACAACTCTTTTATTATTTATTTTATTTTTATTTTTTCAAGACAAATCTTTTAAAGGAACCATTTGGGTGGCAGAAACTGGGGACAGAGATTAAGCTCAGTCACTCTGTTGCTCGGGGGCTTGTCACCTGTGCTCTGCCCCCTCCAAAAAAATCCTGGGTGAATAGCAGTCAGAAGCCTCCAGGCCCTCTGAAATGTCACCTCCAGCTGGCCTCAAGCAGCCTGCCGCCTTCCCCTTGGCAGCAGCTCCAGCCACACAACATAGGCGCTGCGACCTCACCCCCAGCGGCCTGCAGCCACTTCCAGATGCACCAAAGGCTGTTCAGGACCTACCTGAAGGGAGTCTCAAGGAGGCCACTGCCCTGCAGAGCAGTTCCAAAGGGCCAGCATTACTATGCGGATAATCTTCCGAGGCAAATCCCCACTTCACTAATTCTGCTGTGCCCCGTGTGGACTAGTAGGAACAGGGTTGTGGGCTGCCTGCTGGGTCCTCACACCGGGACTGTCTAGCCCAGGATCATCTAGTCCAGGGGTGTCAACTGGCACTTTTTGGAGTTTGAGGGGAGGAGGAAATCCAGTCTGGAACACCGACCTTTCCGGACCACCCTTCCCCGGGCACATTTCAGAGACCGCAGCGGAGACGCCTCCGAAGACAGCAGGCTCCGCGTAAGTTTCACGCCTCAGGTTCTGGAGCGAGCTGCCTGAGTCTGCAAGGCCCAGCGCAACGAACACAGGACACAGAGGCTGGCCTTCTTCTGTGGCATCTCTGCCTCCGCGCGTGTGCACCTCAGTTCCTGGCGCCCACCCTACCCCCACCCCACCGAAATCTCGCTAAAAAGTCCCGGGATTTGTGGTTGCGGGGAGTGCGGGGGGAGGGGGGCGAAGGGGACCCTGTAGACCTGCAACTCACCGGGACGCCTATAGGAGGTTCAGGTTCCACCTCAATGACATGAGTTTAAATATGGGACAGCCCCTGCAGGTCTTCAAGAAGATCACAGGGGCAGGGGGGACGGGGTGGAGTGGGGGTGAATGTCAAGCGTCCGGCAACTGGCTCCGCACTCCCCTGCCTCCCCGAGCGCCGCGTCACCCAAACGGAGGACTCCGGGACCCCCAGCCTCGCGGCTGGAGAGGACAGAACAGAGGAGTGGGCGGCAACCGGCCGGAGAAGAGGATCTGAGGTGAGGCTCAGCGGAGGCGGGAGGCCCGGTGGGGGGCCCGGGAGCACCTGGGGGGGGGGGCTGGACCCCGGGGCTGGGGGCCTGGACGGTAGCTTTGCGGGGGCCGCGGAGGTGGGCAAACGGGGAGGGGCACGCGGGCGCCTGGACTGTGGCGCGGAGGGCGCGCGGCGCGGGATTGGCGGGCGCTCCCCGCGGGGCCAGCCGCCCGCTCTTCAGGCGGATCAAGGAGAGGCGTGCGTGTCTGGGCCGGAGCCCCCGGCCGCGTTCTCTACGCCGCGCTCCCGCCGACCTGGGCGGGCACCCCTGGGCATGAGCGCTTCCCTGACGCTGCCCCCCGAGGGCCGAGGAAGAGCTCCAGACGGCCTGGTCCCCAGCGGTCAACGCCAGCTGAGCCCCGGCCGGGGAGGAGGAGGCGGCGGTGGGGAGTCGGGACGCGGGGGCAGCGGGCATGGGCGCCATCCAGTGCATCTACGCGCTGGTGTGCCTGGTGGGCCAGGTGGGCAACGCCCTGGTCATCTTCGTGATCCTCCGCTACGCCAAGATCAAGACGGCCACTAACATCTACCTGCTCAACCTGGCCATCGCAGATGAGCTCTTCAGGCTGGGCGCGCCCTTCGTGGCCTCGTCGGCCGCCCTGCACCACTGGCCCTTCGGGTCCGTGCTGTGCCGCGCGGTGCTCAGTGTGGACGGCCTCAACATGTTCACCAGCGTCTTCTGTCTGACCGCGCTCAGCGTGGACCGCTACGTCGCGGTGGTGCACCCTCTGCGCACCGCCACCTACCGGAGGCCCAGCGTGGCCAAGCTGATCAACTTGGGCGTGTGGCTGGCGTCCTTGCTGGTCACCCTGCCCATTGCCATCTTCGCAGACACCAGGCCGGCTCGGGGCGGCCAGGCCGTGGCCTGCAACCTGCATTGGCCGCACCCGGCCTGGTCGGCGGTCTTTGTGGTCTATACTTTCCTGCTGGGCTTCCTGCTGCCCGCTCTGGCCATCGTCCTGTGCTACCTGCTTATCGTGGGTAAGATGCGGGCAGTGGCACTCCAGGTCGGCTGACAGCAGCGGAGGCGCTCGGAAAAGAAGATCACGTGGCTGGTGCTGATGGTGGTAGCTGTCTTTGTGCTCTGCTGGATGCCTTTCTACCTGGTGCAGCTGCTGAACCTGTTTGTGACCAGCCTTGATGCCACGATCAACCATGTGTCCCTCATCCTCAGCTACGCCAACAGCTGCGCGAACCCCATCCTCTATGGCTTCCTCTCCGACAACTTCCGCCGGTCCTTCCAGCGGGTTCTCTGCCTGCAGTGCTGCCTCCTGGATGCGCCTGGCGGTCCTGAGGAAGAGCCCCTGGACTATTATGCCACTACCCTCAAGAGCAGAGGTGGGGCAGGATGGATATGCCCTCTGTTCCCCTGCCAGCAGGGGCCCTTGCAACCAGAACCCAGCCGCAAGCAGGTCCCCCTCATCAGGACCACCACCTTCTGAAGAGCCCTTTCACCTCCTCCCCAGCCTGGCCATGGCAAAGAAGTCTGTGCCACCCTTACCAGCCAGCAGACTGCCTGCCCCGATGCTCCCCTAAAAGCCACTGCCTGTTCCCACCGCAGTCACCTTTTTCCAGCAGTCTGTGTGCTAACCCCAAGAGCATCAAAGCTCCTTTGCTTTCTCCCAACCCCAGGACTCTGGGTTTCAGGAGGACGCCTTCATGGGGTTTGGACTCCTCTGAGCACTGGTCTATGATGTTAATCATCCCTGGACCTCTGACTGTTTTCGGGGGGTGGGAGGCAGGGGCATGCCAGGGAGGAATGGCCATCTGCCTGTGACTTGTTACAGAACCTCTGCCCAGGAGAGGACTGTCCAGAGGGTGGAGGCAGCCAGTGCCCTTGCTCTCTGCCGACTCTTTGGCTGTGATGGGGACATCACATGTTCAATACGAGAAGGGAGGAAGGAAGATGCCTCCAAGCACACTCCCTTTGCTTCCGTTCCTGGGCTCTCCTCTAACTGAAATTTATGCATGACAGTCTGAGGCACCAGCTTTTTCACCCCCCAGGCCCAGTGCCTGCTTGCAATCACAAGTGTCACTCCAGTTGTCTTGGGCTAGCAGCAGGCTTCCTGTGAGTAGAAAATGTTTGGAGAATTGTAATGTGGGATTTGTTATGAGGCACAAAACCAGGTCAGTAATAAAAAAAGCAGAAAGGATAAATCTCATCTAGCTCCTATGATGCGATTTTTTGCCTCGACTCTTTGGCATGGGAGCACGAGACCTCATTAAATCGGCAGTTTATATCACAGTGGTGAGTGGGAGGGGAGTCAGGGGGAGGGGAAAGGAGACCAGAGAACGCAGATGGAAATCAGCCCAGATTTTGGATAGAGGAGGCAGCTCGATCACCCACTATTAAAAAATAAAAAATCGCAATTCAGTAAAACATCAGCCAGATGTAGATAACAAACATATGTAGGCTGAACACAGTAAATGACTCTAACTTTTTGCCTGATGTTAACCCAAGGATAAATTAGCTTTTCCCAAAGGAAAAAGTCAGCTTACGAGGAGCTTTAATCCTGTTTTTTATGAAGAAATGCTTGCAATGCTTATGTGGGGCTCTGGAGTGAAAACATGCTATTAAACATGCATGAACAGCTATGTGGGGAGACTACACCTGGCTTAGCACAGCAGAAGGCCCTTCTGGGTTTGGCTGATCCCATCCAGATGGAGAGAGGAACAGGCGGGGAGGGTGAGGTGGACAACTGAAGAGAGAGCCCCTTTGCTCTTCCAGCGGGTTCTCAGCCCCCCAGAGCTCAAAGCTTCCTGGCAGGAGAGCTTCGAGAGAAAATACACTGGACTTGCCAGCCTAGCAGACCTCGCCTGACTTGAGCCTTTTCAGGCAGCCACCAGGTGTCCCAAGATGGGCACAGGGGGCTTCTAGGAGGCTAAAGAAGATTGAGGCAGGGCCAGGAGGGCAGGGTGAGGCCTAGGGGGACGCTCTGCTTCCACCATGGGCAGGGGCTCCTCTCTGAGATCAAGGAAGAAGCAGAACAAGGCTCTTCCCTGCAGTGTTAGGGCCAGGATCAGAGTTTTACTTGATATGAGCAGATGCTTGGTGTATGGGAAACAGGCAGGAAAGCTGACTTCTGGTCCAAGATATAACTATTGTATGATGCAGGCAAGCAGCTGAACCCCAGGGTCCTCAGAGTTCTGTTGATAAAATCAAGAGGTTTTCTAGTACCAGCACACTGTGACAGAGTTCTAACCTTATGCTCTCTTCCATGTGGCTTTAGATTCCAGCTTCTTCCTTACTGAATGAAAACAAAAATAAAAACAAAAACAACCTTGCTTGAACTGTCTTTGGGCACATAACCATTGGATCCTTGCTCCTCTAGATGGCCAGCCAGCAGCATGATGTGTAGGCAATAATCAGTGTCGATCCAACTGTGTCTCAGAGGGCTGGGTGGGCGAGGTAGAGATGTCGGTCTTTAGGCTCTGCGCATTGGGGTGGTCTACATCTGTCTGGCAGAGAAAATGTGTAGCCAATCTGTACTACATCCTGGAGACATGGCTGTGGGTTGGAAGCTCCAAACTAAGACACAGAACCCCTTGAACTCACAAACATGCATGCACACATGTGCACACACACACATGCACATAAACACATGCACGCGGACCATCCCAAACCTATTGTACCCACTAGAGTTGCTTTGGGCATCTGGAGTAAGTCAGTGCTAGTGTCTGCTGGCTTTGTGTAACTGTAATTTCTTGGCAGTTTTTAAAACTGAAGTATTTCTTTGTTGCCCAGTGCTCGGCAGTGTGCAGCAGGGTGCTCACTCGGTAAATGTGGTTGCCCTCCAGGCTGAGAGCAATGCCCTGAGGGGTTCGTGGCCCTGGCAACGATCTGAAATGGGCAGGGGCTGCTGGGCCTTTGCCTGCTCCCACCCCCACTTGTGTGGGGCTGGGGTCCTTCTCTTCAGTCTCCAACGGTGATTCACACTCAGCAAACTGTCTGCTGAGGAAGATGGGGCACTGCCCAGGAGTCTTGGCAACACTCCTGCTGGGCCGAGTATTTAAATGCAAAGTTTTAAACTAGTTGGTGATAGCTGAAGCAGAGGCAGCCTTAGGCGATAAAAGGAAAAGTCCCTGAGAGGCAGGGGCCCTCCAGCCGCCGGACTAGGGAGCAGTGCTGTAATTTCTGGGAGCCTCAGTTTCTCACGTGAAATATGCACAAAAGCAGGGTGTGGGTTTGGAGTTCTTGTCAGCTGTAAACCGCCTTCTCAAAGGCACTGGAGAGGCACGCTAACTGAGGCAGTGGGAGGGTGAAAGACAACATTCTTCTATGCTGAGTACTCTCTCTATCCCTTGTTTAAAATGAGCGTTAACACGGCCCCTGACCTGGGAGTCATAAATCATGCCTGGAGGGGCGGGGCTGACCAGTGTCTTCCTCTGCTGCAGATCCCTCTCGCTTCTGGGGGCGAGGGGGGGGTTAACAACGGGGCACCAGCAGCAGCAAGCCCCTCAACAGCGCTGCTGGCCTTAGTTCGCATCAACCCTGCGGACTTTGTAACAGCTGGTTGCCTGACACCCTCCCAGTTCCTGAGCAGCAAGATTGCAGTGAAATGAAGTCGGGGATGGAGGCAGCCCGGGTCCTGAGAGCACTCACACATTTCACCTGCCTGGGCGGGTCGGCCAAGCAGCCACACTTTGACCTGAGTCCTGCTCTGCCAACCCTATAACAGCTTTTGGCTTCAAAATGAATGAAAACACTTTTCATCTGGGTAGAAACAGCCTTTAGGCACCCCCTCAATCAGTGAACTTGCCTTGTCTTTTAAAGTTGTCTTTAACTTGCTGTTCAGTGACAAGCCAGGTGTTTATAATTTCTTGATGGTGGGAATGACAGGTGATCACTCATCGGAATTCTTGCCCTATCTGTCAGCACTATGTCACTGAGCAAAGATGCATATTATTTTCATTTTCAGCTTTAAATTCTTGGCTTCACTTTCATTAAAAAACATCATACGTAGCACTCCTGAGATGCCAAAGGCTGATATCAAAGGAGAAAATAACCCAAATATTTGGCCATGCTACTCGGAAACCGGACATGGCAGCCTGAGCAGTAACTGGGCAAACCCCTGTAAATTTGGGTTTTGAAGTTTTTCTCGGGCAGGCTGTTGGTCATGAAACATCCCCGTCTCTCACCACCCCTTACCCTAAGTAGGTGACAGAAAAGCCTCAGATTCTTTAAGCACAAATGTCAGAATCCTAAGGCTCTGTCCTTGGTTGCACACCATCAGTCAGCACCACACCCCGAAGCTCTGCTCTGTGGAGGTACATACAGGTGGGGGTGCATGCACACAGCACAGTGAGTGCTGCTTCTGGCAGCTTCGAGGCATCGTGGGGAGCCTCCACAGACAACACCCTTGTGTTCATGAAGCTCAGAGATTGGGTGGCAAAAGATGAGCATTAACCAGGGAACCACAGAAATGAGAGTACAATTTTAAGCTAAAGTTAGAACAACCCAGAAATGGCTTCTGGTTTCTGAGATGACGTACTAAAAGAATCTGACATGGTCATTAGGGCAGGGTTCCCCAGGAAGGTTGCTGGAGATGCCCTCCTTTGAAGGGTGAGTGAGAGTCAGCCAGGAGAAGAAGGGGGTAGGGTGGAAGATACAAAGGGCTCAAGGCAGAGAGAATACCATGTGCAAAGGGCCTGTGGTGGTAGGCACTACAGATGCCCAAGGGGACTGGCACAGAGGACAGATAATGCCCAGTCAGCAAGAGGCATTAGGAAACGGACCAGCAGTGCCTCATAAGTCCCCTTAAGGATTTGGGACCCTGCCATTGCACGGCAGTGACAAGCTCTAATGAGAGGGTCATTGTCTGCCTGGCAAAGAAACCCATCAAGGGCTCTTGAGTCCTTATAAAGCTGGGGCACTCGTGCCTCTATTTTGCACCAGGAGTTTGGCAGGAGAAACATGTTCTTTCCATTTCAACATTCATCAGCTTTTTTCAACAGGAAGACAAGAGTTCCCAATCATATGAATGGACTAGCTTAGTGTCTAACCAGGAAGGGCACTTTTGAAAATGGGGGAGAACTTAAAAAAAAAAAAAATCCAAGATTAACTGTGTCACCTAGAATGGAAGTACTGAGTTGGTTAAAATAAAAATATGGCTTCCTATTATGGAAAGCCACCGTGGGTACCCACTGATGCCACATGGGGGTGCAGCGCCTGGGTCTAGATGGGCTGCCCGAGGTCAGCGTTGGCACAGTGCAGATGTGTGGAGGCCTGGGTAGAACAGACTTGCGGACACACAGACCAGGGACAGAACACCCATGTAACAGCCCGGTGTGACTGCAGGAAAGCTCCGTGGCCCTTGGAGAAAGGCCGGAACAAGACTACCTACACCTGATTGTGCGGGGGACTGGCCCAGAGGAAGGCTCAGTATTCGGACAGTGACCAACTGGCAGAGAAGAAGACAACAAGGTCAGTACAGAGAATTGCCCTGTTTTTGTTGGTGTTGTTGGTGGTGGAGGGTTTTTCTTTCTTTTTTTTTTTTAAATCAGGATTTCTTTCTTTTTTTTAAGATTTTATTTATTTATTTGACAGAGAGAGAGTGAGAGAGGGAACACAGGCAAGGGGAGCGGGAAAAGGGGAAGCGGGCTCCCCACCAAGCAGGAAGCCCGATGTGGGGCTCGATCCCAGGACCCTGGGACCATGACCTGAACCAAAGGCAGACACTTAACGAATGAGCCACCCAGGTGCCCCCAAAATCAGGATTTCTTTAGCCACTCTGAGGAGGCTGTGATTTCTTTTTAATCTATTTTTATTGAAGTATAATTTACATATGGCAAAATTCACTCCTTCTAGGTGCTCAGGACTATGAATTTCGACAATCATACAGTTAGACAGCCACAGTTGTTTAACTGCCACCCCAGTCAAGATGGGGAGGGTTTTGTCACCATGCACTTCCCTCGTGGTGACCGCGATCTGTGCCCTGAGGGGGAGGGCTGCCAATAGCATGAGAGGACACGAGGGGACCAGAATTGGGGGCAGTGTGCTCCCTAAATTGAGGGAAGCCACCCACTCATACCGTTTCCAGAGCTCCTTTACCCAGACAGGGTTCCTTCAGCCCATTTACTCAGGAAATGCTGCCCTTTCTATGTCCTGGAACCGAAAAGAACCACCTTGGTCTCCAGAAATCTCTCACCCACAAAGCAGGGGCTTGAGTATGTCCCTGGGCAAGGTGCCAACTTCTCAAGAACCTCATAGGCTTTTACTCTGAGCTCTGGAGAGAGAGCACAGCTTCCCCTCCAAGCCAGGGGTTCAGACTCCCTCCTAAGCTTTGCAGAGTGGATACACCTCAAGACCCGGCAGACACATGATTTCCATTTATCCCAGGCCTGCAGGCACCTTGCTGCTGGGTGGTCCTGTGTTCCCTATCCCGAGCTCTGGACTTTCAGACAAATGAAACAGAGAAGCCGGGACTTGCTCTGTGTCTTTCTCAGACTTTCCCTTCTCCTCGGGTTACTGTTGGATTTCCAAAGTCCCACCTTTGGAAGAAGGGCAAAAATGTTTGAAGTAAGACGGGAATCACATTCTGGCAAGGAATCACATTCTGGTGTGATTTGAAGCCACTGAAAGTGGCACTTTTGGTTTCAATCACCATTTCAAGACAAATTTAACAATGTGCGCCCCCAGGACAGGGGTGATGGTGTGCAAGGCTCAAGATCTCCAGAGTCTGTGGGAGACTTGAATTCTCAAGGAATTAAAAGGAGTTGAGGCAAGAGGCAGAAGGAAGAGGGGAGGATTTGAGATACTGTGGCAAAGCCCCTCTTCCTGGCTGGATGGCTGAAGGAAGGTCTGCTTGGGAGTCCAACAACCCATGAGTAAGCAGTTGGGGCCAGCCTCAGTGTGAAGCCAGAAGGAAGATTCCAGAAAGACAACAGAAAGAAGTTGCCACATGTTCAATATGTGGAAGAGAAAAAGGTTCATCTCAGGACAATATCAATCATGATATGTCCCATTAAAAAAAAAAAAAAGATTTATTTCAGGCAGAAAACACCTGGCCTGTAGCCCTGGGGGGCATTATATCATCATGGACCCTAGTTTGGAATCTTGGTGTTTTTCACTGGGTCCTGAAACCCTTCTGGACTTGCTCCCCTGTCTCCAGTGGGTGTGACTTTGAACTAATGCATCCCCAGGGTTCTTTTGTCTTTTGTAATCACACTTTCAAAACAAGCTGAGAAGGATTTTGATTCTGTTAGAATCTGATGTTAAAAAAATATTTCATTTCTCTTGTGAGAGGAAATCAGTTGTTTGCCTACATCTGAACCTGCTGACCAAAAAAAAAAAAAAAAAGGGAGAAGGACTCTCTCAAAACAAAAAAAGATAGTGCTGAACCCTGGACACATGTTCTGACAACTAAAGGAAGAGCCGGGCGTTGCCTGTATTATTTTATGAAGAAAGGCCTGAAAAGGTCAGGGGATGTGTTTTCAGATGAAGTCAGGTACCCCCCACAGAGTCTTGACCATGATGAAAATGTGTTTTTATATGTTCTTTGTAACCTCGGTTTTCCCTAAAGACATGAAATAATAATTCACCCCCATTTAATATGAGACCAACAGAAGCCCCTAGGTTACAACTTGGGAATCTTCTGTCACCTTGGCCTGTCCACAACCAGAATGGCAGACCGAGGCACCTCAGGAAGGAGTGTGGCAGAGCAGGGCTTTGGCCCAAGGAGTGTGAGTAGGCAGCACCATCATTCCTCTTCGCACACACCTTCCTTACTTCCTTATTGCACACTCAAGTTCCACCCCCAAAATTGTAGCATGGGATTCGTCATCTTTCTTTTTTATTTCTTTGCACACTCCTGGTGGGCTGCCAGGAATTTTGGCAGTGAGTCCAGAACACGGGGCCAATGGGCAAGGTGCAGGGAGACACAGGAGCCAGGTTTCACTGAAACCTGTTTGCCAAAGGTTAAGAGAGTCAGGCAGTCTGGTCAAAGCTTAGAAAAGTTCATCTTTGTGATTCAAACATGAAAACATAAGCTCCTTGGCATGGGGAGACCCTGCAGGGGGTGGGGAAGGTTAGCAGGCCTCAGAGAAGAAAGAAGCTTCATCTGGTATGTGCTCACAATTCCAGTGGCAGTGAAGGGGAGTGGCCCTTTCCTCTATGTTAACAAGTCAGGAAATGACAGATGTTGGCAGGGATGCGGAGAAAGGGGAACCCTCCTACACTGTTGGTGGGAATGCAAGCTGGTGCAGTCACTCTGGAAAACAGTATGGAGGTTCCTCAATAAGTTGAAAATACAGCTACCGTATGACCCAACAATTGCACTACTGGGTATTTACCACAAAGATACAAATGTAGGGATCCGAAGGGGCATGTGCATCCTGATGTTTATAGAGCAAAATCCACGATAGCCAAACTATGGAAAGAGCCATTCATCAACAGATGAATGGATAAAGAAGATGCGGTATATATATATATATATACACACACACACACACACACACACACATACACAATGGAATATTATGCAGCCATCAAAAGGAATGAGATCTTGCCATTTGCAACGACGTGGATGGAACTGGAGGGTGTTAGGCTGAGCGAAATAAGTCAATCAGAGAAAGACATGTATCATATGACCTCACTGATATGAAGAATTCTTAGTCTCAAGAAACAAACTGAGGGTTGCTGGAGTGGTGGGGGTTGGGAGTGATTGGGTGGCTGGGTGATAGACATTGGGGAGGGTATGTGCTATGGTGAGCGTTGTGAATTGTGTAAGACTGTTGAATCACAGATCTGTACCTCTGAAACAAATATATATTATATGTTAAAAAATAAAAGAGAGAAGATAGCAGGAAGGGAAAAATGAAGGGTAGGAAGTTGGAAGGGGAGACGAAGGGGGATTATGGACTCTGAGAAACTAACTGAGGGTTCTAGAGGGGAGGGGGAATCTACCTTCTGGCTTCACACTGAGGCTGGCCCCAGATGCTTACGTTATGGGTTGTTGGACTCCCAAGCAGATCTTCCTTCAGTCACCCAGCCAAGAAGAGGGGCTTTGCCACAGTATCCTGAATCCTTCCCTCTTCCTTCTGCCTCTTGCCTCAACTTCTTTTAATTCCTTGAGAATTAAATCCTCTAGGAGGGTTAACCTGGTGATGGGTATTGAGGAGGGCACATTCTGCGTGGAGCACTAGGTGTTATGCACAAACAATGAATCATGGAACACTACATCAAAAACTAATGATGTAATGCATGGTGATTAACATAACATAATAAAGTAAAATTAAGAAAATTTTCCTCTATGTTGATGATGGTGCTAGTTCCAGGAACGTGTGTATTCTTTAGGACTTCCAGATTTGGTCACCAAAAAGGGTGAATTTTAATGTATGTCAGTTATATTGTGATCTTTTTCTTAAAAAAAAAAAAAAAAGAGTTAAAGTAAAATGCACTACCCACTATCTGGGCTTAGCCTGCTCTTCCTGGCACTTGTGGTCCTAATGGCCAGAACATTCCAGGCTCACAGAGTTTAATTATTTTGGCCCCTAATCAGTGATCAGACACCACTTAGATCCTTAGGAGTTTAGGTTCTTCTTTCTCCCCACAGAGAAAGAGGAAGATGAGCAAACATGCATATATTTTTCTGATGAAGAGTTCCCCCAAGTCCCTGCACTTTAGGGGATGATGCCACCTTTCCTCAGACGCAGGGGGGCAGCTGACCCTGTTTCTGAGTGGGGGGGGGGATCTCCCATGTGTGGCAGGGCTAGGAAACTCAGTCACAGCCAAGTCTGTGACTCTCCTGGGGAGCATTTAGGTGTCCACCCCAACCAGCCCCCTCGCACTGCCCCAGTGAGGTAGATGGTTGACAAAGTTTAGAGATTTGCCCAGAGTCTCCCATCAAAGAGTCTGGACAGCTGGGGCTGCTAATCATTTTCAACTGATGATTCCTTTCTCTTTTGCAGGTTCCTCTTTGGTGTTGCTACACTTGGGGGCCCCATGGGGCGGTTGAGGGTGAGGGTGCGGGTAGTGCCGCCTTTCTCACAGCCCCAGGGGCTGCCTGGGCTGGAGCCAATTTTCTCTTTCTCTTTTGGGCCCTGAGAAAGAAAGCAGGGCACCTTGGGGTATATTCTCTCCTTCTCTGTGGCCTCCCCGGGAGCACAATGGAGGAGATCTCTGCACTCCTATGCCTTAATGGGCTTTGTGAGCAGGGGGAAGAGAACTTGGAGGCAGGGTTCTATGGCTCCTGAGGGGCTGCTTCTCACCCTCGGCAAACATCTCTCTCCTTAAGGATCCCCCAGATTCCCCCAGAACACTCCCTCAAGGGTGGACAGCGTCTCTTCCAAATGACGGCACTTTGCCTGGAAAGAAAAATTTCCACTTTCTGTACACCTCAGATTTGCTCTCAAGACAAGTGAGATCTCAACATAGTCATTTGTTTTCATCCACCGATGCATCCACTTATTTATTGGCACAAGTGCTCTCATTTATTGGACACCTGATCTGTGCCCAAACCTGTGCTAACTCACCTCATCTAATGCTCATGGAAACCCTGTGGTGTCACACTTGCTAGCACCCCACTTTACAACCTTACAGGGGCTGCATGGTGCCCATGGTCATGTGACCACCCTGTGTCAGGCCGGGATTCAAATCCAGGTGTATGTGACACCCACACCCCTTGTTAGCCCTGCTGGATGCCCAGGTGTCTGCCCATGGGGACATGTGAATAAGCCTAGAAGGGGCTCTTATATTCCCAAACAATTTTAGTACAGAAACTGAATACCAGTGTGTCTTGTTAAAACTCTTTGAGTGGCACGCTTGCTTCTGGTATAGAATTCACTCTTGATAACCTGACCTGGAAACTCCTCTCCCTTCCATTCTTACCTCTCCATTCTATCTCTCCCGCTTCATCTTGGCCACCCACCCTCTTGTTCACCATGCTTCATGCCCTCTGCCAAGACTCTTCCCTGCACAGGGCCTTTGCACGCACTGTTCCTGCACCCACACTGCTTTCTTCTCCACTCTGAATTTGACTAACCCCTGTTCCTCCTTCATGTCTAGTGTTGAGTCAGCTCATCAAAGACACCTTCTTTACTCCTGCAACCTAAATCTCACTGCCCTGTTGTGCTGAGCTTCTCCTCCCCAGCTCCTACTGTTGTTTCTAAGTTAAATACAGTTTGGGGGCAATTATTTGTTTCATATCTGTCTCTCCCACCAGAGTGTAAGCTTCTCAAGGTAGGGGGTTGTTACCATGCCTATCACCAAACCAGGAACAGAGTACAATCTCAATAAATACTTGCCAAACCAGTCCAACAAAAGGGGCTAGATGTGAGGAAGGGACAGATGCCATTTAACTCATAAAATCAAATTCTGGCTTATCCACAAGTATGACCTTGACCTTCTTCCCCAGGCTCTGCAAGCTGTGGGATGTCATCAGCAAACACGTACCACTTGCTGAGATTTGAAATTCTCCCTCAGACCTGGATATCCAATAATGTGAACAGAAAGCAAGACTGTACAAATTGATCCACAGCCCCTGTTTCATAAGGTTTACTCTGATTCTAAATGCTGGGCGATGATTCCTATGGCTGACTGATTTGTTTATGTGATTCTGACATCTTTCTCAGAGTGGGGCTGTGGTTTCCCCGTTGTTCAGAGAATCTCAAGTTCAGAGGAGGCCTATAAGCAGGGATGCTAATCTCCCACAGGATAAGGAATGAGGAGGATGGGGAGGGACTGGGCCCCCACCCCACCAGTGCCCTGGAGTCCAAGATGACCCAGTAAGGGTTTTTGACTCTGAGTCTTAAAAGTGTGTTTTGGTCTTCTTATATTCCTTAAGAAAATCCCCCTCCTTTGGATGGAGAAACCCTAAAGCAATGAGCCCTCCTTAGTCATTTTGCTAGCTACTTGGAAGCAGTCCCTTTTGAAAATGAAGTCCAGTAGTAAGGACAAATCTGTAAGGTACCGCTCTCTCCTCTAGACCCCCAGCACAATTCATGTGTACCTGCTTTACCTATGCACATCAAGTTTTTCTTCACATGTATCTACTACTGACTTTGGTTTTCTGCTAGTCTGCTAAACTCCTAAAGGCAACATAGCTCAACTTGTGATCCTGGGAGAACGCTATGCATAGTAGCCACCCCCGCACACACCTCAAAGCTGTCAGCTTCATCCAGGATGGATGTGGAAATCTCCAACTTCATCTTTGCAACAGTAACTATGCAGATTGAAGCTGAGAAATTCAGCATTATCCAGATGTATAAAAATGTTTGAATATTTGATCGAACTCAATTGTCTTCCAACTTCTGCTTTATGAAAAATTTCAGAGCACTGTATATAAAATTCAGGCAGTGCCACCCTCTGAGGAAAAGGGAACCAGGAAATATGTGTCTTACAAAGACAGTACTTCTAATCTCCAACAGAAATAAGAATGATTTAATACTGCATGAGACCTTGGTATGTGGAAATGATTGTTTGAATTTGAGCCGCAGACTAAGACCCCTCGTGACTGTTGTGTTTGGATATCTCAGAGGGCAGATAATGCCAAACCGTTCACAGGAAGGACACACAGCTGGGATTCTAGAAATGCCCCCAAGAAGAACTGTTTCTTTAACTCATCCCAACAAATAATCCTATAATGTCTTTCAAAACATATAGACACAAGTCTTATGTATGAAGTTGTTATGGTTACAGAAGGAAACATAAATATTTGTGCACACAGACATTACATGAAGTCCTTCTACAGTGAAGACAATTTCCTCTGGAAAGATCTTTGAAAGTCAGAGATGATGCCACGAGCAGATGGAGCTAGTGACGGGGCATGGAGCATCCTTTCAAGGTGTCTCCCCAAATTTCATTGTTTGTGAGCCCTGTTTAATGACATAAAATGAGGGGGTTGGGGGAGGGTAAGTGAACAGACACAAAACCCAAGAGCACTCTGTTATTTGTTTATTTTCTACATGTGATGTCATAAGCAAGAGTTTTGCCTGTGTTCTAGTTTATCTCCAATAAATAAATAACTATGTACAAATGTGCTGAGTTTACAAAATAGAGGAAAACATTTGTTTTACAAAAGATACTCTTGTATGATACATTTTCCCATACAGTGAAATACGATTCATTCCTAGCTTAGTTGAACCAACAACCCTGTGTAGCAATGTCTAAAGGTGTGTACCTAGTCTTTTCTATCAAAAAGCAAAGCTATAAATAGAAAATTCCTCAGTTTCTTGAGAATATAGGCCTGGACTTGGCCTGCTGCTTATAACTGATCCATATTTAATGTATTCCAGAAAGTTGGAAGCTGTTTGAAACAGTTCTTCTCAAGCTATACTGGGCAGACCCCTGCAGATCTTGTTAAAATATAGATTCTTGTGCAGCCGGAGTTTCTGCATTTCTTACCGGCTGCCAGGGGCAGCTCCCACTTCTTGTGCAGGGATCATGTTCTAAGTGGCCAGGGGTGGAGGGCCCCTCTGAAGTGGGAGAAATTCCCATTGGCCTAATCAAGGTGAGGCCCTAATTGGGCATCCTCCAGGCTTCATCCCCAAGTTCCCAAATCCCCCAAGACCCAGCAGAACTGGTTTTATTTTGGAGTACACATTACAAGAAGAGTAAGATTCAAAATGGTAACTGGCATGAATTGTGCAGCTCAGAACTTTCTTAAACTGTCCCCTGGGAGGAACTTCATTCCTGTCTCAATCTAGAGCAATCATGAGAACATTTTCAACATTATCAAAAATAACCAGTTATAACAACAACAATAATTATAATAATGGGAAAAAGAAACTGGCATAAGAAGCTTAACAACAATAAAGATCTTTCAGTTCAAACGAAAATGACAACAATAAAACCCAGGCTCATTGTTTAAAAAATAGAAATAAAAAAACTCCTTGGGTTGAATTTCTATGACAGTCCAGCAACATTAGTTCAATGAATGCCTCTCACATCTTAACTTTTGTTAAAATGCTATTACTCTGGAAGCTGAAATTTCAGGATAAATTAGCAAGCCTGGTTCAAGAGCAAATAAATTCCCAACCAACCTTGATTGTAGTGTTTTTGATTCTATTTCACATAGGAGCTTTGCCCAGGCAGACATGGAAGAACAGAAGGAGGGTGGCCAGGTAGGGACATTCCAGGTGGGTTGGCTGAGCTCCAAGGAGGGGAAAATTGGGAGGAACAACGAAGGGAACTGGGGCCTGGCTTCAGCAATGTGAGAGTGCTGGGAAAACCACCAAGATGGTTTAACTGCAACCTGAAGAGTAGAAATATATAAATATACAGATAGGGAAGGGGAGGGAGGGAGGGAGGGATACAAAGTGGGTACTGGAGATATACAGGTGGGGGGGAGAAGCAAAAGCAAAGAAAAAAAAGCCATCCTAAATACTTAAAAAATAAATATCTTGGTCATTATGCACACCTTGATTACACTCACTAGTCCACGGGATCAAAAGTCTGACCCAAAGGCTGCCAGCCAAGGAGGCCCACCCCTCTCATGCCCCTTGGTGAGGTCATGGGACACTCTGTAGTCTGTGTCTTCGCTATAAATTGCCATCTCTGCCTAGTTGTCCGATGATGTCATGGAAGTGGCTGGGGCGCATACTCCTTCCAACCCCCACTCCCCAGCCAAGTGTGGAATCAGCAAAAGAAGGGCGGCCTGATCTTCTCCAGTTCTGATGCCAGCTAAAGTGCTTTGGAATAGGTGGCCAGGGAGTAAGGTTGGGGGAGGGGGAGAGGCACAGGAGGGAGGGAAGGCCCAGCCAACAGCAGGGGCCAGGGAGGAGGCCTCTCAGAGTTTCTGAGGCATCTGCTCGGTTCGCACGTGCTGCAGCACCACCTCCTTGGCTGGGGCGCCACACTTGTACTCCAACTCCGCCCTGGTGGCGCCTTGCTTCTTGCGCAGATGACACAGGAGCGCCAAAAGCGCCACGACCAGAGACAGGCTGGCAATGGAGATGCCGATGAGCACTCCAGAATGCAAGGGCCCTACAGGTGGGGGGCCCGAGGTGGCCCCCGGAGTCGGGGTGACTGGGGGCTCCCCAGAGCCGCTGTCGCCGTCGCCGTCAATGATCAACTTGTTGGGGTCACAGTCGGTGGCATCCTGGCAGGCGAAGGGCGAGTCAGGCCCGTAGATGCACTCGTAGGTGCCTGGGAGGTTGCGGCAGGCCTCGGGGCAGTCTCCATTTTCACACTCGTCGATGTCCGTGCATATGAAGCCGTCGTCCAGAATGTAGCCCTCGGGGCACTGGCAGGAAGTTGGGCTGTTGGGATCGCAGTCAGCTGGGCATGCAGTCTGGTTGCAGAACATCTGGCACCTGTGTGGGTCGTGAGGGCTGGGTGCGAAGCCCTCGGCGCAGATGCAGCGAAAGTCAGTTTGACCCACGGGCTGGCACTGGTACTCGCACTTACTCCCGAAGCACGGGTCCACTGACTCCACGCACTCGTTGTCTACCAGCTCGAAGCCAGAGTTGCAGAGGCATTCGAAGGCGCCCCGCGTATTAACACATCGCTGCGGGCACGGACTGGGCACCTGGATACAGTCGTCCACGTCCTCGCACCGGTGCTGGTCGGCAGCCAACCGGTAGCCCGTCTCGCACATGCACGAGTAGGAGCCGGGCACGTAGCTGTTGGGAATGCAAAAATGCTCGCAGAGTTTGTGGCACAAGTGATCCGCTAATGCGTCGCAGAAGCGCCCGTCTGCCTGCAGGTAGGCGTCCGCGGGGCAGAGGCAGTGCGACGTCTCGGCGCTCGCGTTGCAAGTGTGCTGGCAGCCGCCGTTCTCCACGCTGCAGTCCCAGGCGCCAGGCGCATCCCGGCCCCAGCGCGCCTCGGCCTCTCCTGGCAGCTCCGCGCACTCCAGCTCCACTCCCAAGGGCGCTACAGCGGCGGAGCTACCCACCGGCAGCGCCTGGAAGTCCGCGCCGCGGGCCCCGAACGGGGTGCTATAGGTGATGGTTACACCGGCGGCCGCCACGGCGCCAGACTCCACCAGCAGGGGTCTGCAGGAGGCTGCGAAGTGGAACTCGCAGAGGAAACCATCGGCCTCTGCAGTGCACTGCTGCTCCTCCCAGGCCGGCTCGCCGGGTGCTAGGGCCCCGGCTTCCGAGACTGCGACGCACAGGGGACCGCAGAGAGGCGCCGGGTCGACGTGGAGCCGCGCCCACCTGCTGTAGCTGGTGCGGTCGTCGCCGGTAACCCACTGGAAGCCGCGCAAGGGCCCGAGTTGCCCCTGGTCGCTGCAGCCGGCCTGGAGCTGCAGGCCGATCCAGAGGCGCGGGCTGTCGCCGCTGTCGCCGCTCAGGAGCAGGGAGATGACATCAGCCGCCACTGAGGAGCGCACGGTCATCAGGTGGCCCCCCAACCCCTCGCAGGCCTGGCTGGCGGCGAGGAAGGTCGCGGGGCCCCGGAAGAGCTCGAAGCAGTCGTGCTCGACGCACTGGCTGCCGCGTGGCTGAGGCTCTGGGGGCGCAGGGAGCCCCAGACCGGCGGGGGCCAGCACGCCGAGGAGCAGGACCCGGAGCATGCTGTCCCGGCACGCCGCGTGCAGGCGCGGGGAAGAGCGCAAGCGCCGCGACGGGGCCCAAGCCCGGCGGGGGCTGAGAGACGCAGGGCGCCGCTGGCGACAGCCGTTTGCGTTGGTCCCAGCCCAGACGTGTCCAGCCGCGGCGCGCAGCCCTGGCGAAGCAGCATCTGACATGCCGGCGGGCCCGGGCCCTGGTTTATAAGTGCGCGGCCCTCCCTCCTGGACGTTCGGGAAAAGGAAGGAAGTGCCTGGTGGGAAGGGCTGATGCTGCATTCTCGGATTACTGGGTTCTCCGGACGCCTTGTGCCCGCCCTCGCGCCTGGGATCACCTCGCCGGGATGAGTAAACCCAGCCGGGGCGCTGGGAGGTCCCCGGGCGGGACCGCCAGGCGCAGGCGCCGCGGGAGGACAGCACCTCTATCAGCAAGACACAGTGTCCGCCCCCGCCACTAGGGCCCTCAGGCTCGCAGTCGTAAAAGGGGCTTAATCCGCAGCCCCTCCTAATCTCTCGGCCCTCTTTCTTTTTCTTATAAATGTATTGTTACCACCGATTTCAAGGGAAGTCTTGATTGCAGAACTCTGGGAAGTAGAGACGAGAGAGGAGGGCTTTAAATGGGGGGTGGGGAGGTGGTGCCCAAGACCTGCCGGGCTCTAGGGGGAGGCCCCGCCAAGAAGAGGATTTGGGGAGGGGCTGCCAAGGGCGTGGACTTCCCCAAAGAAGCAGTAGCGAGTAGAGAACTGGACCCCGCCCTGGGCCCCGGCGCCTAGAGCGGGAGACCTGGGTGCGCTCGGCCCCAGAGGACAGAGGGTGTGGCTGGCGCGAGGATGGGGGGAGGGGGAAGAACTGGCCTAATACTGGCGCCCTCCGCGCACAAGCAAGGACCCACGGGTCCCTGAGCAGGAGCTGTCTGGCCAGACGTCATCTCGTCGCGTGGGAAAGTCTCGAGGACACTGTCAGGGCTCCAAGATCTTGTCACCCTTCAGAAGCAGCGGCAGGCGAATTCCTGCCGAGCCCTGTTGGGGCGGGCGTGGTGAGGAGCGCCCTAGCCTGTTTGGTCTGTTTTTGTCCAGCTTCACAGAGGGACAGTCCATCTCACACCCCAAAAGGGGAGCACGGGAGCCCTCGCGGGCTCCAAGCGAATCCGGCTCGGGACAGTTAAGGATTTTTGAATTTGGCTGAGAGATCAGAGTGATAGAAAGGTGCACATAAATGCCACTCGCGTTGCAGAAGGGCGGTCCTGCGGATGGACGGGGTGGGGAGGAGGAGGGAATCTGTCACTTTCCCGACCTTTTCCGCTTATTCACTTACCAAGAATGTTGGGGGGGGGGGTCCAAAACATAAGGGAGAGACAAACTTTTTTTTTTTTAAACCTTGCGCCACCTCTCAGCTACGGTCACTCACAACCAAACACCAGAGGGCGGCGCTGTTGAACTCTAAACAAAACCCCAAAAGCTGGAGATCTCTAAATTTGGGCTGAAAAGTGTAATGGGTGTGAGGAATGCTGTGGCCTCGCCCTGGGGCAAGAAACTTCGTTCCAGGGAAGCCCTACGCGGATTCCACCGCTTAGCTGGGTGTCTTGCCTCTTTGGTTCAGGAGAGTCCAGACCTTGTAAGAGAGCAGGGCAGTGTGACTTCTTCACAAGCGAAAGACAAGCACCTGCCCACCCACCTCTCCCCCGGATTGTACTGACCGATAGTGACCTAGTGACCGAAGGGGTGGGGTGTGGGCACTCCGAGAGTGAAAGGGAGGAGGCACAGAGGTCCTTTCCTGCACTCCGCCTCGTCCCATCGCAGGGTGGAGCGTGAGAGCTCAGACAAGCAGTGACTCCTGAAAGCTAGGTGGGGGAGCGCAGCGTGGAGACTGAGGTCTGAAGCACCCTGGAATGGGTGCCTCTGCACCTCTCGGAAGAGGAAGCACCTGGAAAGACCAGCAGATTTGGAGGCGGGTTGTCCGCTGGTGGAAGCAGGCAGATGCTGGTCTGACGTCCCACCAGCTGCCTGCGCTGAGCCCAGGTCTTGACTCACATGCACAGCGGGCCCAAGGAGGCTGGAGCTGGAGCAGTGCGCCCTCAGGTGCAGCCGGCCCTGGGGGTGGGGCCTTCACATCTGGGCGGATCCCTTTGGCCTTTCCCAGGCCATAGATTGCCCCTGAAAGATCTCAGAAAGTGAGAGCAATTGCCTGTATGCATGAGGCAAGAAAGGGGACAGGACCTGTTACGCACTTTGCTTAAACTTTACCAAAATTTTCAAGCCTGCCAGCCCTCAAAGGAGTTGAGGGATATTCAAGAATCAAGTCTTGCTGCACACCAGGCTGGTTCACTTCTTTTGTGGGTTCTAGATGATTCACCATGGCAGAGTGTCCTATTTGGGTCTCCTTGAGCCATTGCTTTGAGGCTTTTTTGCATGTTTTAAACTACCTCCCTTCCTCTCTGGACCTCCTGTTTAGGGGGATTGACCCCTGTCTCTGTCTCCATGGGGATGGCACTAGCAGCTCCCTCGCCATGGCTGGCCCCTGGCCCTGCCACCCTCACTGAGGGCTCACCAGCTCAGGCCCATTTTGCTGTTTCATTGGAACAGTTCCCTTGAAGAATGCCCATCATGTCCTAAATAATGAAGCCAAAAACTTATTTTCGGTCTTTATTTTTCTCGATGTTTCTATGTTGTTTGCATTCTTGATCTCTGACTATTTCAAGTCTCTTCCTCCCATAACTTCTGAGACACCTGCCCTCCTGCTCCTCCTCTCCTCTACCTGCCAGCAGGTAGCCCCTCTGCCCTTCTTGCCCCATGAGGGTGGCCAGGCCTCACAGTCTGTGCATGGCCTTCCCTTCTTTATTACAGCCCGCCCTTTGTCAAATTCACTTGTTCCTACAGATGCTGAAGGTCCCAGCAAGAGGAGCCCCTGCTGACTGTCAGAGAAATGCCTCATTGTGTTTCACCTCCATCCCAAGGCTCCTGTCTTTTTGTCTACAAGGGAAGTTCTCTCTTTGCCTCTTCTCCATCTACCGAAGTCTGACCCTTCCTTTAAGGTGCATGTGACACACTGCCCCCTCACAAGTGTTTCTGAGTAACCAAACCAGAACAGATCTCTCTGTGAAGTTCTAGGACTTTCTATCAGCAGTTTAGCATTTACCACACCTCCTTTGATTTACAAGTCATCGTGTACTTTTCAATCATGCTCTTTCCTAGACTTACAATCTAGTTTCCTGGGGTTGGAGCATAATCCTTAGACATCTTTGTATCCCCATCCAGCCTACAGCATGTTTTGTTTGCAGACAGTGCTAAGGAGTTTGAACACCTTTTCCTTCATGCCATGGTTCCGGAATGACTTTCTCATGGTAATGTGCAAACAAAAGGATGGGGGACCTCAGAGCCTTGGGGTTAGGAGATGGGGCTTTGCAGCCAGCTTGGCTGGATTTGAGCCCCCAGCTCCATCGTTTATAAGTCATGTCACATTTGGCAAGTAATTCAGCCTCTCTGCCTCAGTCCCCTCAACTGTGTAATGAGGAACCCTAATAGTCACTGCTACAAAGTGTTACTATGAGGACTGTGTGAGGTATGCATGTAAAGCATTTAGAATGGCTGAGCCATGGTAAACTTTCAACAGATTTTAGCTAGAAAAAGATATACTCGTGTTTTTAGAATTTTAATTCAGCCACTGATTGTGTTCAACACCAAGCATGGTTCCTGACCATAGCAGAGACTCACTAAATGTCTGTTGGGTAAAATTCAGTTCAGCTGAGCATTTTTACCAATAATAACAATAAGCAATCATGTAAAAAAAAAATCAAGGACAAAAATAAGTTCACGGGCTAGGAGGAATAGGGAAGGAATTGAAGATAACCCAGGAAGCAAGCCCTGGCCCTCTGTACACCTGGAGGGCTCTCATAAAGCCTCAGGTTAACTCCCTGTCTGCTCTGGAGGCATCCATTGTTAATTCCTCTTTTTCCAGATGTGGAAACTGAAGTTCAGGGAAAATGAGTGACTTCCCAAGGACACACAGCTAGTCAGTGGTGAAACTAAGATTCTCCAGCTCACTTTAGGATGAGAGAATTAGAATGTGCAATACACCAGAGCCCTGATTTCGCCATTTACCTGTTGCTGGATTTTAGTTAAGTTACTTAAATCTCTGGTTTTCTTCTCCAAAATTGGAGATATGATATCTAATTTATAAGGTTGTTGTGGAAATTAGAAAATTTACACACAGGGACTGTTAACCTTTCTTGTAACACAGCAGCTACTCAACAAATACAGTGTTACTGTTGGTGAATGTTGTGAAGACAGAAATGAAGAGGAGTCCAGATGCAGAAGGAGGCTCTAGGGAAATGTGCTGCCCCAGACATACCTTCTTAAAGACCTTTTTCAAGTGTGGGAGGCAGCTTTCTTTTTAAAAGACTTAAAAAGAACTTTCTAGTTCCAACATGAACACTTGCTGAAAAACCATCTATCAGAATGCACAATTCCAGGTGCTAAGGACATGGAGAATGTGGCAAAAAATGAGTGACTACTAATTTTTGCTGGCGAAGAAAGTTCCAGGCCCCTTGGATGGAAACTGCTTTTGGAAGCACATGGGAATGAGGGGGATGAAAGCTGCATACACTGTCCAATATGATAGGGACTAATCTCCTGTATTTATTTAAACTTAAACTCATTAAAATTAAAGTTAAAAATTCATTTCCTCCGTCTCATTAGTCACGTGTCCAGTGCACAGTAGTGAATGTCTACCAGATTGGACAGTATGAAGAGAGAACATTTGATTATTAGCAAAATTTCTATTAGATGGTGCTGGTCTACACAGATAGTCGGACAATGTCACCTCAAGGAAGCCATTGGTGGGGGCACATGAGTGTCCCCTTCTTAAATTCAAAGGATATTGTTTCACAACAATTATTTTCAAGGTAATGGTTATCAAAACCGCAGTCAGAATCTATAAGGGAAACACTAAAAGGAGTGTTAAAATTATATGGCCATTATTAGTACTTGACTAATAAATACATCAATATTATTTTAACCTTGATTTTCATTATAATCATTTAGATATTAGGAAGAAAGAAATTATAAAGTTAAAAACATTATAAGCCATAACAATACTAAAATGCTGACATAAAAATTTAGTGTCTGTGGCTATGCAGCAATATATGAATCTAAGCATGGAAAATAAATGCCTGATAAGCAAATGTTACTCAACCAACAGCAGTATGTCAGTGTGGCAGAGCAAATATCTAAATTTTGGCTCTCACCCAGGCTTTCTTACAGAAGCAAGGTAAAATTCAACCCTCTTTTATTGGCTCATTGTTTTGTAAAAGAAACTATTTTGCATCTACAAAAAACACATAGCTGATATCATACTTACTGGTGAAAGACTGAAAACCTTCCCCCTAAGATCAGAAGTAAGACAAAGATATCTCCTCTTGCCACTGCTATTCAGGTGTTCTGGAGATTCTCTGCCAGAACAGTTTAATTATGGAAATAAAATGAAAGGCATCCAGATTAGAAAAAAAAGGAATAAAATCATCTCTGTTCATTAATGACATTATCATGTCTATAAGGACTAATAAATGAGTTTAGCAGTTGCAGGATATAACAACAATATACAAAAATCAATTGCATTCCCAAATAGTAACAATGCACAAACTGAAAATGAAGTCAAGAAAACAATTCTATTTACAATAGTATCAAAAAGAATAAAATATTTAGGAGTAAATTTAACAAAAGAAGTGCTAAATGTATACAGTTGACCCTTGGACAATGAAAGGGTTAGGGTGCTACCCCCTGAACCAGGCAATCAAAAATCTGCATAAAAACATTAACCGCTAATAGTTTATGTCAACTATAGCCTTACCAATAACATAAATAGTCATTAACACATATTTTGTATGTTACTTGTATTATATACCATATGATTACAATAAAGTAAGCTAGAGAAAAAAGTTATTAAGAAAATCATAAGGAAGATACATTTACAGTCCTGTACAGTATTTATACACACACACACACACACACAATCGTCATATAGGTAGACTTGTGTAGTTCAAACCTGTGTTGTTTCAAGGGTCAGTTGTACTCTGGAAACTACAAGGCAATGTTGAAAAAAAATGTTGAGACCTAAATAAATGAAAAGCCATCCTATATTTATGGACTGGAAGACTTAACATGTTAAGACAGACATCAATGCTCCCAAAACTGATCACAATTCAGTGCAATCCCTATCAAAACCTCTGCCAATTTCTTTGCAGAGATTTCCCTGCTGATCTTAAAAATCACATGGAAATTCAAGGGATTCTGAATAACTAAAACAATCTTGGAGAAGAGAAACAAAACAGGAGGACTCATACTTCTTGATTTCGAAATTTACTACAAAGCTACAGTCATCAGAAGAGTATGGTACTGGCAGATGGACGGACATAGAATGGAGAGTCCAGAAAGAACCCTCACATTTATGGTCAGTTAATTTCCGCAGGGTGCCAATGCAATTAAATGGGGGAAAGAATATTCTCTTCAACAAATGGTGATGGGATAACTGGATATCCACATGAGATAGGGTCAGACTCCTACTTCACCTCTTACCAAAAATTAACTCAAAATCGATAAAAGATCTAAATGTAAGAGTTAAAACTAGAAAAGTCTTAGTAGAAAACATAGGTGTAAATCTTCATGGCCTTAGATTAGTCAATGATTTCTCAGTTATGATGCCAAAGACACAAGCAACAAAAGAAAACAGATAAATTGCATATTATCAACATTAAAAATGTTTGTACTTCAAAGTGAGAAGACACACACAGAATGGAAGAATGGGAAAAAATATTTGCAAATTATTTATATGATAAAGGACTCATCTCTAGAATATATAAAGAACTACTACAAGTCAATAATTTAAAAAAACTAACCAATTAAAATATAGGCAAAGGATCTGAATAAATGTTAATGGCCAATAAGCACATGAAAACATGCTCAAAGCCATTGGGCATCAGGGAAATGCAAATCAGAACCACAGTGGGATGCTATTTCACTGGCACTAGAGCAGCTAGAATCAAAAAGACAGGATATAATGAGTGTTGACAAGGATGTAGAACAATTGGAACTCTCATACACTGCTGGTGGAGATACATGGTGGTGCAGCCTCTTTGGAAAGCAGCTTGGTAGTTCCACAAAATGTTAAACATACAGTTACCATATGATCCAGTAATTTCCTAGGTATATACCCAGGAAAAATTTGAACACGTCCACACAAAAACCTGTACACAAATGTTCATAAGAGCATTATTCATAATAGCTAAATAGTAGAAAGAACCCAGATGTCCATCAGCTGGTGAATGGATAAATAAAACGTGGTTTTATTCCATACCATGGAATGTTATTTAAATGTTTTTCAGCAACAAAAAGACATGATGTATTGATTTGTGCCACCACATGGGTGAATCTTGAAAACATTATGCTAAATGAAAGGAGCAAGTCACAAAAGGCCACATATTATGTGATTCCATTTCCAGGAAATGTGCAGAACAGACAAATCTAAAGAGACGAAAAGTAGATTACTAGTTGCCTAGAGATTGGGAGTGGGTGACTGGGTAGCAAATTGGGGTATGCTAATGGGTATGGGTTTCTTTTGGGGCGATTAAAGTGTTCTAAAATTGATTTGGTGATGGTTGCACAACTCTGTAAATATACTAAAAACCTTTGTTCACTTTAAGTAAGTGAATTGTGTGTCATGTGGATTATACCCTCAATCAAGGTACTAAGAAAATGAGAAATTATGTCCCCCAATTCATTAAGCATGGGAGTCACCAAATACACCTCTGAGCCTTTTCCCACCACCAAAGGTTTTATCATTTGAGGCAACAAATGGTACCAATAACTCCCTCCACTTTTAAACAGAGCTGTGCATCTGTCATCTTGACGCATCTTCCTGTAAGCCAAAGGCAGCTCGCGGACGACTAGTGACCTGCTTCGGGGTGGTTGTCCAGTGTGGCCCACATTGGAACTAGAGAGGATTCTGTGCCTTGTGGATCCATAGGCCATCACATAGTTCTTCTCACTCAAGTGTCCTGATGTGGCCCTCTTCCCAAGAAGTATTTTCTGAGAGGAGAGGAACACAAGGAAAATAGCAAGACACACCAGAGGCCCAGCCTGCTGGACAGTATCCCCTTCAGCAACATTGGTCAGGCAGGCTGTGGAGATCTCTGCTTGGGCCACGGACGGTGAGTAAGAGATGAGTGCGCGTTTGTACCATGGACTGTCCTGCAGTTGAGCAGAGAAGCCTGTGGACCCCTTCTCAGGATAACGTTTTGAGTAAACACATGTGATAAAATACACAGAATTACAAGGGGCACCAATCATATTGAAATACAGTTATAAGAATATCAAAAAGAAACAAATATGTGATATCAAATATAAAAGCCTCTTTATGGGTATTTAAAATCACAACACCTGGTGGTGCATCACTTAAATACCAGAATCCCAAAGAGGTGATCGATGCAAACAAGCTGTTGAGAGATCTGTAATATCTACAGTGTGGTGTGAACTATCTGTGATTTCAGTGCTGATATTTCTTTTCCAATAATGCTAGGATATGCTAAGTTCCAGGTAGAGATTAGTGAAAATAAGGATGTATTTTTTTGCCATTAAGTTCATGGAACCCCTGAATTACAAACTACTGACTTAAAAGAATACAGAACTACCTAGGTTAGTCAGATAGAAGCCTCTGGAACTATGTTTTGTCAAGGTGTATTTATGCTATTTTAGACTCTCCCTTTATTTTTTTATGTAATATTTATTCATAGCATATTTTGTTTTTATTGAAAACACAATACATATTTGAAAGGAATGCTCTGTCCTTGAAGACACTCCTCACGAGAGAGCCAAGAAATCCAAAAATGTTATTTGAAAAACGTCAAATATGCTTTGACGTCTGGCAAACATTTCCTGTGGGATAAGTTCTTGGCTCAACTGCATGCAGGATGAGAGGCTTAAAAGTGAAGCATGTGTAGAGAACATACCTTACTTAGCTAGGAAAATCAGAAAAGAGGACATATTTTTGCTAATGCTATGTAACAAAATTGTATTTTAATATATACTTTAAATGTATCAGATGTAAGAAATCCAGCAACAAAAACATTCTGTCATAAAACTAACTGCACACAATCTTTTTTGGGAATTAGATACCTGAATATTTCATTAGCATAAGTAGGATAGTTAACGAATTATAACTGATACATCCATTGGATGGAAAGCTGCAGAAATAGATGATCTATCTGATCTAGAAAAAAACCCTACATATCATATAACGTATAGCTTATATATGTATATATTAATAAAATTATCTGTGTTGAAGCATAGCAAATGATTTTCAATTTCCTCCATATTTTTGACAACCAACATGTATTTCATAACTGTTTCCAATTCTTTATAAAGAAGGTAAAATTCTTTTTTGACAATTGAAAGCTTTGAAAGTAATTTGGTTAATAATATGCCACCTATTTTTTTGAAGTTTCATGCAAAATAGAATGTATTTAGAGTCACTCTTAGCTCACTGCTTTTGAAGCATTTAATGTGGGTGTCTTCATCAGCATCATGGGAGAGCCGCCCTTGTGGACTAAGGAAGAACTTGGGTTTCTGCACCCCAGAGCTCGGTGCACACGTTTCCCCAAACACACATTTCACAAGTGAACAGATTTTTCTTTTAAAGATCCTATTTATTTATTTGACAGAGAGAGGCAGGGAGAGAGGGAACACAAGCAGGGGGAGTGGGAGAGGGAGAAGCAGGCCTCCCGCCGAGCAGGGAGCCCGATGCAGGGCTTGATTCCGGGATCCTGGGATCATGTCCCGAGCCAAAGGCAGATGCCTAACGACTGAGCCACCCAGGCGCCCCAACAAGTGAACAGATTTTTATCACAGTGATTCAATCAGACCATGTAGTAAAGCCCTGTCCCAACTCAACGGCAATATAATTACCAATTTACTATTTAGATGTTACATCTTGTGGCTTCTTGGTTTGCATTGTGGAAGGGGAGACAATCAGAGCACCAGTTAGGACCTAGGTATGGGAGGAATTCTGTGGATGCAGGAGGAGGGCAAACTTTCTCTGTAAAAGGCCAGGTAGTAAATGCTTCAGGCTTTGCTGGCCCTTTGGTCTCTGTTGTAAGTATTCAAAACTGTTGTTGTAGCATGAGTGAGCATGGGGGTGTCCAACACAATAGGCTATCTACCTGCTAGGTAACAAATCTTCCCCAAATTTAGTGATGTGAACAATCGATATTTGAACCACCCCTCCCCCATTGTCTAGTCATGTTGTTATTGAATAATATAGACCTGAGTTCTTTCAGTAACTCACAGATGCTGGTGCAGGTAGATGGCTTGCTTCCATCATCATCTGGTCAATCAGGGTTGCAGACTACCTGCTGCAGATCTTTGGTGGCTGCCGTCCTGCAGGATGGTTTGACAACCTCGGGTGATTTGACTGGGAACATCTTGAGTTTGAGAAGCCAGGCCCTCCGGGGAGTGAAGGACTCACAGAGAACAGCTGTAAGGAGGGAGGTTTACTCTGGGGTCAGGGTTGTCAACATTTGAGACTGTCACTCAGAAATTCCACTTCTACCCACAGGCCTCGGGATGCTTGAGGCTTCATCCAGCTTTTAGGAGAGAGGAAGGGGAGTGGCTTCCCACTGAGGGACCTTCAGATCCTGCTCAACCCCATGCTCAGATCCCACTCACCTGCATCAAGAACCAGCCCACCCATGGAGAGACAGGGAAGCATTCAGTCCACACCCAAATCATTGGGAATACTTTCCAGACTGAGCATCATTCTGAAGCCAGATTCCAGAGAAGCACTGTCAGATTCCTCTTTGGGGTCTCTTTTCCTTTGGAAGGAACTTTTGGGACATTTAGCAAGATCCAGCTTTCCAGAGTCCCTTAAAGTGTTCTCCAGAAAGGGGAATCATGGGATGCCTACTTGTCTCACTCCACAGTCAATAGAGAAAAATGCTTTTCCTTGGAACTAGTTGTACTTTTATGATTACTTCTTGTGACCAGCTGGCCACTGAAGAACCTCGGAGCCAACAGATGCAAGGGAGAATTCTGGCAGCATTATTCATGGTGCAAATTTAAAACTCCTGCTGGTTCTATGGAAAGCAGATAAATGCACACAGCTGAAAAATAGAGTAAATCCAGAACTTGAAATATGCCACAGAGACACTCTGTAACTATTTTCTCACAGCGTGTACACTTTCTGCTTTTTTCCTGTGGCCTTGAGCTTGGCCAACATTTTCATATTTTATCTTGAAATCTAAAAGTTGTTATTTTGTTGAGAATTAAGCAATCTCTGAATCTGGGGAAAATAATGATTAAAAAAAAAAAAGTATTTAGCTTCCTAATTCTCAAGAAAGGGTTTGCTGCCATTCCCATTTCTGGCCCAGTAGCTTTCCAAGGAGTTGAAAATGTCACTCAAATAAGTTAGTCCCCCAGGCTCAGTAGAATTGACAAAGATATGGACAGCCTACCCCAGAATATTTGGGCATTGCTGCCTCTAGCAGAGTGGGGGGCAGCTAGGGCTAGAAACAGGGTGGCCCTGCTGTGGTGCAGGCTGAGGAAGAGGAGGGAATCTGCCAACCAAGGTGACTGCAGCCTTGTCCCTCAACATGTGATCCCCAGACCGGCATTCTCACCTACAAGCTTGTTAGAATACAGCATCTCTGACTCCATCCCATGCCTTCTGAATCAGAATCTGCCTTTGACAAGATCCTCGGGTTTTGGTGCACACAAAGTCCCCTAGCATGGTTGTGCCCCAGGAGGACCCGGCAGGGCAACTGAATGGTCTCATTGAGATGAGAGGCTCCTTCCCTCACCCTCCATTAGAGTTTCAGTGATCCTCCCTAGATGTGTGGAAAGGCACTCCCAAGACCATCAGCATCAGTTATATCTTCTCTCTGTAAACACCATTCATCACCTTGTGACTTGTCAGAAAAGCAGATTCTGGTGGCTAAAATTAACAAGTCAGGAGATGACAGTTGTTGGCAAGGATATGGAGAAAGGGGAACCCTCCTACACTGTTGGTGGGAATGCAAGCTGGTGCAACCACTCTGGAAAACAGTATGGAGGTTCCTCCAAAAGTTGAAAATAGAGCTACTATATGATCCAGCCATTGCACCTCTGGGTATTTACCACAAAGATAAAAATGTGGGGATCCGAAGGGGTACGTGCACCTCAATATTTATAGCAGCAATGTCCACAATAGCCAAACTGTAGAAGGAGCCAAGATGTCCATCGACAGATGAATGGATAAAGATGTGGTATATTTATACAAGGGAATATTATGCAGCCATCAAAAGGAATGAGATCTTGCCATTTGCAATGACGTGGATGGAACTGGAGGGTGTTATGCTGAGTGAAATAAGTCAATCAGAGAAAGACATGCATCATATGACCTCACTGATATGAGGAATTCTTAATCTCAGGAAACAAATGGAGGGTTGCTGGAGTGGGGGTGGGGTGGGAGGGATGGGGTGGCTGGGTGATAGACATTGGGGAGGGTATGTGCTATGGTGAGCGCTGTGAATTGTGCAAGACTGTTGAATCACAGATCTGTACCTCTGAAACAAATAATGCAATATATGTTAAGAAAAAAAAAGAAGAAGATAGCAGGAGGGGAAGAATGAAGGGGGGGAAATCAGAGGGGGAGACGAACCATGAGAGATGATGGACTCTGAAAAACAAACTGAGGGTTCTAGAGGGGAGGGCGGTGGGAGGATGGGTTAGCCTGGTGATGGGTATTAAAGAGGGCACGTTCTGCGTGGAGCACTGGGTGTTATGCACAAACAATGAATCATGGAACACTACATCCAAAACTAATGATGTAATATACGGTGATTAACATAACAATAAAAATTTAAAGGAAAAAAACTATAAAAAAAAAAAAAAAGAAAAGCAGATTCTGGGTGCAGCCCAGGCCTTCTGAAAGAGAAACTCCAGGAGTTAAGCTATCTGTGTTTGAGCATGGATTCCTGGGGATTGTGATGCACACACATGAGAACCACTGGCTCGTGGCATGTGAGACATGAATGAAGTGGCCTCCAAGGCTTTGATCATACCCTCACTATCCCCATCTCCTTTCCTGGGCTTTCCACTCTGGGTCCTGGCTCTGCCAATACATCCATGGAAACTTCAAACACAGTTCTTGGCTCCAGGGGCACCTTTATCCCAAGTCTTATTCTAATGAGGTAGTAGGGATATACTTTTAAGCCATGCAAGTTGGAATTTAAAATTTTCCCAGAGAGACAGAAGGTACAGCAGGTATCATGGTTATGAGGCAGACAGTCATATACTGGGATAAAAGCAGAAAGATTGAAAGAATCCAAGATGCTAAAAGCATTAAGAATTCATAGCCTCATCCATGGACTATCAACCTGGACTTGGGGCGATAAATGAGTCTTCTTCCGGTTCCACCACTATAATTGGATTTCTGTTACATGCAGCCAGTCATAGGCCTAGCTGGTACAAATCTAATAAATTCAAGTATAGTTTCCTGGATTGTCATTTTTCTGATCTCATTTCTATAAACTTAACAGTCTGACCCCTATTTTTAGTCAAGTATCATCATTTAATAGTATCTTCTATATGTTCATTAGATCATATCCCTTAAGCCAGGGGTCAACAAAAGGGACTGATAATCAATATTTTAGGTTTTGCAGGCCATTTGGTCTCTGCCACTGTAGGGTGAATAAAAGTGCTGTGCCCCAATAAAACTTTATTTGTGAACTTTGAATTTTTTTACAATGTTCTCATGTCATGAAATATTTTTCTTCTTTTGATTTTTTCCTAACTGCAAAAACATGTAAAAACTATTTTTAGCTCATGGGTCTTACAAAAACAGGCAGCAGACCAGATTGGGTCTGCAGGTCATAGTTTGCTGACCTCTGCCTTAAACATATTAAAAAGAAAAATCCCAGATGATGCAGACCTTGCTCATAGGAGTTTTCCCTAATTCAAAGAAGATATGCAGACAAAAAGGTAAAAAGCCAACAACTAAAGTAGCACTTTAGTAAGGGGCAATGGTGGGGATTGGGCCCCAGCACTAATTTTTACCCCATTATAGATGTATTTATCACTGTTGCACAACTCTGGTGGGTGAAAGAGAGGCTGCTGAGTACTAAGGAAGAGGGAGAAAGAAGAAGCAGGAGTGTGTAACAAGTTGGAGAAGAGAAGGACGAATTAAAATGACCAGAGGCTTTGAACTGCAAAGAGAGAGAAATACTGTTCCATTCTTCAAGTTCAAGGCCACAAAGCTTCCCCACAGCTCCCAGATAGAACCATAAATATTGAGTTGACCTTGCTGAGGCTGATCTCCTTGGAATCCTCCATCATGTAGTTTGGAGGATGCTTTACATCCCTCCATATTCTGAACCCCCCACATCCAAGACAGAAACAAGTCCTTTTCACCTTTGGTTACTTAACTAGCTCAGTGTGGTCTGCTGCACAGGAGCTTCCGTACCATGAATTAGTTCATACAAGGTTAGCAAATGGGAACCAAGGTCACTGTCCCGCAGACATGTACTAGTTCAGACACTACTTTTCATGCACTATTATTAATCACTCTTCAGTGAACACTCTGTCACTACTACATTCTAGAACAAAGCTACATTAAAAAAAACCTTGGAAATATTTATAATTTGTAATGAGTAGCTTAGTATGTGAGAGAGTATGTTAGTTTCTTATTCCTGTTGTAGCCAACTACCACAGATTAGTGGTTTAAAACAAGACACATTTATTATGTTAATGGTTCTGGAGGTGAGAAGTTCAAAATCAAGGTGTTAGTAGGGCTGTATTCCTTCTGGAGAATCTAGGGGAGAACATTCCAGGTTTTGGAAGTTGCCTACATTTCCTGACCCACAGTCCACTCCATCTTCAAAGTCAACAGAATAGCACCTGCCAATCTCTCTCACTCTCTGACCTCTGCTTTGGTGGTCGTATCTCTTTCTCTGACTCTTCTGTCTTCCTCTTCCAATTTTAAAGGAACTTGTGATTGTACTGGGCCCCCCAGACTGAGGCTGTAGATCCAAAGATAATAAAGAGTTGATAATAAAATGAAGGCAAAAAATCATTTTGCCCAAATGACACAATTGCCCTAACATTTCTGATCTAGGACATTGGTCAAATATGGCAAATACAGTATTTGGATTGTGTTTTATGAAACCTTCAGGGGCTTATAAATGACATATTTAAAAACACCGTCCCTTTCCTACCTAACCCGTTTCTTCTTAAAAATACCATTTCAAAAAGAAATTCCATTTCTGAATTTCATTCAGTTTCTTAAATTTCACACTTAAAACTACAAGACAGTCTGCTGATTCCTGGGGCAGACGAATGACATGGACGATGTCATAAACCCTCAAAGAGGATTTCTTGGCCAGCTGTAATTGTGGCACCTCACTCACCAGAGCCGACCATAGGAAATCAACATCCACGCATCTTTTCTCTGTCATCTGAATCAGACTTGCCTGGATTTAGCAGCAAAAACGGTAAGAACTCCAACCCTGTGTCAGTGTTGAGACTTTGTCAGGGCCGCCAAACCGGAGTTTAAAAGGTTCAGTTTACTTATAATGCCACATATTCCTCTTTCTCTTAATTTAATGAGGAGCCAGAGAATTTAAAGTAGGAGAAGAAAGACAAATGGAAATTAAAAGTTTGTGCGTGTTGTTTCTTTCCCAGATTTGGTTTGTCCTGTGCCTCCTTCAAAAGCCAGAGCTGGTTCAAGAACTAAAGCTTAGATGGTTACTCTCTCAAACACATCAACATGGGTGGTCTGACCCCACCCGGTTATCTGTGGCCCCCACACTGACCAGGACATTCTTCATTGTTCACTTTCAATTCCCCTTACCCAGCAATTAATTTAACTTGTAAGACAGTCACCTTCCCTAGCCAAACGGTTGAAAGATGGAAGCGTCATCTTCCAAGAAGGCACGCATCTTAGACCCCATTAAACCTGAAACAGAAAATGTAAGAGGCTATGCCAGTTTCTCCTCCACTTTCAGAGTGGGCCCAGAACAGTGCTGTTGAACTTGAGCAATGTTTATGGCAAAAAGAAGTGATCAGAAGTAGGAAAGCACTGTGAAGAATAACAGTCCTTCATTTATGTAGTGATTTTATTTGCTTAGGAATCTAGTGAACGGAAAGAAAATTTCTGTTAACAGGAATGTCACCCAGCAGGGTGCATGGTAATAAAAATGTCACCATCAACTATGTTATTATAAGAAAATATGTTTTCTATATTTTGCCACTTGCATTTTATATCCCTTTAAAAGGAAGTGCAGAATAGCCTTATACAGAGGGTGGGTTTGCCTCTGAGACGTGCCAAGGCTCTGTTGAGACAGTCTTGTGAAATGCAGCTTCAAACTAGAAACAGCTCAGGTGTTCATCAGTTAAACGGATACATGAATTGTGGTGTGCCCATTCAACGGAATTCTATTCAGCAATTAGGAGGAGTAAACACACAATAGCAGGGATGAGTTTCAGAAGAATTGCACCGAATGAAAACAGATTTACACAAAAGAGTAGGTTCTGATTCCATTTTCATGAAGCTTTTTAAAACTAATCCATAGTGGGGGCAAGATGGCGGAGGAGTAGGAGACCTAGATTTCATCTGGTCTCAGGAATTCAGCTGAATAGGGATCAAACCATTCTGAACACCTACGAACTCAACAGGAGACCGAAGAAGAGAGTAGCAACAACTCTCTGAACAGAAAAGTGACCACTTTCTGGAAGGTAGGACGTGCGGAGAAGTGAATCCGAGGCGATATTCGGGAGGATAGACGGCGGGGGAGGGGCCTCCGCCGGCCACTTCTGGCAAGTGCTAGAGCCGCGGAACACAAAATCGGACCTTTTAGAAGTTTGCTCCGTGGAGGGACGTCGCTGCAGTGGCTAAGCGGGGGGTGGAATCCTCCCGGGACAGTGTGGTCTCAGGACCCTCGGGGTCACAGAGAGACCGGGGGTGCCTGAGTGCGCCAGAGCTCCCAGGTATCAGAGCGGGGAAGCCGGCTGCAGAGACGGAGCAGAGTCGCGGGCCCTCAGCTCGGGGTTGCTATAAACTGTGATCTGCGGCCCAGTCGGGGCACGGCTCCTCCAGCAGGGACCCAGCAGGCGGCAGATCCGGGGAGACTCCCCTTCCTTCCCGGGGAGGAGCGGTGCGGGAACGCACTGCAGGGATCTGCTGGGTTTGGAGACTCCGCGCGGGGTCGGGTGCCAGAGATAGCAACGCTCGGTCACAGGCCGGGTGAGCACGGAGTGCGGCCAGAGACCGGGGACACGGAAGTGACTGCTTTTCTTTGGGGGCACACTGAGGAGCGGGGCCCCGAGTTCTCAGCTCCTCCGGGTAGAGATTAGGAGGCCACCATTTCTGCCCTGGTCCTCCAAGGCTGTACGGAGAGCTTGCAGGGAACAAAAGCTCCTGAGAGCAAACCGGAGCAGCTTCCTTAGCCCGGACCGACAAGGGCGGGGCAATTCCGCCTCCGGCAAAGACATTTGGAAACCACAGCAACAGGCCCCTCCCCCAGAAGATCAGCACAAACAGCCAGCAAGCCAAGACCAAGTTGATCGATCAAGGAGAACGGGAGAACTCCAGCGCTAGGGGAATACTGCACATAAATTTTTCATTTTTAGAGTCATATTTTATCCCTTCATAGTAGTTACCCTTATTTTTGGCATATATATATAAGTTGTTCTCTCTTTAAAATTTTGAGGTACAGTTTCTTCTAACAGATCAAAATATACCCTAAATCACTAGTGTATGGCTTTGTTCTAGTCTCCTGCCTGATCATATTCTCTCCCTTTTTCCTTTTTATTTTCTTTTCTTAAATCTTCTTTCTTTTTTCAAACAACTTATCTTACCAAGTCCTTTTATAAAACCTTTTATAATTTTCATCTTTACAGTCATCTTCCATCCCTTCATTGTATCAACCCTTATTTTGTACATATATGTCTTTCTTCCTTTAAAATTTTAGGAGGCACTTTTTTCTAACAGACCAAAATACGCCCAAAATCTAGTGTGTGGCACTGATCTATGCACTAGCCTGATCATATTTGATCATATTCTGCTTTTTTTGTATTGTTTTGTTTTTGTTTTTATCTTTTTTTTTTCTTTTTTCTCTTTCTTTTTTCTTTCTTTCCCTTTCTTTTCCCCTGGTTTCAGGTCTTTTCTGATTTGTATACAGTATATTTGCTGGGGACGTTGTAAACCTGTTAGCATTTCGTTCTCTCATTCATCTATTCTCCTCTGGACAAAATGACAAGACGAAAGAAATCACCTCAGCAAAAAGAACAAGAGGTACTACCATCAGCCAGGGACCTACTCAATACAGACATTAGTATGATGTCGGACCTAGAGTTCAGAATCATGACTTTAAAGATACTAGCTGGGCTTGAAAAAAGCGTGGAAGTTATTAGAGAAACCCTTTCTGGAGAAATAAAAGAACTAAAATCTAACCAAATCGAAATCAAAAAGGCTATTGATGAGGTGCAATCCAAAATGGGGGCACTAACTGCTAGGATAAATGAGGCAGAAGAGAGAATCAGCGATATAGAAGACCAAATGATGGAAAATAAAGAGGCTGAGAAAAAGAGAGAGAAACAACTACAGGATCACGAGGGCAGAATTCGAGAGATAAGTGATACGATAAGACGAAACAACATTAGAATAATTGGGATCCCAGAAGAAGAAGAAGAGAGAGAGAGGGGGGCAGAAGGTATATTGGAGCAAATTATAGCAGAAAACTTCCCTAATGTGAGGAAGGAAACAGGCATTAAAATCCAGGAGGCACAGAGAACCCCTCTCAAAATCAATAAAAATAGGTCAACACCCCGACATCTAATAGTAAAACTTACGAGTCTCAGAGACAAAGAGAAAATCCTGAAAGCAGCTCGGGAGAAGAGATATGTAACCTACAATGGCAGAAACATTAGATTGGCAACAGACCTATCCACAGAGACGTGGCAGGCCAGAAAGGACTGGCAAGATATCTTCAGAGCACTAAACGAGAAAAATATGCAGCCAAGAATACTATATCCAGCTAGGCTATCACTGAAAATAGAAGGAGAGATAAAAAGCTTCCAGAACAAACAAAAACTAAAGGAATTTGCAAACACGAAACCAGCCCTCCAAGAAATATTGAGAGGGGTCCTCTAAGCAAAGAGAGAACCTAAAAGCAGCAAAGAGCAGAAACGAACACAGACAACAGACAGTTAACAGTCACCTTACAGGTAATACAATGGCACTAAATTCATACCTTTCAATAGTTACCCTGAATGTAAATGGGCTCAATGCCCCAATCAAAAGACACAGGCTATCAGATTGGATTAAAAAACAAGACCCATCAATATGCTGTCTGCAAGAGACTCATTTTAGACGCAAAGACACCCACAGATTGAAAGTGGGGGGGTGGAAAACCATTTACCATGCTAATGGACACCAAAAGAAAGCTGGGGTAGCAATCCTTATATCAGACAAACTAGATTTTAAAACAAAGATTGTAATAAGAGATGAGGAAGGACACTATATCCTACTTAAAGGGTCTATTCAACAAGAAGATCTAACAATTGTAAATATCTATGCCCCGAACATGGGAGCAGCCGATTATATAAGGCAATTAATAACAAAAGCAAAGAAACACATTGACAACAATACAATAATAGTGGAGGACTTTAACACCCCCCTGACTGAAATGGACATATCATCTAAGCAAAAGATCAACAAGGAAATAAAGACTTTAAATGACACACTGGACCAAATGGACTTCACAGACATATTCAGAACATTCCATCCCAAAGCAACGGAATACACATTCTTCCCTAGTGCCCATGGAACATTCTCCAGAATTGATCACATCCTAGGTCACAAATCAGGTCTCAATCGGTACCAAAAGATTGGGATCATTCCCTGCATATTTTCAGACCACAATGCTTTGAAACTAGAACTCAACCACAAGAGGAAAGTCGGAAAGAACTCAAATACATAGAGGCTAAAGAGCATCCTACTAAAAAATGAATGGGTCAACCAAGAAATTAAAGAAGAATTAAAAAAATTCATGGAAACCAATGAAAATGAAAACACAACTGTTCAAAATCTTTGGGATACAGCAAAGGCAGTCCTAAGAGGAAAGTATATAGCAATACAAGCCTTTCTCAAGAAACAAGAAAGGTCTCAAATACACAACCTAACCCTACACCTAAAGGAGCTGGAGAAAGAACAGCAAATAAAGCCTAAACCCAGCAGGAGAAGAGAAATCATAAAGATCAGAGCAGAAATCAATGAACTAGAAACCAAAAGAACAGTAGAACAGATCAACGAAACTAGGAGCTGGTTCTTTGAAAGAATTAACAAGATTGATAAACCCCTGGCCAGACTGATCAAAAAGAAAAGAGAAATGACCCAAATCAACAAAATCATGAATGAAAGAGGAGAGATCACAACCAACACCAAAGAAATACAAACAATTATAAGAACATATTATGAGCAACTCTATGCCAGCAAATTAGAGAACCTGGAAGAAATGGGTGCATTCCTAGAGATGTATCAACTACCAAAATTGAACCAGGAAGAAATAGAAAACCTGAACAGACCTATAACCACTAAGGAAATTGAAACAGTCATCAAAAATCTCCCAAGAAACAAAAGCCCAGGGCCAGATGGCTTCCCAGGGGAATTCTATCAGACATTTCAAGAAGAATTAATACCTATTCTCCTGAAACTGTTCCAAAAAATAGAAATGGAAGGGAAACTTCCAAACTCATTTTATGAGGCCAGCATTACCTTGATCCCAAAACCAGACAAAGACCCCATCAAAAAAGAGAATTACAGACCAATATCCTTGATGAACATGGATGCAAAAATTCTCACCAAAATACTAGCCAATAGGATCCAACAGTACATTAAAAGGATTATTCACCATGACCAAGTGGGATTTATTCCTGGGCTGCAAGGCTGGTTCAACATCCGCAAATCAATCAACGTGATACAATACATTAACAAAAGAAAGAACAAGAATCATATGATCCTCTCAATAGATGCAGAAAAAGCATTTGACAAAGTACAACATCCTTTCTTGATCAAAACTCTTCAGAGTATAGGGATAGAGGGTACATACCTCAATATCATAAAAGCCATCTATGAAAAACCTACAGCGAGTATCATTCTCAATGGGGAAAGGCTGAGAGCCTTTCCCCTAAGGTCAGGAACGCGGCAGGGATGTCCACTATCACCACTGCTAGTCAACATAGTATTAGAAGTCCTAGCCACAGCAATCAGACAACAAAAAGAAATCAAAGACATCCAAATCGGCAAAGAAGAAGTCAAACTCTCACTCTGCAGATGATATGATATTGTACGTGGAAAACCCAAAAGACTCCACCCCAAAACTGCTAGAACTCATACAGGAATTCAGTAAAGTAGCAGGATATAAAATCAATGCACAGAAATCAGTGGCATTCCTATACACCAACAACAAGACAGAAGAGAGACAAATCAAGGAGTCTATCCCATTTACAATTGCACCCAAAACCATTAGATACCTAGGAATAAATCTAACCAAAGAGGCAAAGGATCTGTACTCAGAAAACTATAAAATACTCATGAAAGAAATTGAAGAAGACACAAAGAAATGGAAAAACGTTCCATGCTCATGGATTGGGAGAATCAACATTGTGAAGATGTCAATGCTACCTAGAGCAATCTACACATTCAATGCAATCCCCATCAAAATACCATCCACTTTTTACAAAGAAATGGAACAAATCATCCTAAAATTTGTATGGAACCAGAAGAGACCCCGAATAGCCAGAGGAATACTGAAAAAGAAAAGCAAAGCTGGCGGCATCACAATTCCGGACTTCCAGCTCTATTACAAAGCTGTCATCATCAAGACAGTATGGTACTGGCACAAAAACAGACGCATAGATCAATGGAACAGAATCGAGAGCCCAGAAATGGACCCTCAACTCTATGGTCAACTTATTTTTGACAAAGCAGGAAAGAATGTCCAATGGCAAAAAGACAGTCTCTTCAACAAATGGTGTTGGGAAAATTGGACAGCCACATGCAGAAGAATGAAACTGGACCATTTCCTTACACCTCACACAAAAATAGACTCCAAATGGTTGAAAGACCTAAACGTGAGACAGGAGTCCATCCAAATCCTAAAGGAGAACACAGGTAGCAACCTTTTCGACCTTAGCCGCAGCAACTTCTTCCTAGAAACATCGCCAAAGGCACGGGAAGCCAGGGCAAAAATGAACTATTGGAATTTCATCAAGATAAAAAGCTTTTGCACAGCAAAAGAAACAGTCCACAAAACCAAAAGACAACCGACAGAATGGGAGAAAATATTTGCAAACGACATATCAGATAAAGGGCTAGTATCCAAAATCTATAAAGAACTTATCAAACTCAACACCCAAAGAACAAATAATCCAATCAAGAAATGGGCAGAAGACATGAACAGATATTTCTCCAAAGAAGACATCCAAATGGCCAACAGGCACATGAAAAAGTGCTCAACATCACTCGGCATCAGGGAAATCCAAATCAAAACCTCAATGAGATACCACCTCACACCCGTCAGAATGGCTAAAATTAACAAGTCAGGGAACGACAGATGTTGGCGGGGATGTGGAGAAAGGGGAACCCTCCTACACTGTTGGTGGGAATGCAAGCTGGTGCAACCCCTCTGGAAAACAGTATGGAGGTTCCTCAAACAGTTGAAATTAGAGCTACCGTTCGATCCAGCAATTGCACTACTGGGTATTTACCCCAAAGATACAAATGTAGGGACCCGAAGGGGTACATGTACCCCAATGTTTATAGCAGCAATGTCCACAATAGCCAAACTGTGGAAAGAGCCAAGATGCCCATCGACAGATGAATGGATAAAGAAGATGTGGTATATATACACAATGGAATATTATGCAGCCATCAAAAGGAATGAGATCTTGCCATTTGTAACGACGTGGATGGAACTGGAGGGTGTTATGCTGAGTGAAATAAGTCAATCAGAGAAAGACATGTATCACATGACCTCACTGATATGAGGAATTCTTAATCTCAGGAAACAAACTGAGTGTTACTGGAGTGGTTGGGGGTGGGAGGGATGGGATGGCTGGGTGATAGACTTTGGGGAGGGTATGTGCTACGGTGAGCGCTGTGAATTGTGCAAGACTGTTGAATCACAGATCTGTACTTCTGAAACAAATAATGCAACATATTTTAAGAAAAAAGAAAAAGAAGAAGATAACAGGAGAGGAAGAAAAGGGGAGTATGTCAGAGGGGGAGACGAACCATGAGAGATGATGGACTCTGAAAAACAAACTGAGGGTTCTAGAGGTTAGGGGGGTGGGGGGATGGGTCAGCCTGGTGATGGGTATTAAAGAGGGCACGTTCTGCATGGAGCACTGGGTGTTATGAACAAACAATCAATCATGGAACACTGCATCAAAAACTAATGATGTAATATATGGTGATTAACATAACAATAAAAAAATTTGAAAAAAAAAAAAAACTAATCCATAGTGGGGGAAAAAAATCAGAGTAGCAGTTATCTCTAATGAGAGCCTGGGGTTGGGGGAGTGGTCATAACTGACTGAGAAGGGGGGTGAGGAAACTTTCTGGGGTGATGGTCATGTTCCTTACTTTGATAAGGGTGTGAGTTGCAAAGGTGTCTGGATCTGTCAAAACTCGTGGAACAGTAACCCTAAAATTTATACATTTAATTATATGTTAATTTTACTTCAAAAGAAAAACACAACCATAAACAATTACTGGACTCCAGTTAATGGCATGTGATGACGTATTTAGGAGGAAGCATACTGATGTCTGCAACTTACTTTGAAATGCACCCAAAATGAGATGTATTGATGGGTGGCTAGATGGGTAAGCATGTGATAAAACAATTAGAGTGCAATATTAGTGGTGGAATCTGGGTGGGTGAACATTTTGCCCTGACTTGAGGGAAACTCACTTGCTCCTTTAAAGATGGATGCCAATCTTGATTTGCAATCAGCATCTGCCTTAGGCACTGCTGTGGGGATGTGCATTCACATGACACTTGCAATAGCAACCACAGTGGGTTTTCTGTGACTGCATCTTTGTTAAAGTCAGGGAATAAAGGACAGCCAAGGGAAGAGCTTTGTGAGGGCCAAGGTCCACCGCCCAGTGGCTGACACCCAACACCATTATGTCTGAGAGGTTGCACCAGCTCTGAGGTTCCTTCTAATCTGCTCCCGTGTGCTCTTCCAAGGCTGTTTCTCTCTTCTTCTTCATGAGCCCTCCTTCCAGCTAAACTGTGTGCTCCCTTTCTTTAGAATTCCTGAGTGCTGCCCAGAAACTTTCCCCTTCCACCTTCTGCTTCTACATCCCAGCTCTTCCCGCCCTGGGCAGCTGTGCCAGGTGCTCCTCATTGCAACTCTCCTCCATCTCGCAATTTGCATGTCTGTATCTTTCCCACCCTTCTCAGCACCGTACCCACACCACCCACCACTTCCCCTCTTCATTTCTCCCACCCCATCCCTTCCCTTCATCTCATCCATCACATGTACTTATTTTATTCCTCACTGAATGTATGTAAACATACTAATATGCATATATGCATATACATGTATACACATAGGTGGTGATCACATATTTATTTTGTTTACTTCTCTTCCCTCTATCTGCTCCATAGAGTGGACAACATGTCCATATTTTTTATTTATGCTTAGATGTAGGGCACAATGACCAGCGCATTTTTAGGCTCAGGATAAACAGCACTTGTCTGAATGAATAATGACTTCTCTTCTTCTCAGCCTGTTTTGGCTCTTACCTATTCAAATAGTTGAGCTTAAAAGCCTAGCTCAAGTTCCAACTTTAAAAAAAATAATAATAATTCTATTATTTTTGTTTTTCTTCTAGGCACATCTGTTTCTCAAAGGATTTGTAAGCTCTCTGAAGGCTACAACCAAGTTTTATATCCCTATTACAATATTTTATGCACAGGAGGAAATCATAAACATCTATGGAGTGATTATTTTCTGTCAAGGAGAAGATTCGTTTTCATTTTTCTTTTTCTTTTGTTATTGAAGTGTAGCTAACACACAAGATTACATTAGTTTTAGGTGTATAGAATAATGATTTGACAATTCTATATGTTATGCTATGTTTACCACCAGTGTAGCTATCATCTGTCACATACGTTATTACAATACCATTGACTATGTTCCCTATGCTGTACCTTTCATCCCCAATGGCTTATTCAATCCATTCCTGGAAGCCTGTACTTCCTTCTCCCCTTCCCCCATTTTGCCCATCCCCCCAAGTCCCTCCCCTCCAGCAGCCATCATATAGCTCTCTGTATTTATGAGTCTGTTTCTGCTTTTTGTTTGTTTACTTCTTTGTTTTGTTTTTTTAGATTTCCCATATACGTGAAATCATATGGTATTTGTCTTTCTATGTCTGACTTATTTCATTTAGCAAAATAGCCTCTAGGTCTATCCATGATTTTGGGAAAGACAAGATCTTATTGTTTTTTATGGCTGAATGAAATTCCATTGTATGTATATATATCATCTTCTTTATCTATTCATCCATCAGTGGACACTTGAGTTGCTTCCCTATCTTGACTATTATAAATGATGCTGCAATAAACAGAAGGGTACATATATCTTTTTGAATTAGTGTTTTCATTCTCTTTGGGTAAATACCAAGTAGTGGAATTACTGGATCATATGGTAATTCTATTCTTAATTTTTAGAAGAATCTCCATACTGTTTCCCACCGTGTTTGCACCAGTTTGCATTCCCACCAACAGTGCATGAGGGTTTAGCTTGGGACTGTTTTTAATAGTAAATGCTTCATACCACTGCAAACTCTTCTCTAATTTTTTCAGAAATTAAATACGCGATGGTCTTAGTAGACTTCAGAATATAGTGCCTTCAGGAGCCACAAACATACAGGAAGGATTTTAAAAGGTACTGAATCTAGACCTCTGAGGACTTCTGCTTTATTGAATTCTTAGAATATTCCTGGGTCCTTGTCCTGCCCTCCCCCAGTAGTCCTTCATTTCACTGCAGACAGATGAGCACATGGAACAAGCAAACTCTAGAGGTAAGCTGCCTGGTGTCTTCATTGTGGACAGGTGCAGGCATAGAGCCAGGCCTGGGCCCCAGCAAGGGACCCTCCTCAGCCCCGTCTTAGCGCTGACTCTTGGCCCTCGCTGTGCCCTCTCTGGGCCACAGGTTCCTCCTCTCTGCCCTTGAGGATGAAAACCACCTCCAGTGAGGTGTCTCAGAACCTAAGAGAAGATGTTTAATGGTTTTCTCAACTACATTGTATAGTATTTATAAATTGCTTACACTTCCATCCTTTGGTATCCACTTACCAATTGTCCAAGTCCTAGGACCCTCCCAGTGATGAGAAGGGTTGCTGAGGCCTTGGATGCTAACAGATCCTGGGAGACTCTCATGGGGATCCAGGTGGCAGAGAAAGATGGTGCTGGCAATGCCCAAACTGAGGAATGGGATGTGAAGGAAGAGGCAGTATAAGAAGTCCCATTCAATCAGAGACAGATGGTCACATTGGCAGAGGAGGACCAGTTAGCTTACTGAGCTCTCAACAGCCGCCTTTCCATTTCATTTAGCAACTGGCATGTTATTTAAAGATCCACTGATTGGTATGTATCAGTCTGTAAGACTTGTTTTGCAGCCAATGTCCTGAGATGCACATGAGTGTACACACACACACACACACCATGCACCAACCCACCCTTACCTCCCCCTCTTTCCACACAGCCTTGCATCTACTCTTCTGTCCTAAACTAGCTCTTAATAGATTTTACTCATAGTAAAATAAAACTTTTAAAAGGTCAAACTTTCTTTGCTTTCCTTTTTTTTTTTTTTTTGATCTGGGGTGAAAAAATATCATCTCTTTGAATGATACAATGTACGCTCTACCTAGTAAAATAAACAGAACCAGAAACATTTCTCCTTGTGCTATTCTTTCATCAACATTTAGGGACTGACACTGACATGGTTTTAATAAGAGCAAGGTTCTGAGGAGTCAGACAGGCTTCAGTTTAAATCTTCTGATGCTCATGACTTTGGACAAATTGCTTAAATGTCATTAAGCTTTAATTTTTGCACCTGTAAATCGAGCATAATTCATAGTGCCTAGTGCATAATGAAATAAGGCATTTAGCACAATGCTAGGCACATAGGATGAACCCAAGCAATCATTACTACTCCCTGTTTTCATGATCACTATGACCTCTCAGTTTCACTTCCCTCTCAAAGTGAGGATAAAAGCCACATCCTAGAGTTAGATGACACAATCTGGATGACGCAGTCAGGGTCACTTTGAATCCCTGGATCTGGCCCATGGACACCCAGGATGGACAGTGGAACCAGGAAGATGGGTGGGAAGTGTCAAGAACTTGTTACAGAGAAAATGGATGTTGCCGTTTATGCTATTGTCAGCAATTATATTGCTATTAACATTGCTGCCCAGACCTTGTTGGCCAGGGAATTATTATGAAGATCTATAGCCCGAAAAACTTAAAGCTTATGGGGACAAAGAATCATCTTCAAGAATCTATACATCAAGGTCATACAAAATGTGTGGGCTAATCTTCAGTTTTAATTTAAAATTACTGTGTCAAACTTCATTTATTTAGATGAGCTATAGGAACATGTGTTTGTCTTGTTGGGAGAGAAAAGAAGGTGAGTCTGAAGATAACGAACTACAGAATGTTTTAAATGGTAATGTTGCAGACACTCTGTGACCACTCCCCCTTCCCAATCCATAAGCCCTACTTTCTAATCCTCCTTCCAGTGCTTAGGCTAGAGATGGTCATGTTGTCCAATTCTAGCCAACTGAGTATAAAAACACTGCACGGTGAGCGACCTGGATGGTCCCTTCAAAAATGACAAGCTTAGGATATGGTTCTGGTAAAAACAAATAAATAAATAGTAGTAGTAATTTTGAACAAAATATGAAAAACAGCTATTTGAAGGCACTGGGGAGTGACTGAAATCAGGCAGAAACTGCAGGGACTTAACCCTTTAAAGGAAGAAATTATTTGGATGAGATTTATGTTTATTCATATTTTCCCTGAACACACACCCAATTCACAGAGTGTGGGGTAACTAAAACACTGGCAGACAGTCCTTGTATTACTGACTAGAAGTGTCAAAGGATGGAGTTCAGGGTTTGCACAGCTGGAAATTAAGAGGGTAATCTTAGAAAACAGGAAGCCCCAGGGAAGAGCCCCCAAGTCATCTAAATGTAAGCAACACTTAAAGCTTTGACTAACCCCCTGAAATACGTGCATGAGGGAGAATCCAAGAAACCTGGAGGAAATTAATAGATGATGAACCAGAGGGCTGAGCATGCATGTCTGCCATTGACCACCACAGGGGAGACAGAGTTTAAAGTTTAAGTACCATCAAGTTAGGAAGGCTTGGTAAATACATGGGCTTTTCACTGAAATCCCCCCAAAAGCCACACCTTATGTGGCTTTTATGTCCCAGAAAAAAAGGAATTTACTCTACAATTAAGGAGGAAAACAATAAAAGATACATGCCTTAATAAAGCATAAGACCAAGTCTTCATGAATTCTATATAATCAACTAGGAATTTAACAGCCTGGTAGAACAAAAGTCAAACTCACAAAACAGAGGAAAATTATACAAACTAGAGCCTCCAAGGTGTGTCAAAGTCCACCATACAATTTAAAATACTAGACATTGAAAGAAATAGGAAAAAAAATGACCCATAATTAAAAAAATTAAAAACAGGTGTTGAAAGGAATCAAGTAGTGTAATTAACAGATAAAGATTTAAAGAAACTATTATAAGCACATTCAAAGAGCTAATGAAAAAGATAGTCTTATTGAATAAACAATCTCAGCAAAGAAATGGAAGCTGTAAAAAAAAAATGGAAATTCTGATACCGAAAAGTACAATATCTGAAATGAAAACTTTACATTATGAATTTGAAAGCATATGGGAAATGGTAGGGAAATAGGTCAGTGAACTTATGAACTTGAAAAAACTCAGTAGAAATTAATCAGTCTGAAAAACAGAAAGATACATAGTTTCAGAATGAATAAACAAAGCTTCAGTATATATATATATAATTGGATATATATAAAAATATATAATTGGAGTCTTAGATGCAGAGAAGAAAGAGAATGTAACAATGAAGTATTTGATGAGATATTTCACAAATTTCCAAAATTTTGTTAAGATTTTTCAGGTCCAAGAATTTTAGTGAGCCCCCAGCACATAAGTACAGGCAAAACCATAACTACGTTTCTTATAGTCAAACTGATGAAAAGCAACAAAAAGGAGAATATCTTAAAAGTACTAGAGAAAAAACAAACTGATCTCTTATCAGAAACAATGCAAACCAGAAGACAATGGGACGATATTTTTAAAGTACTAAAACGAACAAACAAAAAAGCCACTGTCAACACAAAATATTATGTCTGGATAAAATATTCTTCCAGGATGAAGAAGAAATAAACACATTTTCAGATAAAAGAAAACTAAGATAATTCAGTGCCCGCCGCTGTGCGCTGTACTGGTGCTAAAAGAAGCTCTCAGGTGATGGGAAATGACACCAGATGGAAATCTGGACCTCCAAAAAGAAACAAAAACACCTAAAATGGTAAATATGTGAATAAGTATAAAAGATGACATTTACTCAGTTCCCTCAAAAACAACTGGCTCTTTCAAGCAAAGACTATGACATTGTATTATAGGACTCACAAATTCTGTAAATATAAAGTATGTGACAAAAATAATACAAAAGAGGTTTAATGGAATTATACTGTTTCAAGTTCTTTGTTATTTTATACAAAGTGGTCCAGTATTAAGCCTAAACAAGCTGATTAGATATAATTTCTAAAGCAACAACTAAATAATACAAAAGGATTATCAGTAAACACCCAATGAGAAGTCTGGCTCCAGGCCAAAACGTGTGTGACTTTCAGGTTTGACCACAGGTAATTGCAAAGACTTAGCTAATAGGCGTCATGGGGGAAGCTGCCCCCCCCCACAGTGGACTTGGGGCATGGCCAGTGCACAGCAGTCTCCGAAGGGAGGTACAGTCAGGACTCAGGGTCCCCGGGTTGGACGTGCTCCTTGCATATTTGCACTCCTAGCCCTGGGTGTCTTCATTCCCAGGTCTCTTTACCTGTGGCCCAGGACAGAGATGTTTCCAGGCACCTCTGCTGAGGTCTCCTTACCGGTGGGGCTGGGGGCCAAGGGGAGCCTTGAAGACTTTTCCTCACTCTGACTCCGTCCACTCCTAGCTTTCTACCTCTCCACCTCTCCGCCTCTCCACCTCTCCACCTCTCCACCTCTCCACCTCTCCCCACCTCAGAACTCATAAAATTGCTGGAGCCTTTTGTTCAGGGCTTCATCCACAGTGAGACCTCTTCCATGCCTGTGCTGATCTAGCTGACCCTCTAGCAGTACACCTTCCATGGGAAAAAAAATGAAAATGGGGTTCAGCACTTTCTCTGGTTTTAGACTCTGGCTTACAGAGACTGTCTCATGAAGTGATTAAAGGTTTCGTTGTTTCTTTCATTTTGGCTTATTGTTGCTTCAATCAGCTACTCCAACATCTGACAGTTTCTCTCTCTCTCTCTCTCTCTCTCTCTGTCTCTCTGCCTGGTTATCTCTCTCTCTTTCCAGCTCAACTGAGCTCCTGACACTCAAGAGAAAAATAAAAATGCAATAGTAAAATATACTTAAAAACTTCTGTTAAGAGATTGGAAAGACAAGCCACATCCTGGGAGAAGATATTTGCAAAACAAATATCTGATAGAGGAATGCTATCCAAAATATACAGAGAACTTTTAAAACTCAATACTAAGACTACAAGCAACATTTTTAAAAATGGGCAAAAGACCTGAACATGCACGTCATCAGAGAAGATATACAGATAGCAAATAAGCAAATGAAAAGATGTTCCACATCATGTCATCAAGGAAATGTAAATTAAAATAACAATGAGACACCACCACGTAGCTATTAGAATGGCCAAAATCCAGAGCACTGACGACAGCAAGTGCAGGAGAGAACATGGAGCAACAAGCGCTCTTAGTCATTGCTGGTGGGAATGTAAAATGACACAGTCACTTTGGAATCCAGTTTGGCAGTTTTTAACAAAGCATATTCTTATCGTATGGCCCAGTAAGCACACTCCTAGGTATTTACCCAAATGAGTTGAAAACTTATGTCCACACAAACACCTGCATGCAAAAGTTTGTATTTTATTGACAATTGCCAAAACTTGGAAGCAACCAAGATGTCCTAAGATAGGTGAATATGTAAACAAAATGGTGGTACATCTGGACAATGGAATAGGATTCAGTGTTAAAAAGAAATGAGCTATGAAGCCATGAAAAGACATAGAGGAACTTTAAATGCATATTGCTAAGTCGGTCTTGAAAATCTACATACTGTGTGATTTCATCTATAGGACATTTGAGAAAAAACAAAACTACAGAGACAGTGAAAGTTCAGTGGTTGTCAGGGGTTCAGGGCAGCGGGGAGGGAGAGGGGAAAGGCGGAGCACAGGGAATTTTAGGAGAGTGAAACTACCCTGTAAGATACTGTATTGATGGATACATGTCGTTACACATTTTTCAAAGCCCATAGAATCCACAACGAAAAGAGTGAACTTTAATGTAAACTATGGACTTTGGTTAACAATCATGTATCAGTATTGGCTTATCAGGTGTACAAAGGTACCACACCAATGCAAAATGTTGATAACAGGGAAATTGTGGGGTTAAGTATTGAGAGATTATATGGGAACTCTTTGTACTTTCAGCTCAATTCTTCCATAACTCTAAAACTGCTCAGAAAAAAGTCTAATAATTAAAAAAAAGAATACTTGATCAACCCAAAATGAAACAAGAAAAGAGAAGAAGAAAGACAAACACACAGATAAGAGAGGCAGAAAACGAATAAAACGACAGGCCTCCACCCGATGGACTCGTACCCCGTCAACGTGGGTTTCCAGCCCCGGATGGACTTGTACTCCATCAACATGGGTTTCTAGAATGGACAACCCAACCCATTGTGGTAGAAGCAGAAGGGTGCTTATCTCTGGGGTAAGAACAGAGTGGAAGGGAGCTCAGGAAACGTGCCAGGTGGTGGCACGTTCTGTGTCTTGATTGGAGAGGTGGTTATGCGGTGTATATGCTTTTCATGGCTCATCAGATTGTATCATTGGGATTCGTAACTTTCTCTGCACATAAATCCTTACTTCAATGTTTTAAAAAATAAAATAAAAAAGGACTTCCCCAGTGGGCCATGCCACATGCATGAGGATGAAAGCCACAGGCTGGTGATGAAGGACCAGAAAGATAGAAGGAGCCTGAGAGCAAAGCCAGAGCCCCTACCTCTGAACTCTGGCAACAGACAGAAATAAGCATTATGTTAACCAGGCTTTATTACATGCAGGCAAATCCACGGCTAAATATTACAAGTTCACCTCACATACAAGTAAAACCAGAACCAAATGCCCAGACCAGATATTGATTCATTTGCATTCATGTAAGAATTATTTATGATTCATATCTATTTTCCACAAATACATGTAAGCATTAAGATAAGTCCCCCAGGAGATGAATTTTTAGCATGCTACAGCTGAACATCTCTCATGAACCTCATTTCCCCAGTAAACCTTTATTTATTTATTTATTTTCAGTTTGTTTCCTTGTTTGTTCAGCTAACCCATGAGTTGATTCCAGACCTTGTGACTTCAAATTTCGAAATAACAAGGCCCAAATGAATCATCTTTTCCTATGCTCTGAAAGGATAAATGCCTCATGTTGAAGACCTTCAACATGCAGCTGAAGTAAACAAATAACATTTAATTTCAGCCACAAACCATTAAACATCAAATCCAGTCTCTGCAAGCATTGAAGAAGCCATTCTGGTTATCTGGTCTCCTCTGTGCAAAGGAAAAAAGCCTTTTAATGAAAAGCCATGACTTTACTGCCAACACTGGTTTCACTTCCAACTTGGCATCTGCAGTAACCGAGAGCTTTTCTAAGGTTGTTTTTATTTATGAATTTTAATAACATGAAAGGTTGTTTCCAGAGTGAAAAGCTGCTTCCTTAAAAGTGCATGGTTTAAAACCAAAGGGTAGGGTTTGACTTGACAATCTTGAAGAAAGAAATGTAGTTAGATGATTTGCAGGAGGGCAGAGAGTGGTAAAAGAGATAACCCAATAATGTGAATTTTAAGAGTCCAAACTGTGTGGGGGAGAGGCAGGGAACAGACAGGGAGCCCCTTTCTTCATGGTATTATTGGATATTTTGATGGAGGTCAGCAAAATGAAGGGGATTAGTAATTCCTGTGCTGCCCTGGAGGGAGGTAGAGAGAGGAGTGGTTGCCCAAGGGGAACCTCCCCAAGCTGAGCAAGAAGATATAGACAATGGAGAAAATTTGTACACTACCAGGCTAACTTCAGGGTCATTCACTTTTTATTACCTCTGAAATAATGAAGTCCAACTCAGTCATGGTTCCCTGTTCCATAAAAAATACTGATCACAACGTGTAAACCTTTATTTCATCTATAACATCACTAAGCAGGAGTTTAAAATCAACTTAATGGTGGTTTCCAGAGGGGAGGGGTGGGAATGGGGGAAATAGGTGAAGGGGATTAAGAGTACACTTAGCATGATGAGCACTGAGTAATGTCTAGAATTGGTGAATCACTCTATTGTACACCTGAAATGAATATAACACTGTGTGTTAAATATAGTGGAATTAAAATAAAAAATAAATATAAGATACAAAATGCAATCAATTTAATGAGGTATCATTTACGTACAATAAAATGTACCCATTTTACATGTATGGTTTGATGAGTTTTGACAAATACCAACACTCATGTAACCATCACCCAGTCAAAATAGAGTGTTTTTCTCCATGAGGGTCCCTCAAGGTCTTTTGTGGTCAATCCTCACCCCCACTTTCATATAACCACTGATCTACTTTCTCAGACAATAGAACAGTGTTACCCAGTCTAGAATTTCACAGACATGGAATCATGTAAGGTGTGTACTCTTACGTGTCTGGTTTACTTTGCAAAACATAATACTTTTGAAATTCACCCATGTCATTGTGTATATCAAAAGACGTCTTCTTCTTTTCTTGATGAGGAATATCCCACTGTAAGGGCAAACCTCAATCTTTACCCATTCACCTGCTGAAGAATATCTGGATGGTTTTCAGGCCGACACACAAACATGCCAGCTTGTTCAAAACAGAATAAGGATGACCACTTTGGGGATCAATGAGGACGTGATTGTGGGATATGCAGGTGGGGTGCACATGCCACAGTCTCTCTGGGGATGGCAGGCAGCTTTTGAGCAGCTCCAGACCCAGGACGTGTGTGTGTGTGTGTGTGTGTGTGTGTGTGTATGTGTGTGTGTTGGGGGTGTACATAAGCTTTAGTATGTTCATTTGGACATAAGATATTATTAAAACTACCCACCATTGCTTAACGCTCCACCTTTCCTATCTTGAACAGGTTGAGAGGACAACCAGTCTAACTTGTTGCTGGTTGGCACTCTTTGAATTGTACCTCCCCTTCACTTTAATAGGAGTCAGGGAAACCCATGATTAAGACTGACACTGCAGGATTCCACCCCTACTTCATTAGCTGGCAGCTGTGTGACCATGGGCAAGTTTGTCAACTTCTTTATCTATTAAGTGGGAATAGTAATAGTGCCTGTTTCTCAATAAATACTACTTCCATATCTGGTAAGTAGTAAAAGTTAAATGATTGGTTTCCCATACATAACTTTTACAACATGTCATATGAAATAGCATATTCAGTTGGTCTTTAATTTAAAAAATATTTGCAACTTGGGGCACTTGGGTGGCTCAGTCAGTTAAGCATCTGACTTTTGATTTCAGCTCAGGTCATGATCTCAGGGTTGTACGATTGAGCCCCTTGTCAGGCTCCTTGCTCAGTGGGGAATCTGCTCGAGATTCTCTTTCTCTCCCTCTGCCCCTCCTCCCACATGCACTCTCTCTATCTCTAAAAATAAATAAAATCTTTAAAAAAGATATTGAATATTTGCTATTCAACTATATGTAAAGCACTGTGTGAAGCATGATACAGATGCAGTCCCTGCCCTCTAGCACCTTATCATCTCTTAGGAATACATACGCATGTAACCTCTGAGCCAGCACTCAAGAAACTAAGTGATGAGGATTATAACAAACCAGAAAGAGAATTCCTTCCTCGGGGCCCAGCTTCCTCCTGAGAAAATCGGGCCATGAGCTGTGGAGGAAGGAAGGGGTGCCTCACCTGGGTGTAAGGACAGACGAGGATGCTGTCTGTGCTCAACCCATAGCCCTTAGACTTTTCACCATGAGTGGGGTCAAATCCTATCTGCCTGTGTCTGTATCCCTGTACCTGATGGCTTCCCCAGCCCTTCTGCCCACATGTTGGGTTGTCTGGAAGTGCCAGGAATTACTCATCACCAACCTTGGGAGCAGCCCTTTATCCGTTATGGATGGGATTTGTATAAATATCCTGGTTCCCTTGTTCCACAGGTGGAATGATCGGCTGTGCTTTGCAACATTTCCTAGAGTTTCCATTGGTTACAAGACTCTATAACTATTTCTCGTACTTCCCAATAAAGTACTTGCTTTGGAATCCTTGTCTCTAGCTCTGCCTCTGGGATCTAGAGTGGAAGGAGCTTGGAGGCCAGGCAGACATGATGGCGACAATCCAGGGAAGCTGTAGTGAAGGCCTGAGTATGGACAGCGCCCTGAGTCGGACAGTGTCGGGGAGAGCAGAGTGTGGAGGGGCAGTTGATGGTCTCAGGCTGCTGGTGGGGGAGAGAGAGGTTACAGACATTATAGGTGCAAACAGGACCACCCGGGGGTGGCGTTGGCTTACCTTGCCTGTTATATTACTCCAATCCCTCTCGTCAGTCAGATTAGGTGTATTAAATGCATTTTTAACTTACAGTATTTTCAACTTACAATGGCTCTAGTGGGACACAATCCCACTATAAGTCAAGGAAGATCTGTATTACAAAAATCATTATCCAGGTAAATCATTCAATAGGGAAAAGAAGTATTTCCAGTCATGCAAGGATGCAGGAAAAATCTACTCTTCGATGACGCCCTCAGAAAAAGACGAAAACCAAACAACAAAACACTTGGTATTTAGCTCCACTCTCATGAAATCCAGGAGCACTGGGAATTAGGGGAAGGGGAATGGAGAAGAGGATCATGTAAAATTCATAGTATCTAAATAGGCATTGATTAAAAAAATATGTAGAAATCGAACACTAAAATTCAGATGCAATCAAGGTGAGTGATGGTGTTGGGGGTTGGTGTTGTTTGAGAAGAAGAGAGAAGAAATCACAGATTGCCACAGTTCTTGTCATTTTTTTTCAGGGAGAAGGACATAGTTATGAATTAACATTAAATATTGTTGGGGAAATACAGGTTTAAGTATGTGAGGCAAAAATTAAGATGAAGTGTTTGAAGAATACAAGCAGTTCTTACAGAGTTCCATACTATTAAGGGGGAAAGTAGACAAAAAAATGTCAAGCAAGCCTATAATTGATAAAGAGGGAGAAAGAAAGAGAGAGACCGAGAGAGAATAGAAGCACCAAGAAAACATGATAAATAGAATATACAAAATAAGCCACCGAAAATTTACTAGTAATCTCAGTAACTGTGAATAGGTTAGATCTCCCATTAAAAGACAGTCTTTTGATTGGATAAAAGGGGGGGGGAAATAGTGAAATCCAGCTTTGTTTTTTGCAAGAGAAAAACAAGGAGACAGGAAGCTGAAAATATTTTAAATATTTAAAAATGAAAAAGTATTCATCAAATGCAACCGTTTAATCAGATATATCAGTTGCAATAGTTTGACGAAATATGATATGAACATGTTCAGAAAGTTCTATTTCATGTTGGTAAAGGATCTGCCAAATACACATCAATCCCTTAACCATACAGTTTTAAGTAGAAAGCAAAAGCGATAGAAATACGAGGGGGGATCAGAGCAGAAATCAATGAACTAGAAACCAAAAGAACAGTAGAA
>NW_027397091.1:20042072-20148825 GCF_003265705.2 Callorhinus ursinus
ATCAGAGCAGAAATCAATGAACTAGAAACCAAAAGAACAGTAGAACAGATCAACGAAACTAGGAGCTGGTTCTTTGAAAGAATTAACAAGATTGATAAACCCCTGGCCAGACTTAGAAAAAGAAAAGAGAAATGACCCAAATCAACAAAATCATGAATGAAAGAGGAGAGATCACAACCAACACCAAAGAAATACAAACAATTATAAGAACATATTATGAGCAACTCTATGCCAGCAAATTAGAGAACCTGGAAGAAATGGGTGCATTCCTAGAGATGTATCAACTACCAAAATTGAACCAGGAAGAAATAGAAAACCTGAACAGACCTATAACCACTAAGGAAATTGAAACAGTCATCAAAAATCTCCCAAGAAACAAAAGCCCAGGGCCAGACGGCTTCCCGGGGGAATTCTATCAGACATTTCAAGAAGAATTAATACCTATTCTCCTGAAACTGTTCCAAAAAATAGAAATGGAAGGGAAACTTCCAAACTCATTTTATGAGGCCAGCATTACCTTGATCCCAAAACCAGACAAAGACCCCATCAAAAAAGAGAATTACAGACCAATATCCTTGATGAACATGGATGCAAAAATTCTCACCAAAATACTAGCCAATAGGATCCAACAGTACATTAAAAGGATTATTCACCATGACCAAGTGGGATTTATTCCTGGGCTGCAAGGCTGGTTCAACATCCGCAAATCAATCAACGTGATACAATACATTAACAAAAGAAAGAACAAGAATCATATGATCCTCTCAATAGATGCAGAAAAAGCATTTGACAAAGTACAACATCCTTTCTTGATCAAAACTCTTCAGAGTATAGGGATAGAGGGTACATACCTCAATATCATAAAAGCCATCTATGAAAAACCTACAGCGAGTATCATTCTCAATGGGGAAAGGCTGAGAGCCTTTCCCCTAAGGTCAGGAATGCGGCAGGGATGTCCACTCTCACCACTGCTATTCAACATAGTATTAGAAGTCCTAGCCACAGCAATCAGACAACAAAAAGAAATCAAAGGCATCCAAATCGGCAAAGAGGAAGTCAAACTCTCACTCTTTGCAGATGATATGATACTGTACGTGGAAAACCCAAAAGACTCCACCCCAAAACTGCTAGAACTCATACAGGAATTCAGTAAAGTAGCAGGCTATAAAATCAATGCACAGAAATCAGTGGCATTCCTATACACCAACAACAAGACAGAAGAGAGACAAATCAAGGAGTCTATCCCATTTACAATTGCACCCAAAACCATTAGATACCTAGGAATAAATCTAACCAAAGAGGCAAAGGATCTGTACTCAGAAAACTATAAAATACTCATGAAAGAAATTGAAGAAGACACAAAGACATGGAAAAACGTTCCATGCTCATGGATTGGGAGAATCAACATTGTGAAGATGTCAATGCTACCTAGAGCAATCTACACATTCAATGCAATCCCCATCAAAATACCATCCACTTTTTTCAAAGAAATGGAACAAATAATCCTAAAATTTGTATGGAACCAGAAGAGACCCCGAATAGCCAGAGGAATACTGAAAAAGAAAAGCAAAGCTGGCGGCATCACAATTCCGGACTTCCAGCTCTATTACAAAGCTGTCATCATCAAGACAGTATGGTACTGGCACAAAAACAGACGCATAGATCAATGGAACAGAATCGAGAGCCCAGAAATGGACCCTCAACTCTATGGTCAACTTATTTTTGACAAAGCAGGAAAGAATGTCCAATGGCAAAAAGACAGTCTCTTCAACAAATGGTGTTGGGAAAATTGGACAGCCACATGCAGAAGAATGAAACTGGACCATTTCCTTACACCACACACAAGAATAGACTCCAAATGGTTGAAAGACCTAAACGTGAGACAGGAGTCCATCCAAATCCTAAAGGAGAACACAGGTAGCAACCTTTTCGACCTTAGCCGCAGCAACTTCTTCCTAGAAACATCGCCAAAGGCACGGGAAGCCAGGGCAAAAATGAACTATTGGGATTTCATCAAGATAAAAAGCTTTTGCACAGCAAAAGAAACAGTCCACAAAACCAAAAGACAACCGACAGAATGGGAGAAAATATTTGCAAACGACATATCAGATAAAGGGCTAGTATCCAAAATCTATAAAGAACTTATCAAACTCAACACCCAAAGAACAAATAATCCAATCAAGAAATGGGCAGAAGACATGAACAGACATTTCTCCAAAGAAGACATCCAAATGGCCAACAGGCACATGAAAAAGTGCTCAACATCACTCGGCATCAGGGAAATCCAAATCAAAACCTCAATGAGATACCACCTCACACCCGTCAGAATGGCTAAAATTAACAAGTCAGGGAACGACAGATGTTGGCGGGGATGTGGAGAAAGGGGAACCCTCCTACACTGTTGGTGGGAATGCAAGCTGGTGCAACCCCTCTGGAAAACAGTATGGAGGTTCCTCAAACAGTTGAAATTAGAGCTACCGTTCGATCCAGCAATTGCACTACTGGGTATTTACCCCAAAGATACAAATGTAGGGACCCGAAGGGGTACATGTACCCCAATGTTTATAGCAGCAATGTCCACAATAGCCAAACTGTGGAAAGAGCCAAGATGCCCATCGACAGATGAATGGATAAAGAAGATGTGGTATATATACACAATGGAATATTATGCAGCCATCAAAAGGAATGAGATCTTGCCATTTGCAACGACATGGATGGAATTGGAGGGTGTTATGCTGAGTGAAATAAGTCAATCAGAGAAAGACATGTATCACATGACCTCACTGATATGAGGAATTCTTAATCTCAGGAAACAAACTGAGTGTTACTGGAGTGGTTGGGGGTGGGAGGGATGGGATGGCTGGGTGATAGACTTTGGGGAGGGTATGTGCTACGGTGAGCGCTGTGAATTGTGCAAGACTGTTGAATCACAGATCTGTACTTCTGAAACAAATAACGCAACATATTTTAAGAAAAAAGGAAAAGAAGAAGATAACAGGAGAGGAAGAAAAGGGGAGTATGTCAGAGGGGGAGACGAACCATGAGAGATGATGGACTCTGAAAAACAAACTGAGGGTTCTAGAGGGTAGGGGGGTGGGGGGATGGGTTAGCCTGGTGATGGGTATTGAGGAGGGCACGTTTTGCATGGTGCACTGGGTGTTATGAACAAACAATGAATCATGGAACGCTGCATCAAAAACTAATGATGTAATATATGGTGATTAACATAACAATAAAAAATTAAAAAAAAAAAGAAATACGAGGGGGTCAGCAAAGCCACATCACCGTGAGAGACAACGACTTGGACAAAGTCCATGGATGAGCCAGAGCCTGCATGCAACGCACTCGCCGTGACGAGAGAAGGTGGGCTCAGATACCCAGGGGCCAGCTACTTGGGGATGCGGATGATTGTTTTAACAAGGAAGTGAAACACTTGATTTGTGATATAAACTTTTGGGGAAAGGAAGACCCAGAGGAAAGGAGGTAAAAGGCAAAATTATTTGCTTCTACCTCACACATTTCATTATTTTCGTGTGATGTTTGAAAGTAGAAGGATCTCTACAGCACAGAAGGCCCTGACCCAGTTTAGAACATTATGCTATGAATTATGTGGACAGGCATAAAACATGAAGTGGAGGAGATAAGCAGTGCTTTGCAGGAAGAGGTGGCAAGAGCATGATACAGAGGGTGTTGGTCCTCAGCCAAGCTCCACAGAAATAGAGCTCTGTCTTCTGCAAGCGCGGTCCAGGAAGTTACAGATGGCAGTAAGGACAAATGGCCCCTGAGCATCTCAAACTAAAGCTGAGATGCGTGAATGGCGACCCAATGACCTTGGCCACATCCAAGTCATCCTCCACCCCCCTCTTCTCTCTCTCTCTCTCTCTCTCTCTCTCCCTTCTTCTATCCCCTTCCCCTCCTTTTTCTCTCTGTTTCTTCCATTTCTTCTTTCCTTTCTTCCATTCTTTCCTCTCTCTCTCTGCCCTCTTCCCATCCTGCTTTCCTTCCCTGCGTCTTCCTTCCTTCCTTCCTTCCTTCCTTCCTTCCTTCCTTCCTTCCTTCCTTCCTTTCTTCCTCCCTTCCTTCCTTCTTCCTTCCTACTGTACAGTTGAATTCTATGGACCAGTTTTCAACCACAGGAGAAGATCAACATCCAAGTCAATGATGACAGACTTCACATAAAAATCCAGCAAAAAGATTTTGGGGGCAGGGCGGGGAAGTGGTCGTGGTGCCGAGGTTTGGGTGCCAGGAGGCTCAGGTGAGGACCTGCGTGTGTGGCCCCGTGAAGAGCATCCTGTCAAGTCAGGCTCCCTGGGGGTGGTTGCCAGCCTCAGGGGTTATCCTGCTCTTTCATTTCTTCGCTGCACTTTGCTCACCTTTTCACCACTTACCTGTCCATCATTTCCTCCGCAAAGGATGACCTGGGGGGCCTAGGGAAGCTGTGAAGGGCTAATTGAGGCTTTGAATTTGCAGGTTTATTATCTGTGCCCTGTCTCCACTTACTGAATATATTTAGAAGTCAGCTGAGAACTTGATATGTTTGTTTGATTCGTGTTAAACTCCATGGCATGTGAGTCTTGTATTTTAATCTACATGTTTTCTGTTACAAATGGACTTTTTATTGAGCAGTAAATATAACTCTTTATGAATTGAATTTCTTTGTAAATGATTCATATTTGAAAGGTGTATCTAATATTTATTTTAGTTAGCAGATAGCAAAAGTCACCAAGAGGAGTTTAAATTTGGCCATTTTGTTCATGGGCTTTTCCTAAATTAGGAAACACTGGCCTCAGGTTTTTCAATATGAAAGAGAAGCCTGTTAAAATTGTGGTGTGTGTGTGTGTGTGTGTGTGTGTTGGGAGGCAGCCATGGCTGTTCATATTAAGATAGAATTTCCAAATGTATTTCATTAGTGACTGGACTGCTAAAAGGATCAGCTTTATTTAACTGTAAGCAATGAATGGTTATGGCAAGTGTCTTGTCCCTTAACATGACAGCGGGGCACTTTCTCCTCCCCAGGCCCTGTTCTCACCAGGCACGCAGTCTGAGAGGCAGGCCAACTCAAATCAGACCACCTGCTGCCCTGGCCTCCAGGCACAGTGAGATTCGTGCAACCAAGCAGTGAGGGATCTGGTCTGCCTGTGCAATTAGCTAAACAAACGGAAAAGGCTTTGCTGACAAAGTGGCGACAAGTGGTCCTATGATAATTACAGAATGGTGTTTCCACATCACACCAATTGGACATGTTTAATCACACACCAGGTGTCCCCCATGCAATTAAAACGATGCAGGGAATTAAACGGGCAGAGAGGCATGGGGGAGTGGACTCAGACCAGAAAACAAATCTGGAAGCATCAAGTCCAGCCTGGCTGGGTTCAGCAGCCGGGACACAGGACACAGTGCAGCCCAGTTCCTCAGAATGTCCTTGTCCCGGTGGACAGGGCCTCGTCCCAACCTAGGTGTCCTAGACTTAGTGTCATGACCAGTAGGTAAAGATGTAGAAATGGGGCAGGAAAGGTACTTTTTTAAGCAACTATTTGAGGAGAGAAAGGGATATGTTTAATGACCATGAATTCAAGTTCTGCCATGTATTTAGAGTTGTTATGAAATGTATTAAAACAAGTTGACAACAAATGCATTCCAGAGTTTATTAGGTTAGGCATGTGACATAAAACACAAAGGACAACAAGCAGGCTATTCGTTGAGGCGGACCTGAGATGCCCCTTGGCTTCTCAGAGTCATAAGGCCGACGCAGCGGCCAAGCCTGTCCTCCCCGCCCTGGGAAACAGTCGTGCCCAGGACAGAAAGAAGCCCTACAGAGAAATCCCACAATGGCAGAATTAGTGGACCACATTTCAAATCCACAGATTTAAAAATACTTACATTCTCATCTAGCGCGCATGCAGTGATGATTGACATTTAGAGTCGCATCAAGTATCACAAAACAAGGCCTTGTGAATGACCTAATTCAAGCTTCAGCCAAATATGCATAAAGAACCCAGCCTGGAAGAACGGTGGGCAAAATCTGCAGAAAGGAAACCCTTGTAGATAAGAGGAACAGTGTAAGACAGAATTTCCAGAGTTTCTTCCTAAAATAGATGGGCATGATCTCCAAGAACAGGTCAAAACACAAATCATTTTTTTTTAAAGCATTTTGATGAGTATTAGTTTTGGGAATCTGGAATGGAATATGGTATTTGATTATAGAATACATGGAGAATTTTGATTATCAGCTTCTTTTTTTTTTTTTTTTTTTTTTTTTTTTTTTTGGTTGACAAACACCACAAACCACATAGACATAGCAGGAGGTTTTGCAACCAGATAGGGACAGATGTTTTCAGGGATCATATCTCAGATTCCATGCTAAATCTATTGTTTAAGGTGTTGGAAATATGGAGGGGACATTACACCATTTTGCAGCTGCTAGAAAGCCATGCTTTCCTGTTTTCCTGATTCAGACAATGGAGAAGCTAAGGAGAAAAATAATAGGAAAAGGCTGTCCTATATTTGCTTTTAAAAACTGCATTATTTTGAATGTAGTACATTTTTGGGGTCAAATCTTGCCTCTGTTCTCTTAGTTTTCACAGGAATATTTGTGGGAAAGAGGGCTGGAATAAAATTAGCTAATGATCACGTCCATATTCTCCAAAGGTCATTCGGTGATAAAACTCCAGGTCCTATCAGGATGTGTTCAAACAGGGGCTCCTGAATGGAATGTAAGAATAGCAACATGCACATGTGTTTCAGGGACAGAGATTCATTTCCAACTTAGTTCTTCCTATACCATGTACATAAACACGTTCGCATATGTGTTTAACTTTTTATTCCACCTTTTTGCCTAATCACAGGGAGGATGTTAGCCTGCATCCCTCCTGTCCTTAAGAAGAAACCCACTTGAGTCATTCACTTTTATGCTGCCCGGAAAACACCATTCGGCTGTGTAGCGCCAGATATCATGGTTATGATAATCAGGCATGTGGATGAACCAAAGGGACACCAGCCTCAAGGTCACAATGTTGAGTAGCAGTGCATGCACCCTACAAAAAGCCCCACCAGGTCCACCACTCCCAAGGCATTTTCAGATAATTGCCCCACTTTTGCTTTATACACTCCTCAGATTCTGGGGTGGGGCTTGTTCTTCATCACGTGTGCAAATGAACAAGAGCAAAGAGCAGGGAGCATCCCGGAAATTCAGGAAGGAGTATAGTGGGCTGCATCCTCTCCTTAAATGATCTGCCTTAGAGAGAGGGGACGGGACGGGGTGGGTTTGTTCTGAATACAGTTTTTTCAAGTGCATCCTGGAATTATTGAAGTATGGGAAATTCTATTTGGACAAAAGTCTCCATTGTCTTAGAGCTAATTCAAGCTAATTCAAGACAGCCAAGTGAAGCTGTCTCCCTTTCTCCATCGCCCTGGCCATTCTGCTGCTCGGCAGCTCAGGGACAGAACAGTGCCTGGTCTGTTGGACACAGCTGGAGGAGTCTGTACATGGCAGAGCCTACCTCTCCCATGCTCCATCCCTTCCATTTCTCAGGCTGTGTCATGGCCCAGGCACTTGGGGAGCTTCTGGATAAAAGGACTATTGACCAATGGCCAAGCAGCCAGTGGGCATTTGTGTGTCCACTGCTGTGGGCCCCCATCTCCCCAAACAAGGATTCACATCCCTCAGACAAAATGACAGAGGTATGAAATAGGAGAACAGCATTTGTTGGAAGCAGCAGTGTTCATCAGATTCACTGCCTAAGGGCATCCAGTTCTGGGATCTTGGCCGCTGGTTTGAGTGGCCGGGAGACAAGGTAGGGCTCATCTACCCAGGCAGGGGCAGATTCTGCTGGAGGGGATATTGAGAAAATATTTATCAGCCCATTTCTCCCCTTGCATGTTTCACAGTGGGGATCTGAGGTCTTCACGCTGTTGGGATAGGGTGTTTTACCCATGGAGGGATTCAAACATAGAGGTCAAAATCGGGGCTGCACCGCAGAAGAAATCCGACTCTAAAAATGAGCGAGCACACTTGGGGATCTCAGCCAGTACAAGTCCCACAGTTCCCCACAGGGCCTTAGGGGAAGCCTAGAACAGGAATGTCTCCTTCCTTCTAGTGACAAGGTAGCATCGTAAAAGCCTGGAGCTAAAACTGTTGAATTTGCATTTATTTCATGTAAGTGCCAATATTGTCAGCAACGCATCCGGCCAACTCTTTGAAATCATCTGAATAGTGGCATGGTTGTTTCCCACACAACAGACGGCCAAGGGTCCTATGGCTGGTGGATACAACCTTTGCCTCCTTGGGTGTTAAGCACCAGTATTTCAACTGAAATCTATATAATATTAGATGTCTTTAAAAAGCAAAAGTTCCAAATACCATGCTAAGTCCTCCAAAACCTTCATCTTTCCTTATACCCACTCCTTCAGTTACCCATTTCCTTAAAAAAAAAAAAACCCTGAAATATAGCATCTACATTTCAAAAATATCTAAAGTATATTTATTTAACTCTGAGGGCCATGCACCTGGCAGCTCCTCATGCCCCAGGTGTCCGCCTCTGGGACAGATGTGTTTCTAAGGCAAAACCAAGTAGGGCACCCTGGTTCTGAGAGGCAGATTTTGGGATCCCTAGAAGGAAATACACTCCCGTTCTGTTCTACAAGGTGACAGCAACAAGCCTGCAGATGACCTGCGGTCTCCCGGTGCTAGCTCTGACCATTGGTGAATCCCTGAGCTGTTTTCCAGTGACCCAGGCAGAACTGCATGGGGAGAGAGTACTCTCCACCACTACACAGGGAAGGGAAACCTTTGCAAGCGAGCATTTAAAAATAAATTAAAACTGCCTTGAGTGGTTTTTGTGGTTGCAAAAGATTTTAGCTATTCTCTTTTTTCTTCTCCATCCCATCTCCCCCACTTTTTTTAAGAAATAGAAAAAAACGTGACAAACTTCTTCAAGCAGAAAGGGGACAGCGTCCTGCCTGCCCAGTCCCTTTCTTGCAAGCTACAGCCACAAGTCAGGATCATGTTCTCAAGAAGCAATACCAGCTGTGAGCTATGTTAAAATGCCTTATGATGCCAGCTTTCAAAACTCAGCATCTCATCCCCCTCACACAGCCTTAATAATCAGAATGAGAGACTTCTCAGGGCTTCATCCATCTAAGATCAGAGCATTTAAATCCAGAACAGCACGCAGAGAAGGCAGGTGGCATGGGAGGTGTCTCGGGGCTGCACTCACCCAGAGACAAGACGTGTCCAGCTTTTATCCTTGTGCGCATTCACCTCATCAATAGTAAGTGTGTGTTAAATGCAAGTGCATTTAGAAGGATTGATTCAAGTATTTGTGGAACAAACCCCGGGCTTCTCTCTCAAGCTCTTTGGAGTACGTGCTTTCAAAAACACTTTCAACTCACTTCATACTTCTCCCACACTTTCCAGACTTCACTTGCAAATAAACCCAAGACCATTAGAGACACTAAGAACTAGGAAATGCAATTTCTAAACTTCCAGCATCCTTGCTACCTAAGCAGATCAGTGTACTCTGGTCATTCTGCAGGACTCCAACCATAAAGCTCAGCAGGGCTTGTGATGGGAAAATGCATGAACACAAATGAAAAGAAATGTTTCCAGTCCTGAATATGTTCCTTTTGACCAAAAAAAAGAAAAAAAAAAAGCTTCTTACGTAATTAAACAATTGATTTAGTCTCTGTTCTACCAAGAGGAACAAATCATTCCAATCCTAATAGCATTAACAGACCATCTTTTCTTCTTAGATGATTCCAGCGAGCAGAGAAGCAGTTCAAAAGGAGCCCCATTAGCACCTGACTTGTAAGCCCTTGATCCAGAATCAGTGGCAGACATGAAATCAGTCACATTTGAATTTGACAAGATAAGTGAGTGAGAACTGTTAATATTCACAAAATTCCCGAAATGACATCCCAACACATTGCTTCCACTTCAAGAATACCACACACATAGAAAATACCTGTATTTTCCAAGTGGCCAGCTTTTAAGAATGTTTACAACTGTTTGCTAAGATTCCAGTCCAGTCTTTTGGAAGGATGTGCCCCCCCTTCTGACGGGGTGCGTAAAACTCTGAGGACGGTGGTGGCCGATTGTCAGCGTCTCTGGGGCCATCTCACCTTCAGCAGTCCGTCCCCGGCGTCGGACTGCGGAAAACAACCAGGACAGCATTGGAAGCCGCTGTGACCCGCCAAGCACATCTAGACCCCGGGAGGGGCCCACGTGCTCCATGCCCCAGGGAGGGCGACAGCCCTTAGTGAGCGCCGCCGGGCTGACAGCCTGGACAACGCCTGCCCCTTGTACTCCGCCTGCTTTGTGTGCCGGTCCTTGCCCTCCCGTCTCCCCGCACCTGCCCACCCTCCCACCCCCTCTGGGTGACCTGAGGCCTCCTTTACCTGTACTGATTCTCCAAAGCCCTGCTCTCAGCTCGCTCTGGAGCCCAGGAGTAGCCGTCAGCTGCGTTCTGGGGCTTTTTCTCCTTCTCCTCCTCTCTCTTTGCTCTCCGCTTGCGATAGACCAGTAGCCCTAGAGCCAGAGCCAGTAAGAGTAAGATGGCCACCACGGTGCCCAGGATGTAGAACAACAGCAGCTTTTGTCCGTCGGTGCCCTCATCGCTTTGTTTGGCTGTGAAATCCTCATCTGTACTCTCCCCACGGCCAGGGGTGGCCAGAGGGTGATGGGTGCTGGGCTCCATCCAGACACCAGGGGGCCCACTGGGAGCCGGCACGTGGGGTGTGGCCAGGGTAACGGGGGAATTGCGTGGGAGGGAGGTTCCTTTTGCGGTGGGTGTCTCCTTGGAGGTACCCTCAGGGTCCCTGGACATTGTGGCAGAATGCACGAGTTTCCCCTCTCTAACTCCCGCATCCCCCCCCTGGGAAGGCCCAGACGGCGGTGCCAGGGACGTGGGGCCCAGGGTGCACGAGACCCCGTCCGGGCCCAGCTCCCAGCCCGGCAGGCAGCCGCAGCGGAAGGACCCCTGCGTGTTGAGGCACAAGCTGTCACAAAGGCCATTGTCCGTGTCCGCACACTCGTCCACGTCCTGGCACTCGGTGCCTTCTGCCCCGGCCAGAACATAGCCCTTCTCGCAGGAGCAGTAGAAGGAGCCGTCGGTGTTGGTGCACTCCTGGGCGCAGGGCGAGCGGCCGGGGGCACACTCGTCCACATCCCGACAGGGCTCCTCCCCGGGGCCGCCGGGCTCGTAGCCCACCCAGCACTCACAGCGGAAGCCCCCAGGGGCGTTGACACAGGCCTGTGGGCAGGGGGAGTCCTGGCACTCGTCCATGTCCACACAGTCCTGCTGACTAGAGTCCAGCTGGTAGCCCTGGGGGCAGCGGCACGTGTAGTTCTTCCCGTGGGGTGCCGGGACACAGGTGGCTGTCCCCTGGCACGGGCTGGAGCTGCAAGGGTCCCGGGAGGCACAGGTCACCAGGTCGTCGAGCAGCCGGAAGCCCGGCCGGCAGCCGCAGCGGAAGGAGCCGTCGCCCCCCTCGAAGCAGTCCTGCTGGCAGCCCCCGTTGTTGAAGCTGCACCCATACTGGGGGCTGACGCAGAGGGGGCCTGAGCTGCCCCAGTCAAACACATCAGGGGCCTTCTCCCTGCACATGAAGTAATCCTCCTGACCGCCTTCCCCGGCCCCACAGACCACGGTAGCTGCGGAGCCAAAGGGCACGGCCTCCAGGGAAGAGCTGGTGGCATTGAACGGGGTCGTGTAGTTCACCCGGCCTGGGCCCCCCAGAGCCAGAGGCTGGCACATGCCTTTGAAACTGAACTTGCACACGAAGCCTTCGATGTTGCTTCCTGGAGAGCCCGGGCTCCCGCAGGGGCCCTCGGACCACTTGGGGAGATGGCTGGCATGGGAAGGCTGGGACAGATAGAGCAGCAGGGACACACAGCGCCTGGAGATGCAAGAGCTCCTCACCTCCTTATTCCAGTTGGTGTAAAGCGTGTCCTCCCCGCCGCCCACCCAGCTGAAGCCTTTCAGCGGCAGGCTGGGGTCCAAGCACTTGGCCTTCTCGCGCTGGAGCCCGATCCAGAACTTTCCCATCCGAGCTGCCAGGGGCGCCTCCGACTCCAGGAGCTGGGTGAGGGCTCGCTGGGTGTGCCAGGCCTCCTCCTCACTCCTCACCGTGGCCAGGTTGCCGCCGTTCCTGCTGCAGTGAAGCTGGGCCTCGGCCGCACTCAGCTTGCCCCAGTGCGCCGTGTAGCAGGCCCTGCCCGCGCACACCGCAGCCACCCTGTGAGCGCCGGCCCCCGCCCGGGGCTGGCCCAGAAGCAGCCTCAGCAGCAGCAGCAGCAGCGGCAGCCCGGCGCAGGTGGCCATCATGGCCCCGTGTCCCTCCCGGCGGGGGGCTGATGGCCCTGCGGTGACAGCCACAGGCACAGCTGAACTCCAAGAACAACCAAGGGCTCAGACGCAGACGCTCTGGCCCAGGGAGGAGCACAAAGACTGAGGGCTTTCACATCCCCCTGACCCAAGGCGCATCCTGTACTGTTGTACTTCTTACTTCTTACCGGATACTGGGGCTTCCTGCAATGAATAGTGTTCTGACTCCTGTCGCCTTCATCACGGTTTTGTTGTTCATAGAAGAGGTCAGACGGCTGCGTTGGGTCTCTGGCTAATTGCTGGGGAAATGCAGCAGCGTGGGGGGGCAGGCGGTTCCAGCTCAGAGACGCCTGCTGCTTTATTTGGGCTCCCTTGTCTTTCCCATCTGCAGGACGAACTTAAATGGCATGCTACAGAGTGAGTGGAGACTTTGGGGGACTAGGAACTTGAAAAAGCTCACTTAGTAACCCATAATAAAATTCCACTTTGGTTTGCAAACAACCAGAAGAGGAAAAAAAAAAAATTCTCAGACTTGAGACATGAGGCCACGGATGGTTATAATTTTCAGCCTTTTTTAGAAGCAAACTGGATTTTTCTTCTGCCTATCTCATGTTCCCTTTGGCTTTGGAAGTCTTTTTTCTTTTATCCCCTCATCATGAACTTTAAATAGATGGGCAGTTTTTAAATAGGAACTGGGCCGTGGGAATGATGGATTGTCTTAACACAATGCCAAGCTCCTAAAGAGCATTAAACCAAATGGGATGAAATTTGGCAGTTTTCAGGGTTTCACAGTGCAGATACTGTGTTGTGAGGTGGCAGTGTCACAAAAAGCATCAGAAAGAAAAGAGGAAAATGTTTCTGGCCTCATGGCCCTGGACTTGCATTCCTGACTCCCCTGGCTCAGTGTTAGCAGGAAGGGCCGGAGTTCTGAGAATCCCGGCCACAGCAGGCCCCTTCCTCCCAGCAGCTCATCAAAGGCCCTTGAAGCAAAGGGTGCTTTTCCTGAAGTCGCAGATGTGTTACTCATTGGAGCTGTCTTCCCCCAGAAGTAGACCCTGAGACACAAATTTGGGACAAGCCATTTATTCGAGAGGAGAAGTCAGACAGGAATGGGGGAAACCAACAGAGGGTACCTGAGCACGCAGGTGACACTGAGTCTCCTGGAACATGGTCCCCAGAGAACACTCTCAGTTTTCTGAGCCAAGGAGACGGGGCTGTGGCATCTTTCTTCCAGCTACCCTCCTCATTGGAAGCAGCAAATTCTTGGCACTCTGGGCTGACAGTGAGAACCTAGTTCACCAGAAGGAACATTCAGGAGGAGAATGGCCAGGGGCTACCAAGGGGCTACAGGCATGGCACCCATGTCTGCTACATCTGCCCTCCACAGAGATTTCAGTTAGGGTGTCATGGGGGTTATTAACTCACTGGCTTTCAGCCTCCCCAAGGCATAAAGTGCCCATCTCAGACTCTAGTTAGAGACCCTTCAGAGGTGTCCTTTATGTTCTTCTTATTTTAATAAGATATTTGAGAAGGTCCAGGAATCCTCTCTCAGAACCCCTAGGATACCCTGTGCTCTTTGGTGTCATCTATCCACCCACTCACCCATCCATCCATCCATCCATCCATCCACCCATCCATCTATCCACCCACTCACCTATTTATCCATGCATTTATCCATCCATCCATTCATCCAGCCAGTTAATCCTGCCAGCGAGCCAGCCGGTCAATGTTATTTAAGTCTCTACCATGCACTGGGCTAGGCACTGGGATTAAAGGAGGGAACTCCTGCCTTCATGACCCTTGAAGTCTGTTAGAGTGGACAGATTTGAACATGTTGGACAGTTGTAGCTATGACAGATCCCACAGGGAGAAGTTGAAGGTGTCAGCAGATGTACTGCCCTGGTTGGGACATGGGCAGTAGGACTGGCTCCCCTGATGGAGAATGCCAACAAAGCTGGAATCTAAAGGAGGAATAGTTAAGAGGAGGAATGATTTCCATATGGGGGAACAGCACAGACAGAGGCCCTGTGGTGTGAAGATTGTGACCTTTATAAGCGTGTGAAGGACAGGCCATGAGACTGGAGCCTGAAAAATGGGAGGGAAGACCCAGGGAAAGAGGATCTCTGTGAGCCCAAACGATAAAGATTTGGGGTTTTGTTCTGAAATCCATGGGGAAACACCCAGGGGCCAACTTGCTAAGACTGCACGTAGAGGATTGGAGAGTAGGCTAAAGGGCCCCAGTAGTATGGGGGAGCCACTCAGCAGGCAACTGCGGGTTTGCAGGCACAGATGACAGTGACTTGAGCTGGGCTGGTCCCCTGGATTAGGGACAGCAGATTCAGGAAATGATATGGGTCTAGAACAGGCTGTTCTTGGCATTGGTGGAGTAGGAGTGGAGGACATGGGAGGTATGCAGGAGGACTGCATCGCTCTCTGCTTATACCAGCAAGGGTTGGGGATCCTGGAAGGCTGTGTCCACTGGAGGTGGAGAAATGGGGCCTGGACCAGAGAAAGATTGGAGGGAGCCTGCCTCTTGCATTCTGCGAGGAGGATCTCCCTCCTTCCTTAGGACTCTGAATTCACCCCCTTGGAAAACTGGGGAAGTAGCCAGGTTCAAGGGATCCTGGGAAGGCTGGGGTCCCTGGCTACAGGCCACTGTAGCTAGGTGAATATGTAGTCTTGGTGAGAGGGTCAGTGTTGACTTCTTCCTGGGAGAAGAAGCTGCATTTCTAAAGCTTTATTTACAGGCCGGCAACTTCTTAACATTTTATAAACTCAATCTGATGATGTTGTTGGCCGGGGTTTGCTGTACAACCTGGCATATGCTCATAGCAGAGAATCTTCCTCCTGATTTAGCCTCCTGTCTGTGTAGCCCAGAGCTAGATTCCTCAATTAACTGGTGTGATCATGCAGGATTCACCCAGCATCCTGCTTGGTTGGTGCTTAAGGACGTGGGTTGAATGAGTGACTTACAGTTTATGAACCAGTCTGACCCCCAGATCTTTGTCAGGGTATTCTTTTGCTGGCAGCTCTTCATCTTTCATGTGGGAACTTCCAAATCAACTCCTCTTCACTTAGCCAAGTGTTGACATCATAAAGAAGAAAATGAAGCAAGGACATGTGCTGAGTTTATTCATTCATTAACCCAGGAAATATTGTAAAGCACCGATGGCAAAAAGACCATGTACAGTGCAAGAAGCTCCCAGCTCTTAAATTTGTGGATACTACTTCATTATCTCCAGTAACCTGGTTATCTCAGCCTTGCTCTTCCTCCCCCTCATCTGTAAATAAGGACATGGGAACCAGGGCCTCTGGATGCCTTTCTTAATCTAGTGTCAACAACAGTGAACTCATGTAATTATATATCTTTCTTCTGGAACTGGGGAGAAAGCAGACCAGTGAGAGAGCAGGGCCAGAGACCACTGCTGCCCTCACTATGCAGCAGAAGGAACCAAACCAGCTGTCTAAACCACATGGGTGCAGTTGGCCTCATACTGACCCAATGACTGTTAAATACAGTGCAGTTTCTCTATTGATTATCTCCCCTCCCCTTGTGCCTCCCAATTTCTGACTTCCACTCTGATCCTTGATCCTTCAGTCACCGCTGGCTGAGCTTGGCTGAGTTAACTCTCCCAGGACCTGATGGCCTGAGGTTTCTAGCTCCAGGGGTCCTGCTGTCCTCTTCCACCCATAAGGAGGTGGCACAAGTATTTGGGGGATGGGGTTGGGGGCACGATGCTTTGTGAACTCAGCGGAAGAAGGAGAGCTTACTTTTACCAGGTGGGATTTAGCTGAGTTCAAAAAGTATTGGAAATTGTTTGGATGCTGACTTGGAGGAGATTCTGAACCTCATGTACTGAATTCCTCCATGGATGACAAGTTATCACCTTTTACTTAGAATGTAGCTTTTATCAAACCTCTCTGAAGATTGATAGTTAAAAAACAGGAATCAGCAGCGGGGAGACCAGAGAGCTTTCCTTGGCAAATTTTTGAATGCAAGCAACGTTAAATATTCTAGAACAATCATAATCCTATTAGCATGGTGTAAGCCCGGAGCCATGACCCCAAACTGTCTACTTTTATTCTGTACTCATTTATCAATGAGTACTGAGCTTTCTTTTTAAATTGTCTAAAATTTACTTCATATAAAAGAACAAATATTGTTAAAATATCTATACTACACAAAGCAATCTACACATTCAGTGCAATTCCTATCAAAATAACACCAGCATTTTTCACAGAGCTAGAACAAACAATTCTAAAATTTGTATGGATTCAGAAAAGACTCCGAATAGGCAAAGTAATGTTGAAAAAGAAAAGCAAAGTGGGAAGCATAACAATTTTGGACTTTAAGTCATATTACAAAGCTGTAATTATCAAGACAGTATGGTACTGGCACAAAAACAGACACATAGATCAATGGAACAGAATAGAAAACCTAGAAATGGACCCTCGACTCTATGGTCAATTAATCATCCACAAAGCAGGAGAGAATATCTAGTGGAAAAAAGACAATCTCTTCAATGAATGGTGCTGGGAAAACTGGACAGCCACATGCAGAAGAATGAAACTGGACCACTTTCTTACACTATACACAAAAATAAATTCAAAATGGATGAAAGACCTAAATGTAAGACAGGAATCTATCAAAATCCTAGAGGAGAACACAGGCAACAATCTCTTGACCTCGGCCCTAGCAATTTCTTACTAGACATATCACCACAGGCAAAGGAAACAAAAGCAAAAACAAACTATTGGGACTTCATCAAGATAAAAACCATCAACATAGCAAAGGAAACAATCAACAAAACTAAAAAGCCGCCTACGGAATGGGAAAAGATATTTGTAAATGACATATCAGATAAAGGGTTAGTATCCAGAATCTATAAAGAACTTACCAAACCTAACACCACAAAACCAAAAAATCCAGTCAAGAAATGGGCAGAAGACATGAATAGTCACTTTTCCAAAGAAGATATCCAAATGGCCAACAGACACATGAAAAGATGCTCAACATCACTCAGCATCAGGAAAATACAAGTCAAAACCACAGTGAGATACCACCTCATACCTGTCAGAATGGCTAAAATTAACAACTCAGGAATCAACAGATGTCGGAGAGGATGTGGAGAAAGGGGAACCCTCCTACACTGTTGGTGGGAATGCAAACTGGTATAGCCACTCTCGAAAACAGTGTGGAGGTTCCCAAGAAGTTAAAAATAGAGCTACCCTACAATTCAGCAATTGCACGACTAGGTATTAATCCAAAGGGTACAAAAATGCTGATTCCAAGGGGCACATGCACCCCAATGTTTATAGCAGCACTATCAACAATAGCCACATTATGGAAAGAGCCCAAATGTCCATTGACTGGATGAATGGATGAAGAAGATGTCATATATATATATATATATACACACACACACAATGGGATATTCCTCAATGATCAAAAAGAATGAAATCTTGCCATTTGCAACAATGTGGGTGGAGCTAGAGTGTATTATGCTAAGCAAAATAAGTCAGTCAAAGAAAGACAAATACCGTATGATTTCACTCATACGTGGAATTTAAGAAACAAAACAGAAGAACATAGAGGAAGGGAAGGAAAAATAAGATAAAAACAGAGGGGGAGACAAACCATAAGAGACTCTTAACTGTAGGAAACAAACTAAGGGTGGCTGGAGGGGAGGTGGGTGGGAGGATGGGGTAACTGGGTGATGGGCATTAAGAAGGGCACTTGTTATGATGAGCCAGGGGGTGGCTTATAGATCATCCAACTTTTTTTGCTTTCAAGAGATAAAACACATCCACCCTCCGTGCAAATCCCACTCTGTCACTTAGCAGCTGTGTGACCTAGTCAAGCTGCTCAATCACTCTGTTCCTCATTGTGTAGCTCAACAATCTGTGACTGTTTCCTCAACTGCAGTGGGAGACAATGCAACTGCAGGTCTCCAGGGATTTTGTGGAGACTAAATGAGTTCATACCTCCAGCACTCAGAACAGCGCCTGGCAGGAGGTGAGCTACCATCACACCGGGAGCCTGAGGAACTGAGATAACCCAGACTCTCCCTCTACAACTGAAGTTAGAGCCTCGGTTCAGGCATTTGCTGGCTTTGGGATTGGACCCATCTAAGCTCCGGAGATGTTGGTTTCCTCGTCTGTGAAACGGGGAAAATAAGAGTCATGATGCCATCATGTTATGAGCATTAAATTTAAGGAGACAACAGCTGTACACACTTCATTTGGGGGCTGAGGCAGAAGCAGACCCTCAGGAAGCAAGAGTCCCTGTTACTGGAATTGGAAGGAAACAGAGAAAAGTCAGGCACCACACCTCTACACCCATCCCCACTGAAGAAAAGCTGAAAAGGACAAAAACACCCAATTGCATTTGGCGGAGACTCGGAGGTTTTCTTTTTCAAAGACTCCCCTGCCTTCAAGTCTTGTTTGGCTCCTTGGCTGATTACGCATTCTTCTTTAGAGCATTATTGATTTTTCCACATTTGTAAACAGTCTCGTAACGTAATTTATCATGCACAATATTTATAGAAAACTTGACTGGGCTGCATGTTGTTTTTAAGGTTAACTGGTATTTACCTCCTGGCAACTGGCTTTGAGAAGCAAAGGCTGCTTGTCAGCATTTGGAAAGAGATAAATCACAAAGATGGAATAGTGCTTTTTGGCAGGGTCTTTTTACACTTTTCATCTCCAGCAACAGCTCTGGGCATGAAATAGAAGGTTGCAAATCATGCTTCCGTGGCTGAGCTGGGCGATTTGCAGGGTCCGTTTGGCATTTACAGCATTTCTCGGTGGTTCCAATAAGCTGTCATAACAATTTGGCCCTATTTAGACAATATAATTTTATAGAAATACAAATGATCTATTTGGCCTGACTTGCCAAGTTTTGATTCTCCATGAAATGAGAACAGTAACACAATGGTTGTTTGAAAGGAGGTCATGTAGGTTGAATAGATAGAATTTTACTGCCTTCAGGAGGCTGAGTGGGGAATCTTGGGGCTTTCCTAGAAGGATAGACTAGATCTAGAGACACAGGAGACTCAAGCATCCATTGAGAACCTGCAGGTACCGGGGAGGTCCAGGCCCGTGCCCAGGACCCGGCAGGCAGGTGCTAAACCGCCCTCTGCAGCAGGGAGACTGGGCTGCAGGGGAGCCGTGGGTCCTGCTCCAGGAACACAGAAAAGTCAGGCCCCATCTTCCTAGGTCAGAGCTATTGCCTGGTTGCAGTTGGCATCCTCAAACTCAAGCGATTTAGTACAAATGGGAATAATAATCCCCACCTCCTATAGCTGTGATTGCTAGCAAATGTGACACTTCCTAGCCATGGGACTTTGCAAGCATCTGTCCTCCCTGGGCCTCAGTGTCTTAATGTAGAAGCATGTGGATTAAATGAGATGACTTAGTAAAGCTTTTGGCAGTCAGTGCTTTACCAACAGTTGCCGTCATCAGCCACGTGGATAGAGTCTCACATTCCCCACATGACAGTTTTAGGATTATTTCTGCTCTAGTTCGTTCTGGAAGCAGCCTCCACACACAGGCCAATGGTAGCGCCATGCTCCATAGCACTGCACCTGACCCAGGGAAGCCCAACAGCCTGCTGCAGGGGCCTGGGGGGAGGGAAAGCAGGGCAAACAGCATGGGGTAGGGACACAGCTGTGCCACAGCCCAGGTGGCCGGGGGTGCCTCCTGGTAACACAGGCAGGTGCTGGCCGCTGTGGTCGGTGACATGGTGAGGCTGTGGGTGCAAGTGAGCACCCAGGGCACAATGACAGAGAAAAATCCTTATTAATCAGGCATTCCATCCACGACTGCATTGTCCTGGACAAGAAGACCTGGTTGATACCCCAATACCAGCACCAAATCCTGTTAACACTTACAAGAGTCCAAGTAGAGATGGACCACGGTGTGCAGAGAATTCCACCATTGTGGCTGCCCACGTGGCTGCCCATAACATAGTTAGCTGCCCATGCTTGCACTCATTTGCCTAATTATATTTCACCGGTGGCGAAGTTTCATCACCCTGCTGCTTTTCTCATAAACGTTCTGGATTGTGTCTAACAGTGCTATAATATTTGGTGTCTCTCAAGCCGGAAGTGCCATTCCTGGTTGGTGACAATCCGTCATGGCAAAACCTCATAACAGCTTCTAGACGTGAGGCTCTTTACCAGAATGAGAACTGTCAGTCCTGGGCTAGGTCCAGCTCCTGGACATTTTTTATTAGAGTCACACAGTGTTAAAATTTTGAATTAATTCTCAATATCTAAAGACTGTAAGATTTTGCATAAAGATGTGGATTTCTGGCTGCTTCTGACAAATCAGGGTGTGTAGCAAAGCTGGCCTCCTGCCGACATGGCAACCAGTGGCCACACCAGGCTCACAGGGGTTGCTGTGCTGGTCCCACTAAGTAGCATCCCGGTAGCCCACCCATCTTCCGCCTAAAACCAGGATCATTCCTCAGCTGAAAGTTACCTGGGCTCTATCCAGAATTCTGTGTGTCCTTCTCTCTCTCTGCAGTATGATGTGGGAAGTCCTTCTACTCACAGCATCTTATGACTCCTTGATGCCTCTCCAACGGATGCTCTCTCTTACCATTCCAGAGAGAAAACTCAGTTGTGTATCTCTTGGCAATAAGCTTCAGGAGGTGCTGGGAGATTCCTCTATCTAGTGGGTAAACCTGGACAGGTCCGAGCTGACGATGACGTGCGCATCCCCCTGGCCAACACCGGAACCTGGGCAGACACAGGTTGTCCATGCAGTGCAAGGGAGAGTGCTAGGCGCTGGCCCTCGAACAGAGACATGAAAAGGGTCGTCCTATCCTCTTGAATGACTTTCTGAATGCTGCTTTACAAAGTGGCTGGGGTCAGGACAAGCTGGCATGGCTGGGAAAGTGGAAACCAAGAGACAACGAGGAAACTGGGACCTCAAAGGCATCACTGAATTGCTGCATTAGCCAACCCTGAAATCACCCCACCTGAGCCTTTTTGAATGGAATGATAAGCATTTTTGATTGTTTGAACAACTTATACTTTGGCTATCACTTGCAGCCAAAAGCATTCATTCTAGATTTTTGAGTCCTAAAGATTTTAGCCTGTGGGACAAAAGCTGATCCAGAAGCCTTTCAAGCTCTTCCCGGGTCTGTTTGCCAAAGCACATTGCCATACAACAGTTCTAGGGGTCAAACTCTTTCCCCCACCCATACTGGAAGAGAAAAAAGTCTTCTCGTTGGGTTATTTCTCATGGAAAATAGGTGGGGGGTGGGAGGAATGGGGTGGCTGGGTGATAGACATTGGGGAGGATATGTGCTATGGTGAGCGCTGTGAATTGTGTAATACTGTTGAATCACAGACCTGTACCTCTGAAACAAATAATACATTATATGTTAAAAAAAAAAAAAAAAAAAAAAATAGCAGGGAAGGGAGAACCAAGGGGGGGAGATCAGAGAGGGAGACGAACCATGAGAGACTATGGACTCTGAGAAACAAACTGAGGGCTCTAGAGGAGAGGGGGTGGGGGGATGGGTTATCCTGGTGATGGGTATTAAAGAGGGCACGTACTACATGGAGCACCGGGTGTTATACGCAAACAATGAATCATGGAACACTGCATCAAAAACTAATGATGTAATGTATGGTGATTAGCATAACATAATAAAATAAAATTTAAAAAATACAAATAAAAATAAATAAAAAAGAAAAAAAAGAAAATAGGCCCTCCCCTGCGAGGGGCTGACAGTGAGGGAGGTGGCTGCTTATACCTGCCGATAATCTGGATGGTGGCATGGAACAGCCACAAAGACATGTTTGGAAAGACCAGCTGTGGTCTGGTTGTCCGTGCTCCAACAGGCTGCATGCGCCTTGGGGTCCAGCAACAGCAGGGAGCAGTGGATGGCACAGAGGGGACCACGTCACACATGCCTGAGCTGGCCAGAGACCTGGGCCTGCACCTGCCATCACCTTCCAGTTTCACAGGGGAATGAAGTGGGTGGCCAAGAGAAAGGTGACACGCCAGACTGCTGCAGGTTCCAACATGCAGAAGCCACCTCAGATCTACACTGGAAGCAGGATTGGAGCCTGTTTGGGATGAAACACGATGATGTCACATCACACAAAGCAGGGGCAGTCCCTTGTGATTTCCTTAAAAGGTTAAATCCGGAACCTCCAGGGGCTACTTGCACCTCACCTGAGGGGGGATTCAGCAAATGTGTTTTGTTTCTTTAACTCTTTTGTCAAAAAGGCAGAAGTGACTTTGGTGTGTTAGCAATTCATCTTGGAGCCCCCCAGACAAATGATCACTGTAAATGGAGACCTCTTTGCAGGAGTTCAGTGGTCACACTGCAAAACCAGCTGGTTCCATAGAATTCAATGAAACAAATTTATTTCCATTCGACTCAACATTTAAAGCTAGAGGTGGTGGGGTGCAGAAGGACAGTAATTTGCTTTACTAGGAAACTGCATCATTCAAGAGATCAATATAGGGTCATAAAAGATGTGGGTGACCTGCTCTGACTGAGGTTTATGGTTGATTTCTTCTCCCTGTAATGCAGCAAACCGATTTGTAAAGGCACAGAGCGGAGGCTGACATCTTAGCTCCACGGAACGCCCTGCCCTGCCTGGGAAGGCTGAGTCAGCAGCAGTTGAGGCTGGCTTCACCAGGGTCTGGCACCTGCCTGGGACGTGCTGCGAAAATATGTCTGTAGGATAGCGCATCCCCGCCCTACCAAAGCCATTCTCACCTCCTGCCACCGCCATGCTCCTCACAGTGGCGCGTGTCATCTCTGCCTTCCCACCTTTCTCACGTCTCTCTTTTCTGCCGCTTTGATGTCCTGAAGCTGCTCTCACAAAGGTCGGAACTCTGTGGGTGACCACAAGCCCGTGTCAGTCCCCAGTTACTCGACCTTCTGACTTTCCTTCCAGCATCCTCTGGTCAAGGACACCAGGTAGTCCACATCCTCTAAGATTCTTCCCCTGGTGGCCGTCCTCCTGGGTTCCTGTCCCTCCACGTTTCGCTCTCCCCTGCATGACCTCACTCACCCAAACACCCATTACTGACCCAGCTACCTACTTCTCACCTGGACTGCTCCAGGTCACCAAGACCAAAGTCATGTTCACCTTCCGCCCGTCCCCATGAAGCACACAGTTATCCAGGACACGCAGGGAGCATCCTGACCTCCCACCTCCCCCGACCTCTTATCGATGTCATCGAGCCCAGACTGGGCTCCTCTCTGCCCAGTCACTTCCTGCGCTGCATCTCCACCACCGCTCTGGGGACCTCTGCATTGGGCTCCTGGTGGGATTCTGGCTCCACTCCTGCCTCTCACGCTCATGCTGGAAGGGGAAATCACTTTAAAGTATAAACTTGGTCCTTTCTTCCCCCGCCACACACATCTGCCACAACGAAACACTGTTGAGGTTTCCCACTGCTCTTGGGAGAAAAACCAAAATCCTAACATGGCCTGGTTAGGTCTGGTACTTTTCTCCCTTCTATTCCCATCTCTGTGCTCTCCAGACGCAGCTCTATGTGGGGCTAAAGGGTCCTCCCACAGGGCATCTGCAAGCTATGTACACTGGCCTGCTTACACACACACACACTCACACACACTCATACATGCACGCACACCTATACATGCTTACACACATGCCCCCACACTCACACCTAATACATACATGTGTGTACACCTACACACTCATATACACACAGACTCCTATATGCACCGACACACATACATGCACACCTGCACACCCACACATTTACATATTACACACATGCCTACACACACTCCTGTACACACAACTATACACACATCTACACACATACATGCATGCACACCTACACACACACTGTACACACACTCCTATATGCATACATACACACACCTACACACACCTACACACACACACTGTACACACACTCCTATACGTGTACCTACACATACCTACACACACATACATGCATGCACACCTACACACACACTGTACACACACTCCTATGCGCATACCTACACATACCTACACACACATACATGCACGCGCACCTACACACACACTGTACACACACTCCTATACGCGTACCTACACATACCTACACACACATACATGCACGCGCACCTACACACACTGTACACACMCTCCTATACGTGTACCTACACACACCTACACACACATACATGCATGCGCACCTACACACACACTGTACACACACTCCTATACGTGTACCTACACACACATGCATGCATGCACACCTACACATACACTCCTATACACACACACGTACATGCGCCCCAACCCGCACGTCTATACACACTTACACATATTCACATACACATACTGCTATACACGTGCTTACAAACTCACCTACACACATATCTATACACACACAAATATGCACTCCTATACACACTTATACACACACAAACGTGTATTCCTATACACATACCTATACACACATACACTCCTATACACATACACATATACACACATACACATGGACTCTTATGCACACATACACACACATTTCTACTCACAATACACACATGCTATAGACACACACTGTTATACACACACATATATACACATACATATACTCTGATACACACACATATAGGCATGCCTACACACACGTAAATAAGTTAACTAGTTAACCCTTTTAACTTCTTTAGGTGTTGGTGGAGCTGTGCCCATCTTCCTAGAGTAGATCCAAACTCCCTGTTATTTGCTCTCAGAGCAAGCCTCCCCACATTGCACCTCTTCTTTCTGGAACTTCGTACATTTGTAACTTCACATAGGCATGTGGGACATGGTGTCTCCCTCTAGTAACTGCAAACCCATCAGAGCTGGAAACTTGACTTCCTTGCCATCCCTGGTCCCTGGTGCCTGCTACAAGGAGTATGTGGTCAGTAACTATTTGTTGAATGAACTGACAAATCCCCAGGATGAGTATGGAAGGAAGGAGGATCAAGCAGGGGAAGGACTGTTCAAGTGGGAAATCCAATGGACATTTAGGATGCACATTGCCAATTTGTCTGAGGTATTTACAGTTCAGAGAGGAATGTTCAAATTTAAAAACAATGGAGGAGGGTTTGCTGGGCTGGCCTCTGGCCCCTTCTGCTTGTAGTTCCTCCATTCATGAAAGGGAATGAAAGAGAATCCATGCCTGCCTTACACTGGCTTTCACCATTGCTCAGCAGACCCTTTCTGTTTGTGTCAAGCCCCTTTCTCCATCTCCACCATCCTGAGGGCATGGGTGTGTGAATCCGGGAGGACATACCAAGGATCCCATTGTGCTTTCCTTCTTTTGTTAACAACAGGGTTCTTAGAGTTCTCAAGTAGGGTTGCCATTGAGATATTATTTTCAAGGCCCACCATTCAAGTGTTCCTTCTTGACTTTCCTTCTCTTTGTGTGTCTTTTTGCAAAACATTAAAGCCCACTGTCTGAAACACACTACAAAATGCTTTTAAAGGAATAACAGCAACACAAAGGTGATTAGAACAAGCACAGAAGAGGGAAGAGCAAGAAGAAAGCAATCAGGTCATGCTCAGTTTTCATCATCCTTTAAGGCATCCCCATTTGAAGCAAAGTCTCTCTGATGTGCAGTGTTCAGCTTGAATATTCTTACCTTCAAAAGCAGGAAGGGCAGGGCAGAGACGAAGTGCATCCCTAAGGCTGCCAGTGAACCTGCACCAAGAAGAAGACCCGGGATTGGAACCCACCAAGCACCACTTCTCCTGGCTCCTGTGGTGACACTGGGCATGATGCTCATTTTCAGTCACACATGAGAATCACCGTGGGAGTGTGGCAAACTGCAGTGCCAAGCCCCAGGCTGGGCCAAGTAAATCAGACTCACTGTGGGTGAGGCCTGGGCTGGGTGTCCCCTCTCCCTCCCTCTCTCTCTCTTTCACACACACACACACACACACACACACACACACACACACTCACCCAGACCCACCCACACAGCATTGAGAAACACAAGGCTAGAAGAGTCCAAGTATTCAACATACACTCACTGAACAGAACTGTGGTCTCCCCTTCAGAGAAGAACATAACTGTAGCTCCAGTGGAAACTTCTTTACTTGGTAGTAACCTTTGCCTGGATATGTGTGTGCACTGTCATGCACAGAGCCCTTAGGCTGAGCCACAGGACATCTGAGCAGAGCACACATCTATGATAACTGGGAGTTCAAAGCACTTTCTCACACTTTGTCTCATTAATCCTCTTACTCACCTGCAAGGGAGGTCCTCCCAAGATCACATGTTGAGATGAGTAATGGCAATCCTCTCTGAGCTGGAATGCTGCACCCAAGACCAACTTGGAGGAGTGATGGAGGGGCCAGGAGTAATGATGGAGGAACCAGGAGCCAGAAACAATGGAGGATCCAAGACTGATGAAGTAACTAAAAGTGATGATACAGCCAGGTGTGATGTTGCACCCAAGAGTGACTGAGGAGCCAGGAGTGATGATGGGACCAGAAGTGATGGTGGGACCAGGAGTGATGATGGCATCAGGTGTGATGATGCACCCAGGAATGATGATGCACTCGGGAGTGATAATAGGACCCAGAGTGATGTTGGGACTAGGAATGATGGTGGAACCAAGAGTGATGGAAGAACTAAGAATGACAGGATCCAGGAATGATGATGGGAGCAGAAGTGATAGTGAGACCAGAGATGATGATGGGACCAGCAGTGATGGTGCACCCAGAAATGAAGGAAGAGCTGGAAGTGATGGTAAGGCCAGGAAGGTGACAGTGAGACCAGGACTGATGATGAGTCCAGGAGTAATGGTGGGACCAGGAGCAATGATGCATCCAGGAATGACAGGTGAGCCAGGAATGATGGTGGGACCAAGAGTGATAATGTACCCAGGAACAATGGAAGAACCAGGAGTGATGATGGGACTAGGGTTGATGGTAGAATCAGGAGTTTACCATTGATGGTGAGACCAGGAGTGATGGTGGGACCAGGAGTGATGGGGAATGAGGTGATGATGTACCCAGGAATGACAGAGGAGCCAGGATTGGTGACAGAACTAGGATTGATGGTGGAACCAGGAGGGATGATGGGACCAGGGGTGACAGAGAAGCCAGGATTGATGATGGCAGTAGGAGTAACGGTAGGATCAGGAGGGACAATGGGACTAGGAGTGAGAATGGGACCAAAAGAGATGAAGGGACCAAGAATGAGGATGTGACCAGAAGGGCTGAGGGGTCTGGAGGGGTCTGGTGGGAGCAGGAAAGGTGCTGAGACCAGGAGTGATGGTGGGACAAGTTTAATGCTGGCACCACAAGTGATGATGGGTCCAGGAGTTGTGGAGAAGGCAAAATTCTAACATAGACCTGAGGCTGGTGGAAGGGTGGCACTCAGGTGAACATCTGTCAGGGGTGGTTTATTATCCATTTCAACCTGATGATCCACAGGTCTTTGGAGACTATCAGGAAAGGGCACCCACAGCCAGAGCCTTTCTACCTATCTGGGTCCAGACTCTCTGAGACTCTGCTGTATTAATTCCATGTTCACACAATAACCTGTACACAGATGTCTATAGCAGATTTATTCATAATAGTCTCAAGGCAGTAGGAATCCAAATGTCCTTCGACTGTTGCGTGGTTAAATAAACTGTGGTCCATCATTCCCATGAATACAACTCCATAATAACAAGGTAAGAACTATTGGCACATATGTCAACCTCCAGAGAATAATGCCAAAGGAGAAAAACCAGTCCCCAAAGTCACAAGCTGTATAGTTCCATGTATATAATAATTCTGAAATGGTGAAATTTTAGCAATAAGAGATAAAATTTTGGTTGCCAGGGTTGAGGTGGGGTGGGAGGCAAGTTGATGTGGTTATAAAAGGACAAGAAGGTGTCCTTGTGGTGATGGAAATGCTCTGTCAGTATCCCAGTTGTGATATTGTATTATAGTTCTCCAACATGTTACCGTTGGGAAGACTGAGTAAAAGGAACATGGGATCTCTCTGTGCTATTTCTTACAAACTGTATGTCAATACACAAGGATCTCAAAATAAAAAGTTTAAAAAAAAGTAAAAAGGAGAGGGTCTTGGGCACATGTTTCTTCACACACCCATGAAACCTGGGTGGAAGTTGCCCCATCACCTGTTAGCTGTAGGGAAGCCACATCCATTCACACAGGCCCACCAGCATCCAACGCTGTCTCTGAACCAAGACCAGAGTTAGTCTCCTGGTGCCCCAAAACTTCGTGGTAGACCAAAGCTACAGGCCCTGGGAAGGAAGGGGACCATGCCCATGCATGGGAAGTGCAGGAAGCCATCAAAAGTGTCTTTGAGGGCCACTGAAGGACCAGTGAGCAATGTCACCTCCATTATTTGATGAGGATGCCCCAGCTATCAGCAAAACAGCCACACCTCTGCCGCCATGATCTCCATAAGGTTCTGTTAAAATGTTAACACAATACAGACAAATAACTCAGCTATCATCATAATATCAGGGGTCACCAATGCTTTTTATAAAGGGCCAGATAATGAAATTTTTTAGCTTTGCAGGCCATGCAGACTCTGTTACAACTGCTTAGCTCTGTCTTTGTAGCTCGAAAGCAGTTATAATATGTAAGCAAATGGGCATGGCTGTGTTCCAATAAAACTTTATTTATAAAAACAGGCAGTGGACAGGACTTGGTCCACAGGCCATAGTTTGCTGACCTCCACCATACCGACCTCTTACATCTATATGACATTTTTGCAATTCACATAGCATATCCACCAACAGTGGAGCACGGGTAACTCTTAACAAGCTCAGGAGTGGAGCTCTCGTACAGGAGGGGAAATCTGGGACAGTAGATGGCCAGACAAGGGTCAGAGGGCCAGGAAAGGGAAATTGAAAGCCAGCTTGGACATCCAACACTGTCAGGAATCCTTAGACTATGGTGGGGAAAAGCTAGGAAGGGGGTGTGGTTTTTTATCCATCACCAAACAATGGTAAAGGAATAACTGTCTCATTTTCTCCATTATGCCAGCTCATGAGATTTTTCTCCATCATGCCAGCTCATGAGATTTTTCTCATCCTACCAGAGGGTATATTCATTCATGCAGATTCCATTCCAGGCTGATACCGGGATTGTGGATCAGGAAAGGAAGGCACCACTGGGGCAAGAAACCCAAGACTTCCTCCAGGTCCGGCCCTCACCGGCTGTGGGAGCCCCAAGCACTCATGTTTCCATCAGGATTGCTGGAAAATGGGGGGCAGATTGAAAGTACCTTCCCTGAATCACAGGATCCTTCATGTCATGAAAAGTGAGCTTTCATCTCTACACAGCACGATTCTTTGTCTATATCAGGAGATTCCGTGAAGTTGATCATACACAAAATCCTGCCCTGCTGCAAATTCCACTTGTTGATTTCCTACCTGGTTTTCTCCCAAACTCATGCCTATATCTGGGTAGAAGGCCCCTGGAGAAACAAAGTGTAGCACTTACAATCCATCTTGGGTATTAAGTTCCTTATCTGAAGCAGACAAAAACTTTGGGAAATGACTCAAATGCCAGGAAGGAAGTTTAAAAAAAAAGAGCTCATTTAAAGCAAGAACAAAAAATAATGAAAGGCGAGCTAAAATAACAAGGAAAGCCTATGACATCAGCACCGTTTTTCCTATCCACAGTGCCAACCCCCACTCAGACAAGTGCTGGGTGAATTTTGCAGTGGGGGGTAGGGGATGGAATGGGTGAAATGCTTCCTGGGAAGATAGAATGCATACCTACCTTCATACACTATCACCTTTTCTTCAAGCATAATTTACCTGTAGGAAAGAACACATATCATAACTCAGTAGCCTAATGGGTTTTCAGCAGCTGGATTCACTCACCAAACCCACTCCAGGTCAAGAAAAAGAACATCTCCATGCCCTGGGATTCCTGGCACCCCTTCAAACACTATCATCCTCAAGGGTGGTCTCCCTTGATCCTGATAGCATAGATGATCAGTGTGGGCAGTTTCATCTATGGAATCACGTCGGGCTGTGCTCCTTTGTCTCTGGCTTCTTTGCCCAGAGTTTTTGGTGAGATTCCCCCACACTGCATGTGGTTCTAGATGGCCTGTCTTCATTTCCTTGCTAAGTGTCCCCCTGGGTGAATACACCACGATTTTTAAATCTATTCTGTTATTGATGAGAAGTGGGTGGTTTCTGGATTTTGTTGTACATGACTTAACAGAGGTGAAGGCCCCACCACTCTGAATCCTCTGTCTGAATTATCTGAAAGGCATCACCATGCTGCTCGGTACTCATCTTTCTCACTGGGCCTTCCTTAACAAGTTACCAACTCCCTGATGCTCTGAGCTCCAGGGCCTTTCCTCCCAGCAGAAGGCAGAGGACAGGTAAGTGGCACACCTTTTGGCTCCTTCCTCATTTTGCATGGGACCAGCCCTGCATCTACTTATGTCTGGGCCATGAGATCTTTAAAATTCCCCAGAGGCCCTCCTGGTACCCTGACTTCAATATAACTAGAGTCTGGAAGAAGATAGGAAGGAGGCATGTCAAGAAAAGTCTTGGGGACCTTAGATCTAAACTAAGTTTTAAGGGATAATGTGGTTTTGACCAAGGAAAAGGCTGTGATTAGACACCTGTCTTCTCCAGGATGAGAAACAGTATCTACAGATTTGGAAGCAAGGCCCCATCTTTGGAATAAAAATGGGGGTGGAAACAGAGAGACTAACTTACATTCTTTCCACTCAGGTGCCTGACCAAGGCACTGCACCCTCCAGGTTGCAGGGGAAGAACCAACGAGGTCCTGGGCAGACACGGGACCTCAGTCCTGAGAGTGGGGCTCAGCCTCCTGCTCAGGACGCAGCTAGCCAGCTGCCCTGTGTGTCCACCGTGAGTCCTTCACCTGCTAGGGGGCTGCTCCTGCCATTTTCTCTCCTTCCTGGAAGCTGCTCACCTACCCTGGGACCCAAGAAGTGTGCTTTCTCACCAGCAGGAGGGCTAATGCCCATGGCAGGATTTCCGGAATCTGCCCCCAAGGCCAGGTCTGTGGAGAGGAACCAGGGACTTGGTTTCCTGTGAGCTTGCTCTGACGCGGCTCAGAGGACAGAGAGCTGGAGGGGCCTTCCAGAGGCGCCTGCCAGCATGGCTCCGGTTTGATGCGAGGGCCTCCTTTGGCCTCACCAGCTCACACTGGGCTCCTTCGGGGGCCACCTTCCTCTGACGGTGTGGGTCCTGTTGGCAACGTGGGGCAACTGCTGTTGGCCACCGTGTTTCCCACGGACTTTCTGAAAAATTACCAAGTTTTAAAATTGGATGTGAACATATGTATGTGATTTGAAATTCCAGCCGTATTTACAAGAATACAATGAAATTAGTTGCCTTCCTCTTCCAGAGCTCCAGGCTTCCTCCCAGAGGCTCCCAGTAGGGAGAGTTCCCAGTACATCTTTCCACAGTTTTCTCTTCAAATAGAAACATAACCATATATGTGCAGTCCTGTCGTGCACACACTTTGTCACTTAGAAATATGTCTTGGAGATTGTCCCTTATCAGCTCCTACAGCTCTGGCACTTTTTCTCAAGTCTGTGTTCAATAATTTAGTCATAGCTCATGGCATTAACTAGATCCTGCAAAGTGATTTCTTTGGAGGGGTGGGCGTAGATGGAGGGAGTTTATTTTCCTATTAAGATTTTGGTGAGTTTTTGTTTTTGTTTTTGTTTGTTTTTACTGAAATGTAATACATATCTCTAAAGTTAACCCTTTGTGAGGTGTGTGTGTGTGTGTGTGTGTGTGTGTACGTGTCTGTATTTTTTTTTTATGTTTGCCATTTGCCTTTTGACTTCATTTATGGTGTTTTTTTTTATTTCCAGAGAACTCTATTTTTTAATCTAATTAAATTTTTTACCTATGTCCTTTATGGCTTCTGAATTTGTATTTTGTGTGGACAGAGCCTTTCCCACCCCACACCTATAAAAGAATGATTACCTGTTCCAGTCGTTTCACTGTTTGACTTTATACCTAACTTTTTGTTGTTGTTATTACATCCAGAGTACATTTTGATTGACGGGGAAAGTTACAAGATTTCACTTAATGTTATTCCAGATGGTTATCTACTTCCTTAATTTCATTTACTGACCAAATCTTCCTGCTGTATTTATTTGAAATGCCAGTTTCCATTTTATCATAAATGAAGCTCTGATATTAGTCAGGTATCCTCTGCACTCAGTTCTCTTCCTTGGCTCATGTGTCTGTTCATACGTCATAGCACCACATCGCTTACGCCTCTGTAGTCTGTGACGCTTACATCTGAGTTCTACGTGCCTCGATCCCCCTTGATCCTTTTATTTCCCGCACTCTTCCTTTTTTCTAGGATCTCCTTATAGATAAAACCAGCTCATATAGTTGAAACTGAACTATCTTTCTATTTTTCTTTAGACAACCATACACATATAGATTAATTGGAGGAGTTTCAAGTTGATCGTGTGAGGATTTTCAGTCCCAGAAGACAGAATATCTTTCCGTGTAGTCATAGCCTTAATTTTTTTTTTCTCTTTGGTGTTTTAAGTTTTTGTCAAGAGAAGTATTTTTTCTTCTTCGGTGTTTTTTAAATCTTTTTTTTTTTTTTTTTTACTGCTAACATAAATGGAATATTTTTTTTCCATTTTATTGTCTGACTGGTTTTGGTTTCTAAAAAGTCACTGATTTTTGCGCATTAAATTTGTAGCTAGCACTTGACTGAACTGCCCATTATTTAAAATAATTTGTTGAATTTCATCAAATACCTTGCTGACCTCTATGGAAAGGACTGTATGTTTTTTCTCTTTTGACTTGGTAGGAGATGCAGGTGGAGCCCCCACTCCTGAGCCCCTCACTTGAGATCTGCATTCAAGCTGGGTGCACCCATCTGCTAGCTGCTGGGAGTGCAGGCTGCTACGGGCTCACAGTTGCCACCTCTCCGAGAATTGTCCCGAGACCACAGGGCCCTTTTCCCACAGATCCTTTGGAGGTGGAGATAGCCCACACTCTGGCTGGGCTGGAACAGTTACAGAAAGCCAGAACCCTGGCCTCCAGCTGGAGCAGGCGGAGGGGTGCAAATCACCCACCAGATCCCGCTGCAGATCAGACCAAAACTGAACTCCAGAGGAAACTCCTATTCACTCTGGGTCTCCTGCCCCTTATAGCTTTCTCCCAACAGCTCCCTGATAAAGCACCTGCGTAAGAATCCCCACCTCAGGCTCTGCTGAGTCTGATGTAAAGTCGTATGAATGGCAATTGACTTCCTAACTTGGCCCACGCTTGCATTTCACGGAGGAACCCTACATGGTGGGGTTTCTTGTTTCTTTAATGTACTCCTGGACTGTATCTGCTAGTCTTTCACTTACGATGTTTCCATTAATAATCATAAAAAGATTAGTTTATTGTTTTATTTTTGTGTTTTCTCAGGACTTAGCATCATATGTGCTAAATAAAAATAATTATGAGGCTCTCTCTTTTTATCAACCTAGAACATTTAAAATGGCATTGGATTTATCCATTACTTCAATTTGAGGGTTTCATCACATTTCGTAAAAATTATCTGGACTTGGTGGGGCGTACAGACTATCAGTAACATTCTCAACTGTTCCATGGTAATTTGTCTATTTAAATATTCTATTTCTTCTGAAGTCACAAATATTTTTTTCTAGATAAGGAAAAACGTAGATACTGAATGTTTCCAGGGTAACATCCATTCTATTTTGCTTACATGGTTTTAAACAAAATATAATTTCAAAATTACTTTATTTTCATCTGGTTTTTGTGTTAGTTCTTCATCTCATTTCTACTTTTGTGCTTCCCTTTTTATTTCCTTGTTATAAAAATAGTTTTTTTGTTTTTTTCGGTATGTAAAAACTGTAGATAATATTTTATAATGAAGAATAAAGTAAAAATTTAAAAAAATTAAGTAAAAATCAGGCCAATGACACTGTTGAGAGATGACACTATTAATAATTTGGTGGCCTCCCCTTCATATTCTGTTTAGGTATCTACACATACAGACATGTGCAATCAGCATAAGTTGGATAATACCCATGTTATTTTGATTGTAGCCATCATTCTTTATTTAAAAAAAAAAGGTAGTGTTTTTATTTGCTTACCTCTTCCCTTTGGCGCGCGCGCACACACACACACACACACACACACACACACAGAGTTTTTCACTGAATTTGATAACTGGTGATTTAGTCTCCAACCTTGTGGTTTGGAGTTCTTTGTACTTTAGTTTCTTCGAAGATGGAGTTTCCTGATATTCATTTTTCTTATTGTTTTTGGGTGGCTTTAAAGAGGGGGGCTGGACACAGTTGCCATTATTCTAGTATCTTGAAAGGAAAGACCATTGTATTAACTCCCTATGGCTACTGTAACAAATGAACACCCACTTAGTTGCTCAAGATAACACAGATATGTTATCTTACAGTGTTGGAGTTCAGAAGCCTGAAACAGGACACATGAGGTTAAAATCCAGATGTCAGCAGGACTGTGTCTCCTAGACTCCTGGGACAACCATCTCCTTACCTTTCCCAGTTTCTAGAGGCTGCCTGTATTCATTGGTTCATGCCCTCTTCTGTCTTCCCAGCCAACACTGGAGGTTTGAGTGTTTCCCATGTTGCCTCATTCTGACAGCCTCCTACCTCCTTCCCTCACTTCCTACCTTCTTCCTTCACTTACAAGGACCTTTTTGATCACATTGGGCCTTCCAAATAATCCAAAATATCTCCCCATCTCAAGATCAGCTGAACAGCAACCTTAATTCCATCTGCAATCGTCATCTCCCCTTGCCATGTAGCATAAGATACTCACAGGTTGTGGGGGCTAAAATGCAGATATCTTTGATTCTATCACAACTCCCAAACATTACTTCCCAAATATTACTCTCACACTCCCTGGGACTTGGTCCCATGACATTTTCTGAGTTGCACGTGGCAGAACCTTTGAAGAAGTGGGCTGGGGAGAGAGACACAGTCAAGAGGAATTGAACTTCCTGGGCCTGAACTTTGTACACATGCAGGCAAACCCCCTCCCCTATGGCAACTTCTCTTGGGCTCACATCTCCTTAAGCAACAATAAACATATTAAGAAATTACAGCTGACCTTTGAATAGCACAGGGGTTAGGGGCAATGATGCCCTGCATAGTTGGAAAATCCATGTATAATTTACCCACGTGGATAATCCACGTATAATCCAAAATGTAACTACTAATAAGCTTGTTGTTGACTGGAAGCCGTACTGATGACAGTACAGTCAATTAACACATACTTTGTATGTTGTACTTATCATACACTGTATTCTTACAGTAAAGCAAGCTAGAGGAAAGAAAATGTTAAGAGAATCATGAGGAAAAGAAAATGCATTTTCAATATTGTATTGTTTTTATCAAAAAAATCATTTTATAAATGTGCCCATGCAGTTCAAATCCATGTTGTTCAAAGGTCAACCGTATTTTCCTCACATTCATGACTAAGGAACTGAGGATCAGAGAGGTTCAGGACCAGCCAATGATAGAGTCTGAGGTTGTAGCTCATGTGCCCTCTGTTCCCTCAGCGCATAAGAAATACCCCAGGGACTTAACTCAGGAGGACGTTACAGGAAAGTGCTCATCTCTCCCCTCATCAAGCCTGTCAGTGGACCTCTAAACATCACAGAAGAGCAGGGAACCTGTTCCACTTATAGACCAATAGTCTAGCTGAGAGTTAAAGGTGTTTTCCATTACCAGAAAGGGAAGTTTCTTCTCAGATGGCTGGATTTCTGTTACAAGACAGTGGAGTAGCCAATGCTGCCAGGGCCCTTCTTCATGCCCCCGACTTTCCCTCACTGTACGCCATCCTGACCTCCAACTGCATGCGCCAGCCCCTCTGTGCTCAAGGCAGGCCGGAAGTGCCAAGGCATCAGCCAGTGATAACCTTGGCTCGCTTGGCTCTCCAACAGGAAAGCTCTGAGGTGTGTGCACCAACCCACTCCCAGGTTCCTCAGCAGGATGAGGCTCCAGCTCCCACAGGGGTCACCTACTGGTAACCCTTTCTGCTGCTTCCTTTCCCCGGCAAATGAAGACATGCAAGACCTTTCAGGGACCTGCACACATGGACCCATGCCTGGGGAAAGAGAAGTCTGGGAGACGTGTCTGCCTCAGCAGCCCTCCACTCTCAGCATGTGATGGTTCCCCAGGGACCAGCCCTTTCCAGAGCATTACCCCTCTGCCCTGATGGAGACTTCACCTCCTACTTTTTTTTAAGCTACTGATTTTTGTAGCTTCCATGCCAGGCATTGTGCTAAAAGGGTCTCATTATATCCTTTAGTCTGAATAATGAAAGGGGGGGATTATTCCCACCATTTACAGATGTAAGAAAGAAACTCAAAGAACCTAAGCACCGGAAATTGTAGAAAAGCTCCAGATCATGCAGGAATGATGGCTCTCACATCTTGGAGGCACACTGCCTCAATGAAAGGTTCTGTTCTTATTCACAAGGTTGACCCCCTCAGCCAAGTTGAGTAATGGCCAACCTGGTAGGATGCTGTTCCCTGACTCATTTCTGAGAAGTGAGGCTCATAAAGCTCACCCTTATACCTTTATGTCCTGGGCCACACAAATTAGGGGGCTGTGCTTTGGCTGTCTGTCTCCCCAAAGAACAAGGAGTCTACAGTTAAGGGCTGCATTCACCCAGAATCTGTGAGCCCTGCCTCTAGACCACACTCTGGCTCCCTGACATGTCCAGTGCTAGGTGGGCTCTTTCCTGGCTGGTCTGTCCTCCTGTAGAAGGAGCAGCCCTTGGTGTGTGCACCCCGACCCCAAAGGGTGGCCTTGGATGTTTGTAGGGTATTTGTGGGATGGGTCTGCCCACATAGGCGGGCTGGGTTATCATGCATGGGCACACTAGACTCCTCGAGGTGCAGGACAGCTAGGCAGGAGGAGCAGAGAGGCGGCCATGGGCCGAGGGCCAGGAGGAACTTTGCCCCAGCTGCCATGTTCCACCAGGAACGTGGAAGAGTCTGAGAGCCCTAACTTCAGACTTCCAGGGCTTCTAGGCCATTAGGAAGGTATATTTGTCAAGATAGCAGATAAATTGTGTTTTATTTAACAGTTTGTTGGCTTGGCTTCGGAATTTTAAATATTTAAATCTGCAATAAACAGGTCTTTCATTGTGCTCTTGCTTCAAGCCCCAACATCTCAGGGGCAGACTGGGAGCTATGGGGGTGCGAACAGTAGGTACAGGGAGCACAGAGAAGCTTCCAGGGCTTTCAGAAGCCCCAGTGCCCTGCCTGCCAACCTGGCCCAAGCTGACTGACCCTGCCCAGGTCGACAATGCTTTATCCACGGATGTGTGTGCCCAGCTCTGGAAGTCACGTTGGCTTGTGAACTCCCCAGTGGCTGCGAGGCTTTCTGAGACAGCACCACTTTGTGAGTAAGAAGACTGATACCCTGCAGGACAAGGAGACAATTGCCCCTTGGAAATCAGCTGAAGCTACTTTTTGACTCCTGGAAACCATAGCACACATAATCGTGACGCCGAACGAAATGATGAAGCTTTACAGACTGCTTCCAGAGGAATGACCAGACTGAGTCTGGCAAACCCCTCCACCCCAACAGGGGTTCTCAGAGTGATTTGAGCTGTGATTTGGTCTATCTGGAGTGCAGCACTGGTCCCTCTCCATCGCATGGCTCATTCTGGCCCTTTCTTAAAATGACTTCACCAGAGATTTTCTCTGACGGTGGAATTCAGTCCCTAGTCTTAGCAGAAAGTACACATTTTCTTCTGCTTACAGTAGGTCTTTCATTATGTGTGAGAGAAGGCTAACAGGTGACGATTGACACATCTCTCCCCAAGATGTTTCACAGTAAACTAGTTCTACTTCCCATGAGTTAACTTCCTAAAGGAAAGGTTGATTAGATAAGTATTCTACTAGGTCTAGCTAAGGTCACATCTTTTTGGTGGAACTGAAGTTACAAATATCAACAAAACAGTCACATGTTTTTCATAGCCTCCTGCCTAACATTTTAGGATTGTTCACACTGGGGATTATTCTGTCAGAGGTTCTCAAATATTAGCATGAGTCAGAATGACTGGGTGGCTCCTGCAAGAAGCAGATGCCTGGTCTCCATCCCAGACTTACAAGAGCTGACTCTTGGGGGCCAAAGTGGGGATGCCTGCCCTTCTAATTAGCATCTTAGGTGATTCTAATGGAAGCAGGTCACAAACCATGACAGGGAAATGCACAGAGATAGCACCGTCCACAGTGTTTATGTCACATCCAGAGGGAGGTGGTGGGGGACACGTTTTGGGGACAAAAATCTGTTTTTGAAGTAAGGTAAAAGGAAGAAGATTGCACCAAGTAACAAAGAATTCTTTAGTCAAAAAGTAAGCATGGATGAAACATCAAAAATTTTAGGTATCTAAGTTCATAATGATACTCAACACAAACTGAAAACCAAAATTATAAGACACTGGTGGACAGACTTTAGGGTGACTCCATAGTTGCCTCTCCCTGAAGCCAGGCCCTCAGTCTTCTCACCCCAGGAAATGGGTTCTGCCAACATTTTGAGTGAGTTGGGAGGCAGGTCTTTCCCCAGCAGAGCTTCTGATGAGACCGCAGCTCCAACCAATTCTTGACTGCAGCCTGGGGAGACCCTGAGCAGAGGGCCTGCTGCTCAGACATATTCTGAGTTCCTGACCCACAGAAACTAGGAGGTACTGAAAGCAGGTTTCTGTAAGCTGTTAAGTTGGTGGTCATTTGTTACCCAGTGATAGAAACTGATACTTCTACCTTTGGAGAATTCTAGAGAAATACCTCCTTTAGATGGAGGAGAAAAGAAAGAAGGAAGGAAGGAAGGAGAGAAAGAAAGAAAGAAAGAAAGAAAGAAAGAAAGAAAGAAAGAAAGAAAGAAAGAAAGAAAGAAAGAAAAGAAGGAAAGAAAAGAAAGAAAGAAAAGAAGGAAAGAAAAGAAAGAAAAAGAGAGAGGAAGGGAGGGAGGAAGGAAGGAAGGAAGGAAGGAAGGAAGGGCGGGAGGGAGGGAGGGAGGAAGGGAGGAAGGAAAAAGTGAATAAAAGGACAGAAGAAAGCATTGGTCCTGCCTTTCCTAGAAGAGCTGTACCTTATGGCAACACAGTAGTGGATGAAGCCAATTTTCTCTTGAATTCTCTCTGAAAATACTCCAGCTAATAAACTAGACAACAGCAATAGAATTAAAATACCAATATTTGGCTGTCCCCCCGAGTAATGGCAATGATCATCAATGGCTGCCAACAGCAAAAGAGAGAGACCAGTGGACAGTCTGTGCCTCCTGAGAGAAGTACTCCTCCCTTCTCACGACGTGGCTTTGCAAATCAACCAACCAACCAACAAACCCATTCCTGAAGCTGACCAGGCTTCTAGATCTAGCCATCAATGTAAAGACAACAACAGGATTAGGAGAACATGGTAAAAACACCACAGAGATGCAATCAGCACAATCAGACTATAGAGAGCTCTACAAGACAAATAATTAGCTTCTTTAACTGGCAGGGGTGGGGCTGGGGGAAGGAGGAGAGAAAGAGAGAGGGAGGGAGTAGAGGGGATCCTATAGAGTAAAGGAGCCTTAAGAGACATATCAGCCAATTTCTATTTTGTACGTTCTTTGGGTCCTGATTCAAACAAATCCTAGATATCAGTCATAGGAATATTAAGGTAATAGGGACCCTAATTGGATGTTTGATGATGACTATCCTTTTTTGAGGTATGGTATTGCTATTAGGCCATATATTTTTAGTTTCTTTATCCCCTAGAGATATTTCCTAAAATATTGTAGCTATGCGAGCTATGGCCCCGCCTGCGATTTGATGGGCGGGGTGCAGACAAAATGGGACTAGCTGTGCAGTTACTGAAGCCAGGTGAATGGACACATGAAGGTCACTATGCTACTGATTATTATTAAATTATTCCCTTGGCTTCTATATGTGTTTGAAAATGTCCAAAATAAAAAGTTAGAATTGCAAGGGAAAAAATGGCAAAGGCACAGTCTTTTGAGACTAGAGTTTAAGGGACTAATCGTTTCTTTCCATGAAAACTGTCTCCTACACATTAACATAGAAAATGAGCAGAGAAATCAGATTTGCTGTGAAGAGACGTGGCCAACGGCACCAGAACACGTTCATTACACGAGATGAAGAGAGACTGACTCACGGCTGTCGTGCGGAATTAGGTGATGACAGTGAAATGTTTCTCTCCCTTTCCAGCCTGCTTGGAACTCCTAAGTTTCCGCGTCATGCAATCGTCCTGACTCTGATAACGGCCTGTCAGACAGCAGAGTGCGTCTCTGCAGACTCTCACTTCAGCATGAAGGGTGCTTTTGTTAAAGTAAAAAGGTGTTTGGGAAATGTTATGTTTGCTTGGCTTTAGAAGCTGAGTGCTGATTGACGTGCTCGATTACCTGTCAGCTCGCTGTGGATAGAAATGACCAGAGGCCTGGATGGATGGCCATGGAGGCGGGCGGCTGCGAGGTGAGGCCAGAGCCAGGGCAGGGGGCGGAGGGCAGGGAAAGAATGCAGAATGAGGGTCTTTGTGCTGATTTGGCTCCAGAGACCTCGAGGGGTGGAGGCTGGCCCAGTCAGCCTGTGGCTCGCAACATGAGCGTCCACAGGACATTTGGATTGGCACTCTGCCCTCCCAGCTTTGTGATCAAACAATAACTTTTACCTCTGATATGATCCAGGCCTGCTGAGGTATACCTTGGATGCCCCTGCGGTGTGCTGTACGTGGCTAGACCCCCGGGCTTGCTCACCTCCAGCACCCTGTCACACCTGGAAGCCACATAAGGCCTACACAGACAGGTTAAGGCAGCACCGTTGACAGGGGCCAGGGTGTCAGGCCAGGGCAACTAAAGACCAGTCATGACTACTCTGATCATTTCCTTTTATGTCATTTTAGCTTCATGACAACCCTGGAGAGGTAGCCCTAAGATTGTCCCGTTAACAGAGGAGGAGACTGGGGTATGCAGCAACCAGGTGCCTGCGCCAAGGTCATGACCGACGCAGGCTTTGAACTCCAGGCCCTTTGCCTCTTAAGCCACCTGGCCCGTGACTCATGGAGCACGAAGCCCAGCAACGTGGGATGAGGAAGCAGGGCTGGGGACAAGTGGAAGTGTCACCACACAGGTCACCACACAGGTGGAGATGGATCTGCAAGTACCTTGGCCTGGTCCTGCCCTCAGAGACACCCAGCAAGTTCTCCCGGGGTAAGAGATTTCAAAGAAACTTCAGAGGAGCTTCTCTGCAGAACATTGTTGGGGAACGCCTGTCCTCCAAGTGCCCAGAGCTGTGCAGGGCTCTATAAGGCAGAGTAATGACCAGGGAACATCTTCACGGTGGGGTCCTGCTAAGTGACTAAGTACCTCCTCTCCAGGAAAAAAAAAAAAAAAGTCCTTACTTGCAGCATTTGCCTCTGTCCGTGGTGTAAATACTTCTACTGTGGCTGGTTTCTGTCTGCCAAAATGACACCGAACAGGGAGAGGGAAGCTACGTGAAGTCACACTATCATAGAGCGTTTCCACCTTACAGGTGCTGAATAACCTGCAGCACACAGATTGTTGTAAAAATAACCAGACACTGGTAAGTTTGAAACAATGGTTACCTTTGTTTCAATACAATTTATTTATTGATGTTTACATAGTTTATTTTTGTTAATGGCCGTATTTAACAAGCAGCTTGCATGATTCCCCCAGATTTTACAATCTGCTCTCACAAGCAAGTGGGAGCCAGTGCAGGCTCTGGCTCACGGAGAATAAGGCACACAGTGCTGGAAATCTAGTTGGAAAGAGAAGGAGTAGCATGTGAGGCAGAAGACCTTTACGGGCTGAGTCTGTTCAGTGCTGGGTTGCAGGGGGTAGACACACCTAAGTGTGGAATGATGCAATCTTAGTGCGAGGCTACTGTTAGTTCAAGCCCTGCAGATCAGAGTGGGAAAGTACGGATGCCCTTCAGCTCAGGGGCTCCAGCTCGAGCCTAATATGGAAGTCTACGGTGTTCTGCTGGTACAGAGAGGGATTGCAGGAAGCTCGTCAAATTGCTCATTCAATTAGAATGAAGGACCAGGAAACTGTGTGGGCCTTGCTTGTCAGTGATTATTTAGAGCACACACAATACATATCTTTCAGTTTGTCTGTGGGGGGCCAACTTGACCTTGCTGGGGGCCCTAGAGTTCTGCTGCCTGCAAACAACCTAAGCCATCAAACAGAGGCTGTGGCACCAAGTGGGGACAGGGCTCATCAGATACACTGCAAACCGCACGTGTCCTGTGGCTTAGGAACCTCATCATTGTCTCCCCAGCAGAAGCGGCTGTGTCAGCCAGGGGCTGTGGGGCTCAGGGTGAATGCGCGGGCCCCTGTTAGCCCCTGGGGACTGGCGCTGCTCTAAATCGCAGGGCATTCACTCTGCATAATTGTCCTCTCGTCAAACATCACTTGTTAAGAATCTACTTTCTGAAAGATTACTAAATTAGGAAGCAGGAATGCTGGGTTATCACAAAGATGATGGTGATTTTAAAACTTTAGGGGAGATTGAAGTCACAGATAACGTCCTGTCTTGCTTTCAGAGCCTGTGTTCAGTGATACCCAGGTAAGATGTTAATAAGATCTAACTTCACGATGCATGAGAGGAGAAGTAGCAAAGTATGAACAGGTTTTAAACTGTGTTGTGTTAAGACGGAAGGAGGTGGCCCAGGCTCTCAGCTCACAAAGCTGGCTACAGGGACCGTCAGAAGAGGGCCAAGGGGCTTCATGGTAGAGTCCAGAGTTTTGAGGGATTGCTCCAAATCCCTGGAGAATGGAAATCCCCCACCTTTCCTGGATGTTACTGGAATGTGGGCTACCTGCCCTGTAGCCAGTCAGTCAAGATCCCCAAATTAATACAAACCCACAACCACACAGGTCTGCTAATACTTTGTAGCTCCTGGACGTTATCTGTGACTTCAACCATTAATTTCTCTCCCATGTTTAAGGCGAGGCATGTGGAGAATTTTGGAGAACTGTTTCATTTCTGACCCCTTAATTCAGGGCCTGGTGAAAAAAATGGATCAAAAGAGCACAGAAAGGGGCTATAGACAATATCACATGATCTTCAGTCATTCCTGCCACTCTAGCCATGAGCACGCCCGCTGGAAACCTGCCTCACCAGGATGGACAGAGTCACAGATGGTGGCCATAGGAGGTGGTCCTCATGATCTACAGGCAGGACAGGTTTGGAAAGGCCAGCAGAGCCGGCCCAGGTTGGTCTTTATGCTCAAGAGTATATGACAGAATTAGGCATACTCTTTGGTTATGATTTTAAAGTCACTGCCTTTACCAAACCCTCGTCCTTCAACATTCAACAAGGGGAACACTGGGCACCGCTTTGAGACATCAGGAAGATGTCAACAGCAATGGAGTCACCCAGCAGGGAGTCCAAGCCAGTGACGGTGTCATTTTCTAACTAAAAAATAAGGCAAAAACAAAACTTTACGAAATCTTCATATTGAAATGACAGTAGTACATAATTGTACTTTATAAACAAATGCACATACACGGGGGTACTGTGAAAAATGTTTAGAATAAAAGATTTTATTCAGAAATGCTCAAAGAGCATATAGGTACAGACATACACTTATGTGCATCATTAAAGTCTACTGAAAATATCCATGCAAAGGATGGATTGTGAACAGTCATTTTCACACTCCAGCTGCAAGGAACCTAGAGGTCATTTGCTCTGACTCCTTATTTCTCACAAAGGCAAAAAATCAGATCCAGAAAGATTAAATAATTTGACCAAGCTAAAACATCCAGTTAGCAGCAGAAGCCAAACTAGAATCCAAGATGTGTGTGTGTGTGCGGATGTGTGTGGATATGTGCACATGCTTAAAATCACTTATGCTTTTCTACAAATAATCACTTATTTTAAAGAGAGAGTTAACAAGCACATGAGCAGGGTGGGGGGCAAGCAGAGGGAGAGGGAGAGAATCTCAGGCAGGCTCCACACCCAGTGCAGAGACCAACATGAGGCTCGATCTCACGACCTGAGATCATGACCTGAGCCGAAATCAAGAGCCAGATGCTCAACCGACTGAGCCACCCAGGCATCTCTACAGATAATTCATTTTTAAGGGAATTTATCCTAAGGGAATAATCTGAATTACAAACCAGTGTTTTGCATTAATATCGTGGAATCATTATTGAAATAAAAAAAATAGGATGTTGTATTGACCCAACAATAATATTCTGGTTAAGTAAACTATCACGTAACTACATGATGATGTATTATGCATAAATTAAATTATGTTCACAAAGAGCTTATGCACATAGAGGGGAATGTTTATCTTTTCACATTCAAGGTTTAAGCTTCTCTGCACAGTGTTCTCAGTGTGTCTGAAACTGCACCAAAATCCACCTATCTGCAGGTAGTGAACCTCTCAGGGTGGTGGCATATGGATGATTTTTTTGTCCCAAATTCTTCTCTGTCTTTTCCAAATTTCTGTACTAAGTATTACAGTACATTTTTAAACTGGAAAGAAAATGAGACTTTGTAACTGGAGACTTGTATTGGTGCTGCATGCTTTAATTCTCTTGTAACTATCAAACCAAAACTTTACAAGTAAGCTACAAGCAAGACTCAGAAGCCAAAATGGTTTGATTTAATGACATTGATGCCTTCGCTTGGCAAAAAAGCATCACGTAACCTGAAGGACCACCTCTGGTTTCTCTGCCACTAAGAAAGCAGTCCTGTATGAGCACCACAAAAGAAATGCAGCTCAAGGGGCCCTGGCAGTTCTGACCTACACTGCAGCCTCCTGACCAGACTTTTTTTTTTTAAAAGACTTTATTTGAGAGAGAGAGAGAGAAAGAATGAGCAGAGGGAGGGGCAGAGGCAGAGAAAGAAGCAGGCTCCCGGCTGAGCATGGAGCCCAACTCGAGGCTCGATTCCAGGATGCTGGGATCATGACCTGAGCCAAAGGCAGATGCATAACCGACTGAGCCACCCAGGCGCCCTAAACCAAACAGACTTGACTCCTATTCCTACTTCTGTCTTTACACCAAAAGCTGGCCCAAGGCAGAAGCATTCTTGAGGGAAACAGAACCCAAGACTGAAGTCTCTGAGACATTGATCTAGACTTTTAGATTTCTTAGTATTTTTGAATTTTTAACCTCAAGCTTGCCCCCACATATCTGTTATGTCACTTTGGGAGCATTATATTTAATGCAGAGGGGGAAAAAGTCAAACTGAAAACATCAACTTACCTCTGCTAATTTCCAAACAAAAATAAAGGGTCATTCAAATCAAATAATTCTCCAATAAGTTAGTTATGTTAATATTACTAATTTGACTAGAAAACTCAGTTTTCTTTGAAAAATGGCTATATCTTTGCTGTTGTGTGAGAGCAATTTCTAGTCATTTCTCCAAAATTTTCTCTCAGAATAAATCTCAAAAATCCAAATTGGGTGAAGGTTCTGAGTTCCCTGAGGTGGTGATCTTGACTATGGGATAATTTATAGTCGGGGCCACAGCATTTCTGGGCACCCACATAAACACTGCAGATTTAAATCCAGGAGAGACATCTTCCATGAAGCACTCCTGGGTTTCTTTGACCTCTCATTATACTTGATGATAACTGCATAGTTTACAAAGCAGTGAAGCTTCAGGGTGGTCAAGCAAGCCACCCAAGTTCAGACAGCAAATCAATAGCTTGGGTCAGGATCCAGCTCCAGTCTCCGATGCCAGTGTAATGCTTTTGCCTGGGCTAACTGAGAGGCCAGAGTTTACAGATGCTTACGCAAGCATCTGACATCATTTCCAAAATACTGCCGTGCTGCTGGGTCACCTGGCTGTGCACAGGAGAGACTAGCTGGTGACTCAGTGCACACCCCGCACTGTGGCCAACTCCATACCTGGGTCCCAAGCACACCTGCTTTCTCTGGCATCGTGAGTCTTCAGCGACTTTCTCTATTTGTATACATGTGCATTCCAGGAAAATGGTTTCCCTGGAATTGCAAACAGTGTGGGCTCCGTGGCTCAACGATCTGCTTCAAACCCTAGCTCCACCTCTTGATAGCTGTGTGATGTGGGGCAAGTGGCTCAAAATGAAGAGGAAAGCATCGGGGACCATGCTGACCCCAACCATGGGGCCCTCAGCCTTGCTTCGGATGAAAGTGGCTTGGGTTCACTTTCCCCTGTTGTGGATTCCAGTGCCTGTGGGTGAGGTGGAGGTGACCCCAGGAAGCAGCGTGAGGGGGCATGGAGAAGTGAGGTAGGGAAGGGACGAGCCAACACAGATGAGCCCCTCTAGGCAGGGTGTGGAACACGCCTGGGAGTTCTCTGGTGAGCCAGACCACTCCAAGTTCCATTGCTGTTGTTTATGCATAACTCACTTATTGGCCCAAGTCTCCTGCTCTGGCCTTGGGTGTCAACCTTGTGAGCCTTTGTCTAGTCATCCCTCCTGCCTGGGCCAAGCACTCAAACAAGGGTTGCTGGGTTTGGTGACTTTGAACTGGAAACTTGACCTCTCTGGGGCTAGTTTTCCCACTTAAAAAATAAGGGAGCAGACTCAGATGATCCTATGATTCCAAAAACTGCAAAGCTCACCTTTCCACTTATGTTCTATAGCTTTGCTCATGTGCTCTTATAGTCCCTCTCTTCCCAGCAGTGGGGGTCAAGGCCGAATTTGAACACCCTGCATGTCAGTGGTGGGGTGAGTTTGGCTTATGCTTATGTGATCATGTTACATTTGGGCTGGTTGGTAGACACGTGAGTCCATGGGGACGCCTGCCCTGGGCATGCACAATTGAATTGAGTGGGCCACCGACCACCATCAGGCATGACTTTCATGTTCTCAGCCATGTTGTCACAGGCATTTTCCTATTCAAGTTTGGTCTTTCCATGTCCCTAGGAGGTAAGGGGGGCATAACTGCATTACGTGTTGGTGTTTGAAGGAACAGCATTATTTTAATGGTGGTCCTGGGGAATGTTGCAGAAACCATAACTGAAGGCTTGCAATGGGGCATCTTTCTGGAGCAAAGTGGAAATGCCTTCACTGACTGAGCTGGGGTGGTGGGCTGCTGTGAGTCCAAGGGAGTTCCCATTAGGGAATCTGGTATTTTGTAGTCACGGCCTTGCTGATATCCAGGAGACTGTATGAAAAATAATCACCTGTTGGGCATGAGCGTCATCCTCAGAGCAAGGGTTGGAACAGGGTCTGAGCCCTCATGGGTCTGTAGAGAGCCCTAGGGGAGGCAGAGGATATTGGGGGACTTGCCCATCAGCATGGCAGCCTCGATGCCTACCAACCACACCTCATTCCGGCTTTTACCACAGGCCACAGCCCATGGCTTCCAAATAGATTCTTCTAACCATGCCTGAGTGTCGCTCAGACTGTGATTTTAAGAATATTCTCTAGCAGCACCTGCATCCCATTGTGTGGTGTCTTAACACAACCAGCATGGTGGTGGAGAAGCAGGTTTTGCCCTGGCACGGGCCTGCCTGTTTTGGAGCAGACACTCACCTTCTAGTGGGGTCATGGGCTGAGTGCAGAGAAGGCAGTGAGGAGCCTGAGGCAGACCTACGCCTAGCACCCCGAGGCCACGTTAGGTGGGAAGGTTGGTGGGACAGGTGAGTGTGGCAGCTTACTTGAGAAGTCAAAAGCAGAAGGTCTAAAACAAATTTGTTGTCATTTTAAGGGGAGAGCAAAGAAGAGGCACTCATATGGGAGCAGGCCCACAGGAAAAGGTGAGCAGGAGGATGGTGAGCAGGGTCCCCAGGAAGGGTGATCAGCCTGCTAGGTGTGAAACTTTTTCAGAAAAGCTGCAGCTTGACCCTGGGCAGGAGGGAGCCCCAGATGGCACTGAGTGGACATCGACAGCCATGGAGGCTGAGTGAGGGTTTCAGAACAGCTCTCCCATCAAAGGGGGTCCCAGCTTTGACCAAACCAGGGATATTCTCTGGGCCAGCCTAGGGAATGTTGGGAAAGGCAAAAGCAATGTTTAGGTCTATCACACTATCCTTGAGCTCCCCTAGCACTACACATAACTCCAGACTCCTCATGCTCTTCTCCGGGCACCTACAGCCTCTGCTTTGGAAAGATCACTTGCACACTCAGTTATGCTAAAGTGTAAATGACTTGCTATAGTTCTGGGGAACTGGGGCCAGAATAGGGTAAAATGTCCCATCCTAGTGAATGAAACTCTGTAACTTATAATAAATGCATCAACAAAGGCCAGTGGAGATAATATTTTAATGCCAGAGACTTCCCCCTCGTCCTTCAACTCATGCACCACACTATGTATGTATAAAGTTGGCTTTGGGAAGAAACATTCTATGTTGGCACATTAGGAACCCATTCACAATTGTGCCTCTGAAAGTCCTTTTTTTCCAGTCAGGTATTGCTGCCTAACAAACCTCCCCAAGTCTAATGTGTAAACAACATTCACTTTGTTCAAGTATGAGATCTGGGCACTCAGTGGGGACCTCTGGTGTCTCCTCCACTGGGCTATGGTGGGGGTTGGCTAGGGGCATCCTCCACTAATGCCTGGGCTGAGCTGGGGGCGCTGTATTAGCACAGGCTCCCGGGGCATCCCTCCATGTGGTCTCTAGAGCTGGAGCAGGGCAGACTTCTACTGTCACCCAGGGCTGTCACTCAGGGCTGCCCCCCAACGCACGTGACCCAAGAGGTACAGACATAATTTTCATGCCCTTTCACAACTTAGTCTCGGGATTCTTGCAGCATCACTTAGCTCCACCACATTTTGTTCCCTGAGGTGGGCACAAAGGCCCACTTGCCGGGCAAGGAGAAGGGACATGGGCTCTGGCTAATGATGGGCAATGACAAGGATGAGTCACTGGAGGAACATGTGGGACCAGAAATATTGCTGGAGCCAATTTTTGGAAAATACCATCAACCTTCCTCTGCATTGCCAAAAGATAATTCTGTGGCTTAACCGTTTGTGTTTCTCCAAAATTCATATGTTGAAACCTCACCCCCAGTGAGAGGGTGTGAGGACATGGAGCCTCTGGAAGGTGATTAGGTCATGAACCTGGAGCCCTCAGGAATGGGACTAGTGTTCTCATAAACAAGACCAGAGAGCTTCCATCCCCCTCCCTCCATGTGAGGACGCAGCTGCTGCTACCTGGAAGGTCGACCTTCACCTGATCTTGCACTTCCAGCATCCAGAACTGAAAGAAAAAATTTCTGTTGTTTGTAAGCCCCACAGTCTCTGGTGTTTTGCAATAGCAGCCTGAATAGACTGGAGCAGTGAGTTAGACCTTCTCTTGGTTTTCCCACACACCAGACTGGCTCCACGCCCCACTTTCCCTTTTGAGAGAACCGGTATTGGTGTACAGATACAGACAGATGAGCAGATAGACATGGATATAGTATAGACAGAAACTAAGCTTGAGGCATACATTTCTAAGTCTTCATTACTGAGTGCCCATTACGTGCCAGCACCTAGCAGTCTACCACCTTCATACATCACCCTGATTCTACAATAACCCTGCAAGATAGCTATTACTGTGACCACTTTAAAGATGAGCACACTGAGGTCCAGAAAAGTGAGGTAAGTTGTTCAAGGTCACACCAGAGGGAAGATCTGACCTCTGGTGTGTGCGAACCCAAAGCCACATTCTTCCCATCACACCCCTCCTTATGTTGCTCTGCATGAGGGGAAGGGCAGGGAAAGAGGTCTGGGGTGACTCAGGAGACTGAGCAAGTATTGCAGGCCCACGCATGCATGGCCAGAGAGATGCAGCATAGCGCACGCCAGTTGCGCAACAGCATACCTGCTGTGTGCAAAGGGCTTTCTCAAAAGACCAACTCGGTGGGCACAGGGAGAGCCGTTATTAATATCCCCACAGAGAAACTAACCAGCTTCCCAATTTTCTGCCAAATGAAGGTAGGGAGGACAAGGCCCAGATCTTTGCTCCTGGGCTCTAGATTTTCTTCCACGTGCTTCAAGTCACTCTGCTGTGCAGAATTTTCTCTTACCGTGTTGCATGGTTCTTGTGGCCTATTACGGGGTGGGCCTCCTGATTCTTGGCATCACCATCTAGTTACCTGAGTGCAGTCAGATTACCTGCCCCAACCCCTCGGGAAGCCCCTCCTAGACCGCAGAGCTTGGATCTGCACAGGCTGAAATGCAACCCCATGGCCTCCATCAGAAGCTTCCTCTCCTTAATTTCTGGATGCTGAAACAGTCTCTCTGAAAAGCTAAAGCTAATTAGCAGTAACTATGGAGAAAATAAGCCAAAATTCTCAAAATAGCACTTTTGGTATGTGCCCAGGCCTGTCTTCTAGTTCCGTTCTGTGGATTTGAATATCCAACTTCCCTCCACCAATGGGAGAAACTGCAGACTTCGATGACCCAAGTGAGAATCCTAGCTTCAAATGTCAAGTGACAGACACTTGGATAAGACCCCAGGATGCAGGGTGGGAAGCCAGACAGCATATCCTCCAGCTATTTATTCCCATTCTCCTCCAATTCACTCTCCATAGCCCTGCCAAGCTCGTCTTCCTAAAGCACCAGTTCCTCGTGGTTCTTCCTGCATGGATTCAAGAGCAAGCCAAGCTGCTCAAACAAGACTCCCAAGGCCAACGTTTCCACCAGAACAAAAGTCCATTGCTCTCCCACACAACAGTGAGGTCTAGCAGGCCAGTGGGCCAGGGTGGTGGGCAGCGCTGCTCCGTGGGGTCATCTGGGGTGCCAGGCTCCAGGACCCAGGAGCCCTGGGGTTCCTCTGGACACCCAGGTACATCTATCTGGATGTAGGCATATCCTTCCTCACCTCTTCCATCTGTTGAGCTCAATGCTCCCCACTTGTCACTGCACCCTAGTGTCTCTTTCCCTCCCCTTGAGTCCGGCTGGCTGTGGTGATTGGCTTGGCCAAGAGAATGGCAGAGGTGATGTTAGGGGACTTCCAAAGTGAGGTCTTAGGACCCTGCATCCAAATATGGTACATTTTGAGGTACTGGAAGGTAGGACTCTGACATGTGAATTTTTAGGGGGCGGGGGAACACTGTTTAACCCATAACTGTGTCAATTCCATCTTGGTGTCTGCTTCTCAGAAGAACAGACCTCTCTCAGATGCTTCAGCTTAAAGTGAAACCAACATCTGCACAGTCCTGGAGGTGGAGTGAAGCACCATGTCCCAGATCTTTGGGGGTCATTACCAGGGAGCAGTGGCTAAACCCAGATTGGAGCCAAAACCAGTCACCCGGTGAACCAGGGGAGAGGCCCCAGGTCGGGGCTGAGAAACAGAGAAGACTGAGGAAGAGCCAAGGCAGACGAGGGGGCAAAAGAAGGAAGGAGCCTTGACTCAGCTCAGGGGCTGGGCCTGGGATCGCAGATCTAACCGGGTACACGCCAGGCAGACAGCAGACAACATGGGTTTTCGGGGAGCAGAGGGCTGCCTGCCAGGCTGCGCTGAGAGGCACGGCCTCGGTGGGCCCAAGTTCTCATCTGTAAATGGGGCACAGCCGGGGTCACATTAGGCTGAGAGAATATTTAGCTTTAGAGCTCCCGTGTAAAGTGGACATCAGCTCCTGGGGCTGGGCTGAGCAGGCCCGGTGGCTGCTCACGCAGGGGGAGGGGACCCAGCTGAGAGGAGGCAGCATTGACCTGCACAGCCACTGGGCTTCAGACTCTCCATGGCTCCCCAGCCTGGCCCTCCTGCTGCACTGGGCAATGGCCATCTCATCCAGGCATGGGAGAAGCTTCACACGCTCATTTCTTTATATGATTCCTAGATGCCCCTGGACAGCCTGGAAACAAAGCAGACCAGCCCCCGCTTCCCAGCCCCCATCTCATTCCCACTAGCATTTGGGGTCAATGTGCCCATTTCAGGCAGAGGCAGGATTAGCAACAGGAAGACAGCAAGTCAGTCACACCCAGCCCCAAAAGGAGCGCTGTGAGGCAGAAGGGGACAACATGGCTGATGCCAGCAGGCAGGCTCCTCGGTAAGATCACACTCCTTCCTTCCTGTGCCTAGAACAATAAGGCTGTCTCCATGCTGGGTATACAGTCCGTCGAGCGCTGAGTTCCACAAACTGTGGACATGTCAGAAGAAAGGGTGCCACCCAGCACGATGGTGTGATGACCTCTGCCCATCGTCCCCCCTCCTCCAGAGCCAAGGCTGTGCCTGCATGCACACTGGCGACCCAGCAGCCAGCCACCCTCTCCCCATGGCCCCCCAGAGCACACATGTGGGACAAAGCAGCGCTGGTTTCCCCTCTATACCTCAAGGCTTTCCCATCTCCCCAGGGTCAAACTCAACTCTTGCTTTGCCCACCCCCCCCCAAGGCTGCTCTCTCTCTCTGGTGTGCCCATTCACCAAACCACCTCCTCCCCCATCCACCTAGTGGCAGCCCAGTCCCTCCACCCTGCATGTCCACTCCTCTCCACTAGCCCTGCTCCGGCCCTGCCCAGGCCGCCTCCACGCCAGCCCAGATGGCGGCCGTGGACAGCTAATGGGTCACTCCACTCCCCCTTGCCCTGTGGCTTGTGTCCTGGCAGCATGCAGCATGGTCTTTTCAAAGTACACAGTACAAAGTACAAAGTACATCACAGATGGTGACACAGCCCTGTGCCCAAATTCTCCGGCTTCTCTCACACTTGGGTTGGAATTCCAGGTCCTTCTGACGGCCTCCCTGGACCACCCCAAGTCCCTTTCCTACCCCACCAGCCCTCCACTCCCACAGCACACGGGGTCTCCTCATTGTTCCTAGAACCCTCACAGCCTCGTCCCACCACCTGCTGATGTGGCCTGGCTCAGCACCTGCCCAGAGGAACCTATCTCCTGCCCCTACTCTGCTTTGCTTTCCTACATAGGCCTTATTTTCTCTGCTTACTGTCTGTTGCTGTTCTAGAATGGAGACCTCTCAAGGGCCGAGATTGTTTTTCCTTCCATGATATTTGCAGCACCCAGAGTGGTCCCCAGCTGGGAGGCACTGGTCAATGCTGTGGGATAGTAAGTTCATGAATGAAGTATATGAGTTAAGAGCACAGAGATGTGGTACCTCCAGAATTTTCTCCCAGATGCCCCACCAGCAGTGACAGAGGGTGGTGACAGCCCTCTCTCCCCATGCCTGCAGCCCACTTGCAAGGAGCTCGAGACTTGCCCTGCAGCATCCATGCCTGTGAACTCCAGAGCAGTTGCCATGTGGCCTCACCCTGAGGTCCTCCACCTGATGTGGGATGATGTGGGATCGTGGAGCCCAATGGTCAAGAAGGAATTCTTGGGACATTTTTGGTGCAAAAAAAGGTGATTTTATTATAGCACAGGGACAGGACCCGCGGGCAGAAAAGGCTGCACTGGGATTGTGAGGAGTGACTGGTTATATACTTTTTCATTAGTGGGGGTTAGGGATCCTCTAAGTCTCTAAGGAATTTGGAAGCAAGGCTTTCAGAACCTTGAAGGGCCAACTACTGCCAAGATAAGGTTACTTCTAGTCTTTAATAAAACATAAGCATGAAGGTACTGAGGCGGCCACGAGTTCCTTGAGGAAGGTCACGCTCTGCACGTTTCAGGTATCTCTAGTGGGCTGCAAGCTGTAAGGAGATTTAATTTAAGCTACATTCTCTTGCCTTTGCTTCCCTCATCACACCCAGTGGGAGTCTGCCCACCAGCCCCTGAGATGGAGGCAGGAGCCAGCCTCCTCTGAGGCCCTCTGCTTGGGGCTTCGCTCAACCCCACGACAAGACTCAAACAAGGGCCTGGGATCAGTAGAGACTTCCCCATCACTGAGATGACCCTGAGATGCGTCCCACCCAGTCCCTTCGAGGGACCTGTGGCACCCAGTCCAGGAGTAACCTGCTCATTGACACACCTTCACCTCCTCCTCCCTGCCCAGACTGGCTTCCCTCACCTGTGCATCCAGGGACCACCTCCCAAATAAGCTACCTATACCCAAGCCCTTGTCCTAGAGTCTGCTTTGTGGGGAGGTGGGTTGATGGGGCCTGACTAAGAGAATCCCCCAGCACTGAGCTATGCCCAGAGTCCCCAGGGCTCCTTCTGGCCTCAGGGTTCCTGGCAGCTCCAACGCGAGCCTCTTGCAGGCAGATTCACCTCTCTTAGGAGGGTCCCTGCCATGCTGCCATGCTTTGTGACAGCTTCTGGAAGGAAGAGATTCCCAAAGGCTCTGCCAGACCCTCCCATTGAACAGGGAGAAGTAAGCATGCAGGAGTGACCAAACTCAACTGCACATTTTCAGTGTGTGTCCCTGGGCTGGGAGCACACGGGTAAGCTGTGTTCTCTGCTCTGTGCTGGGTAGCAGGCTGGAGGGCAGGCATGGAGCTGGCACTCAGGAAACATTTGCTGGTTGAATAGATGAATCCCACCACCTGCAGCTGTGACAGGCGACCTTCTGGCATGATCTATACACGCTGTTCCTAAGTCCTCCCTTCTCTTCTCAACACCCCCAAACCGTGCCACTTCTTTGCGATCTCACCTAAGCCACAGTTAGGTCCCTGTGCCCTCTCACTCGTGTCCTGGTGTGAACCACTGCGCCCTCCCCCTCCTCCCCAGGAGGCTGTCTTCTCTCAGCTTCCTGGACCTGTTTCTGATTTCCCCACAACTCCCTGGAGCCCCTTCTCCAACCATCAAGCTGATGGAGAAGCAGACACAAGAGCAGCTTTCCCCAAAACCCAGAAGCCAAACTTTCCCTCAGGAGCAATGGTCTGCTTATGGGTGACGTGTCAGCTAAGCATGGGTGGGAAAGGGTCAGCTAAGCATGGGTGGTGGTGCTGGATGTTGGTCCCAGCGTCCCTGGACGCTGCCCAACGGGCAGGGCTAGGAAGGGCTGCACTCAGAGACAGTGAGAAGTAAAAACTCCCACTCCCTCTTGGCCCCTTCCCTTCCTCCCGGCTGAGCACACAGGTGCCCCAGCCCTGGGTCTGGAGAATGGGTGTCATCTCTGTTCTGCTCCCCACAATGACCTCTCCTACATGCCCTCAAGGGCAACTCCAGAGATCCTTCCTCCATGATTTCTAAATTCGATGGTAAATATGTTCCCCTTTGGAAACTCAGGACCCTGCTCATTTTCTCCCTCATAATATAGCTGCACATGGCAATGTCTTATAACCCTGTTGTATCAATCAGCAATTGTTGTGTAATAAACCCTCCCGAGACCCCAACAGCCCTCACATATTATTCTAGCCTGCATGTCTGAGGGTCAGGGGCATTGGCCAATATCAGCTGGGCTCATGTGTGCTTCAACAGGGTCAGGGGCTCTGGCTGAGGCCAAACCCAAGTGCACATGTCCATCCTGTGTTTTTTGTCACACCACGTTCACTAACATGTCTCCGGCAAAGCCAATCTCATGGCCACGCCAGGGTCAGGAGTCAGGGCAGTCACTCTGCCCCAGGCGGGGGGGGGGCGGTTAGGGACAGCCCAGCAGTCACCTGGCAGAGGGGGGGTCCAGGGAGGAGTGTAGAATTTGGCCAGGAATGCACCCACCACATCTAGGGACCTACAGCTCCTTGAGGGGTGGAGACCATGCAGCTGACCTGCACACAGTTTTCTATAATTCGCACTGGGCGTTCACAAGACTGTTGGCAAGGTAAGATTTCTGGTGTTACTTTGTTTTGGTCTGATTTACTTTTGGTTTCTTGTGTTGTTTTACCATTTTATAGATGAAGCCATTTACATACAGAGAGAGAAGGTGTCCTGACCAAGGTCTGCAGCGAGGAGGTGACAGGGCCCTGGAGTTGGGGCAGGAGCCCAACCTCTCCCTGGATCTCAGGAGCATGGAATGTATTCTGATATGCTTTGGTAGCTCACCAGACATCACAGGGCGGTCCTTGGATGAGTGACCCACAGCCGCCTCAGTGTCAGGAAGTCATTGCCAATTATAAATTATGAGCAAGACTTTTTGACGTAGGCTACAATGGGGAAAATTCATCTGTGTTTCTATGATAGATTCCAAAGATTTGAATGTTATCTAATTTGATTTGTGTTAACTTTATCTTCAAAACTGGTCTGCAGTGATAAAGCTGTGGAAAACTCTGTGGGGTGGGGGTGGACTGGAATATTTACAGATAGTTGATGTGCTTGATTTCAGTTGTGTGTCTTGTGCATAGCTCTACAAGGAAACACTGTGTAACATGGTTCCCTTATAAAGTTTCAGCACTGCTGTGCCCTGCCCACACAGCACCCCACTGGGCACATCGCCAAGGAATGTTAAAAGACCAGGCAAGAGCTGTGTGGGGTGCTGGAGACACATGCGGTTAGTTTCGCAAGAAAAACTAAGTAACACCAGTTGTGTGCATTATAAAGTCAGGAACTCATCCATTTCCCAAGCTGTCTGGGTGGCTTCAGCTGCAGTGGAAGGTATATTGAAACTTGCAAATGGTGTTCCAAAGAGGCTGGACATCTGTCTATACATCCCCACAGCCATGGATGGAGAGACCTGCTCCCTAGTCTTGGCAACATTTGGGATGGGCAATCCTTCAGTTTGAGCCATGCTGATGGATATGGTGATATCTCACTGTGACTTGCAGTTTGTATTCAGGAATAACAATGAACAGGCTACTTATCTTTAACAAACTTCAGTCCAATTGGGGTTGAATTTTCAACCCCAATTGTAAAAACTTGTGTAATCTGTTAATAAAAAAATACAACCGAGAAATTAAAAAAAAAAAAAAAAAACTTCAGTCCATTAGGGCTACTCTAGCAAAATAGCAGACTGGGGGTGGCGGAGGCTTATAAACAGCAGAAGCTTATTTCTCGTGGTGCCAGAGGCTGGAAGTCTGAGGTCAAGTCTCCAGTGTGTTCAAGGGAGGGGGCCTCTTCCAGGTCACAGGCTTCTCCTTGTATCCCTGAAAGGTGGAAGGGGCTAGGAATCCCTCTGGAGCCTCTTTTATAAGGCACTAAGGGGGTTCCAATGCCAGGGCTCTACCTTATGACCTAAGCACCTCCCAAAGGCCAACCTCCTAAAACCGTCACACGTCATATGTTGAGATTTTAACATATGAATGGGGGGGGAATCAGGAACATTCAGTCCATAGCTGAAACACACGACAGCATTCTGGATCTCAAAATCATTATACAGAGTGAAGTAGGTCAGAACAAGTGCACACGTGATTCATTCACATAGAATGAAGACTAATCTCTAAGGACTACATGCAGGTCAGGGGTCATCTGTGTTTAGGAATGAGAGGGTCTGGTCTCCAAAGGGGCACAGAGATCTTCTGGAATTGATGAAAATGTTCAATATCCTGACAGGGCTGGTGGTACCACAGGTGTATATAGCCACCCGAATTCCCTGAACGGTACATTTTAAATGTACACTTTAAATGGATGTAGTTTATTGGCCATCAATTATTTCTCAGTAAAACTGATAAGAAAAAAAAAGTGTGGCACAGAGACATCAAGTGACTTACCCAAGATCACACAGCTAATTAGCACCAAAGCCAGGATTCAAACACCAGCAACAAAGCTTTGAATTGGCACTGCTCAATAAATACAGGACAAGAATTTGAGTCCAGGGACTCGGAAGCCCAAGTGGGCCCCACCTTTGGATGTGCTTCTCTATGTTGGCCCCATCAATGAAGGCTGGGATGTGTTTCCTCTTCAGAAAAGCAGGCCCCCTGGTGCAGGTGAACACTGGGGCTCCTTTCTCCCCTCTTCTCTCAGTGTGCTGGTCAGGAAAGGAGGACAGATGGAAGAACAACACTCACCCACCACCATGTGGCCGACTGACTGTCTCTCTCACTTGCAAGGGAAGATTGGGTTTCACCGAGGATGCTACGGCGGCTGCCCTTTCCCCATGTCATGACCTTGTTGGGACTCTGAAAGCTGAGGATGTGAAGTGCCCTTGCCTAACACTTGCAGAAGAGAAGGACCCCAGTAAGAGTCCCACTGTGTGCTGGGTGCTGGCCCTGGGAGTGGGGCAGTGAACATGAGGACCAGAGACCCTCCTATTAGCACCCATTAGGACTGGGTTTCAGGGAGACCCCACAACAAGCATCTACAACCTATGGAGGGCCCTCTCTGTCCCAGGTGCCCACTGCCTTCCCCTGCCTAGGATGTGTCCCTGAAGTAAGGGTGACCTTGGAGGGCAGAGGTGGTATCAAAGATGGAGGTAGGGGCAAGGAAGGAGAAGGGGCCCTTCTAGGGCCCTCCACAGAGGCCAAGCACCATGGCCTGCGGTCACCCTGCAAACAGGGTCCCCACCATGACACCATCCAAAGAAGACACAGTCAGCATGTCCCCTGACTGCAGAGAAGCCACCGACTGCCCATAATCCCCTCACCCCATTCAGTTCTCTCCGTGCACTGAGCTCCAGCCTGGGATATTTTCCTTCTCTACTTTTATAAAACACATCCAGAAGGTCGAAGTGAGGGGTTCTCAAAGTGTAGTTTGCCCAAAAATGGCCACAGGCTCTAGTTAAAATCCCAGATTTCTGCATCCCATCCCTGCCCCCACACCCCATCTGATTTGAAAGTAAAGTGGGGAACCCAGAAAAGGGTTTTTATAACCGACTTCCAGGGGATTCCTCTGCATGTGCCCTTAGGCCACACCTCAGGAGCCAGACTTAGACCATTAGGACCTGGCAGGTCCTGGGGTCTCCAGCTGTGTCGCTCAGACCCCTGCAGGGCCTATGCTGGGAACAGGGTGAGGGGGTGGGGTGGGCAAGGGCAGGGCCCCCTCTCAACCTAGCCAGATCATGTTATATTTATGTGGTTTTATACTGGACTTCTGCAAATATTAAGGTGAAGAAGTATGAGATTAATGATTAAAAAAAAAAAAAGCTGGAAGAAACAAATCGCATCCAATAGCGTCACTCTGTGGACAAGACACCAAAGTTCAGATGGCAAGGCAGGTGGTGTGGCAGCAAGACGTCGGGCACTGTGCCTCACTCTGCGGCCTGGGTAGATGGGACTCACCTTGAAGCCTGACTCCTGGTCCCTGAAGGGCAGATAAGACCGCCTGCCTCGGTGTCAGGGGTATGTGCACAGTCTGTGTAACAGGCCTCGGCAGACTCCATTCCTGGCCTTGCCCGGAATCTGGAGGTAGCCACTCCCCCCTTTTCTCAGCCCAAGGCTCAGTCCACCGAGCACTGTGGGAAGCAGAAGGAGGCTGAAGATACAGTCTGCGCTGGAGACACTTCTGTATAACTCAGGGTACAGAACGCTGCCTGGTCCTTCTCTAGGCCACGCGGTGGGAGGGCTGCTGAGGGCAGGGCAGTGGGCAGGGTTTTTGAGGAGATGAGGCACAGTCTTTCTGAGGTGGGCAAGGTCTTGGGGTGGGATTGGAGAAGCGGGTGGGGCACAGAGGGTGGGGAGCAGAAGCTCGGGGTCAGAGGAGTTTGGACGCAATTTAAGCTTCTCAACTCATGTTTCAGGTGATGCTGAAGCTCATCTGTGGACAGAGGGCCACACTTGCAAAGTGACCTGTGTTTAAGAAGCTCTGACCTAAAAATGATGGAGATGATGAGTGTCAGTGCCCTGATCTGGGCCCCATCCACAGCCCCCAGCACTCTTTACCCGTAGTGTTCTGGGCTCCGTGAGGCTAACATCCCCGGCAGGCAGCCCAAGCCAGTGACAGATGAAGGCCTGGGGACTAATATCCCAACATTGTCACGGCAACAGCACTGAGGCGTGCAACACCACCCCATGGGTGCTCTGCTCATGGAAGCAGCTGTCTGAGCTTCCTTACGCCCCCAACTCATCCCTTGGCTTCCCAACAGATACTTCTGGGGTTCAACTCCCAAGCAATCTTATCTCAGGGGCTGCTTGGGGGGGGTCCCAGCCTGAGACACAGTTGCTCTGTGAGTCAAACTCACCCCAGCCAGCACCCGGCCCGGACTGATAGAATGAGTGCTGATGTGGGATCCAGCTGCTCACCCATCAGGTAATGAGGAACTCCAGCTCGCACGCAGGGGAAGGAAAACGTTGTTATCAGCAGAACTAAAAAGAACTAGGAAGGCAAAATGGTTTGCCAAAACTTCCACACGGCTTATTAGGTCCTTTTGATTCTTTGGTGTTTTCAACTTCCTATGGCACACTTTCCCCACAGCCCCAGAAAAGCAGAAGTATGGGGGACAAAATCCAGAGGACCATCTTCAGGTGGCCCAACATTCCAGACTTTCCACATCGTAGGTGTGGAAAATGTAGGCCTGGCTTGGTTTTCTGAGCAACATGCAATGGTGTTAGAGAAGTCAGAATATGTGAATCCTGACAAAATTTCCTTTCCTTGACAAGGGTTTGAATACAACAAAATAAACCAGGCCTACAAACAGTACAACTAAGTGTGACATAGCTTTCTTTCACTTTTCCAGCAGGATTGGGCAAGACATTGTCCTTGAATCATGTATTTCCCACGGTAAGTCAATAGATATTCCATTAAAAAAAAATTAAAAGTTTCAGTATTTTGTCAAAAAAACTTGCGTGTAGTTGCATGCTCAACTGGCTGATTAAACACACATTATCATATTAAAGTCACTAACAATCCCTAAATCAAGACAACTGTTTCACATTAAAGTAGTGTTTTCCAAACTCAATGACCATGGAATCTTTTCCTTTTTTAAAATAACACTTTTTAAAAACTGAAGTTTAATTGACACATAGCATTATATTAGTTTCAGGTATACAACACAATGATTCAATATTTGTATACCTTGTTCAGTGATCACCTCGCTAAATCTAGTTATACCATCATCTTCCTAAAAACTTACAATTTTTTTTTCTTATGATGAAAACTTTCAAAAAAGTAACACCATTAATGTCCTATAGGACCATGGTGTTCCAAGAAATGCAGTTTGGGGAACCCTGGTCTTCACAGTTCATGCCATCCATTCAATCAACAGATCGTGAGTTGAGTGTCCCGTGTGGTGTGTTTGTGGCTTGGCTCGCTGGGGATAACCAGAGCCATCTGCAAGTGCTTGGACTGATTCCCCAGTCTTAATCCAGATGTTTGGCATTCTGACCAGCATGGAGAGGCGAGCATCCAGCGTTTATGCTATTGCAGGGTGGTGCAGTGAACTCTTTTAGGCATTCCTAAAGCACACTAGAGAATAGCCCAATTTTCTCCTTCTCCACAGATTGGTAATTTCTTCCATAATTGAACGATTCAGCCACACAAGCATTGCGTGTATCTGCTACAGTGCGCAGTTGTCATATTTATCAGACCAACATGGCGTCCTTGAGCTTAAATTGACCTTATCCCTGAGGAGTCTTCTGATAATCTGAGAATCTCAACACGGCCAACAATTCCTTCAACATGTGAAAGGACAGGTCAGGCCTTCTGAGAATCACCAGGAGCTGACAAGTGACCGACTGCCCTTTTAGGCGAGCACAGATAATGCTACCATGGCCCTTCCCTTTTGTCGGTAAGTCCCTGCTTCTTGTCATTATATTGTCAGCACAATGACTGTTTATTTTCTGGTTCTGTGGATCATGCACTATTTAATTTCCTGGCTCTTATCTTCTTTGTCCACACCCAAGAGAAACAGCCCATACATCAAGTCAGCCTCAGTTCAGTGCAGATTGATTCTGCCTGGAAGTTGGGTCCCGGTGAACTCATACAGAGCTCATGCATGATGGGTGTACTGCACCTGGACCACGCAACTGAGTCTAGCCTGAGACATAGTCCTCCCATTCATTCCTCGGGATGCTGCTCGGGTCCTTGCTTGGCTCCCAGGGGAGGGACAGGCCTGGAGTCAGTTGGGGCATCATTCCTCCAGCAATAGCAGAAGCAGGGCTCTAGACAGGGACTCAGGGCTAAGGCCACAGTTCATCCTTCCTGCCCCCATTTGCACTTTGCCTCAGGGACAGCACGTATCAAGCACCCACCATGTATTTCCAGGAAAAGAAAGACTAGTCCCCAGTTGCCAGTAAAAGTGCTTCCTAACCCATTTTCCAAGAGGATCAGAAAACTTTTCTTTCAAAGCATGAGTAAACAGCAGCTCTGAGACTGTGGGGAGCTGTACGCATGTTTTGAGTGTGGACCTGGTCTGGAACCCTCTGGATCCCATTCCCGGGGGAGGGGGAAGGGCGAAGCTGGGGCAGGAATCCTGAGGAGGGCTGGCTCTAGGTCCTCTAAAGGGGAGCCTCAGGCCTGGCAGGCATTAGAGGGGCAGCTGAACCAAGGCGGTTGGTGGGGGGGAGTCCCTCACTGCTTCCCGTGCTGCCATTAGCCCCAACTCAGGGGGCAGGGCTTGTCATATGAATGACAAGGACTTGGAGAGCGTGAGGCTGGTGCCAAATGTGCAGCTGCCTTGTCCCTTACAGTTCCTCATCTGTAAAATGAGGGTCATAGTAATAGCAATCTCATAGATTGTCATTATAATTCAGTGAGACCATAGAATGTTGTCCTTTGCACGGCATCAGGCACATAATGAGAGCTGAAAGGAACTGACTTTTAATATTCCCTTTATCCTTCCTTCCTTCATTGCTAGGTTTCATATTGAAAAGGTGGGTGGGTTTTCTAATGAGGTGTTAGGTCCTCACCCTAAAGGTTCCTCTTTGGAGGCCTGGGGGCCAAGAACAGGACAACTGTCTATATCAGCAGGGCCTGGGCTCACTTCCACAGTCTGGGAACCACAAGCACCTGAAGAAGACAGAACGTAGGCCCCTCCTCCCAGGCCCCTACGAGTGGTGGGGTTCCGGGGTCACAGAGCCCTGCAGTCAGGCCAGGCCTCTCCCTTTTCTCAGCACACAGCAGCGGTGCCAAGGGACCCAGCTGTCCTCAAATTTCCATGGGGATTTTCCTGATAATTCCAGGAAGTGAGAAGTCAGTGGGAAGGTCATGGGTGGAGCCAGGTCACTGGCTTAGCTCCAGAAGTGTGGTCACAGATGAGGCCTCTGGTGGCAGGGACTCAACAGGCTGCATGCCCACACAGCCTGCCCTTGGAGGCTTCCGTGTGGGGCTGCAAAGTTTAGAGAAGTGGGGACATGACAATAGAGAGTGGGTGTCCTGGAGATAAGGCCTCTGAGAACACAGGCAGTGTGAAAAGTGCAAACACTTTCAAGGACAGCAAAAGCACGGCCCTTCAGAGCCCAGCCTGAGTGCCAGGTGAAGCCACTAGGTCCATGACCATCATCATCTTTGGGGTTGTAGTGGGTGGAGGTCTTTTCTATGGGGCCACACTGTGATTTCAGCTAAGGCTTTTTTAAAATGTCTGCTTATCTAGCAATTCAATTTATTCTAACTGAGGCCAAGTTTTAGGGAACACCAGAATCCATTTATTGTATTTGTTTTACACAGACATCATTGCTCCAGTGCAGATTCTTTGTCAGCAGACATTGGCGGGTGTGGACATTAAGTTTGCAGTACCCTTAGTTGGAAGGGTATGGAAAGAACCGAGGCTAAGGCTCTGCCCTTGGGACACAGTTCAGTGGATGCACTCTGTGAGCAGTTGACCTTTCTGGGTGTGAGTCTCTTCTCTGGCAAAGTCTGAGCCCTAAACCAAGGCTGTGTAGGGCTTTACCAACTCTACAAAGGCAGGATTCTAAGATCTCACGGACATAGCCGGATCACATTCTCCATGCCCATCCCCAGGCCCATCCACAGAGAATATATTATCCAAAAGGGAAATCAAGGAAATAATTCAATTTACAATGGCATCAACAAGAATAAAATACTTAGGAATATAATTAACCAAGGAAGTGAAAGACATACTCTGAAAACTACAAAATACTACTGAAAGAAATAAGAGAAGACAGAAATAGAAAAACATCTTGTGTTTGTGGATCAAAATACAATATTGTTAAGAAGTCAGTACAATCCAAAGTGGTCGACAGATTCAATGCAATCCCCATCAAAATCCTGATGGCATTTTTTTTTTGCAGAAATAGAAAAATCCATCCTAAATTTCATAGGAAATAAGGGATTCTGGTTAGCCAAAACAAACTGAAAAAGAACAAAGTTGGAGGTCTCACACTTTCTGATTTTAAAACCTACTACAAAGCTACAGTAATCAAAATGGTATGGTACTGGCATAAAGATAGACATGTAGACCAACAGAATAGAAGAGAGAGCCCAGAAATCAACCCTCATACATATGGTTACGTGATTTTCAGCAAGGGTTCCAAGATCATTCAATGGGGAGAGGACAGTCTTTTCAACAAATGGTATTGGGAAAACTGGGTGTCCACATGCAAAGGAATGAAATCGGACCCTTTACTTCACACCATATATAAACATAATTTCAAATGGATCAAAGACCTAAAACTACAAAATTTTTAGAAGAAAACACAGGGGAAAGCCTTCATGACATTCTATTGGGGCATGATTTCTTGAATATGATGTCAAAACATTCTATTGGGGCATGATTTCTTGAATATGATGTCAAAAGCATAAGTAACAAAAGTAAACACAGATAAATCGGACTACATCAAAATTAAACACAGTTATACGTGAAAGGACACAACTGACAGAGTGAAAAGGCAGACTATGGGGTGAGAGAAAATATTTGCAAATCTTATATCTGATAAGGGGTTAATATCCAGAATATATAAAGAACTCCTATGACTCAATAACAACAACAAACCATTAAAACACGGGCAAAAGATGAGAATAGCCATCTCTCCAAGGAAGACATACAAATGGCCAACAAGCACATGAAAAGGCACTCAGCAACACAATCATTAGGCAAATGAAAATCAAAACTACGAGACATCACCTCACATCCATTAGGTTGGCTACTATTAAAAAAAATGTAACAATGCTGGAGAAGATATGGAGAAATTAGAACTTGTGCACTGCTGGTAGGAATGTGAAATGGTGCAGCTGCTATACAAAACAGTATGACAATTCCTCAAAAGGTGAAAATGAAATTACCCTATGTGCCCACAATTCCACTTTTAACTATATTTATTCCACTTTTTAGTATATATCTATAGAACTGAATCACAGTCTAAGAGGTATTTATACATCCATGTTCACAGCAGCACTATTCATAATAGCCAAAAGGTAAAATCAAACCAAATGTCCATGGAGGGATGAGTAAATAAACAAAATATGGTCTATACATACAATAGAATGTTATTTGGCCTTAAAAAGCAAAGAAACTCTGACACCTGCTGCAACAGGAATGAACCTTGAGGACATTGTGCTGAGTGAAACAAGCCAGTCATGAAAAGACAGATGCTGTATTAACTGGACTTATGTGCGGTATCTAGAGCAGTCCAATTCACAGAGACAGAAGTTAGAATGGTGGTTTCCAGGAGCTGGTGGGAAGGGGAGGGAGGGTTTGTTTAATGGGGACAAAAGGTCAGTTTTGCAGGATGAAAGTTTTAGGTATTAATTTCACAATAAAGCAGAGGTACTGCCTAACACTGAACTGTATACTTAAGTATGATTAAGGTGGTAGGTTTTATGTTATGTTTGTTTTATTACAATTTGAAGAAATAAAAACTGTAAGTACAAAAAGAAAGTCCACACGGAAGCCTTGCCTTCTAAAGAAATGCATTGTATTGGCAGTGAGTCAGGCCTGGGCCCGTGCTCACCCTACCTGGGTGAGCCATGACCCCCCTCCCCTTGGGCCCAGAATGGGCTGAAGGTGTCAGTATGAGAGGAAGGAGACCAGGTCTCTTGACTGTGGGCCCACAGCTATGGATGTATAAATGCCTCTTAGATTGTGATTCAGTTCTGTAGATATATACTAAAAAGCTGTGACCTCCCCCAGAACGACAAGGAAATGCTTCCCTGCACATAGGAGATGGGAAAAGATGTGGTTCACTCAAAAGACACCTTCACTTCAGGCTCCAGGTAAGGCCTTAGAAGAGGGGTCCCTGCACTTCTAACTTCCCAGCCCCGGTTCATATAAGGGAAAGCCAGTTTGTGGGGATGGAAGTGCTCCTAACTTCATGCCAATGCCCTTTCATTAGGGGACATGAATTACAACAGCAGCTATTTTGCATTTATTCTGATGCAGGGCCTTCACAGGGTTAAGTGACCGAGGCTGCACAACCAGTAAGCAGCAGAGGTGAGGTGGATGCAGCCATTGGACTCCCTTTGGATTATTTCTTCCTCTTTAACAGAACCCCCCAGACCTAAGTGGTTTAGAACCACAGCCAAGTTGCCAGGCCTCTGGGTTCGGGGTGGCTGGGCTCTGGGGGGCACTTGTGGCCCTCTCCAGGATGTCCCCTTCAGTAGAAGTCAACAGGGCGGGGGCGGAGCCATCTGCAGGTCTGGCTGGTTCGGAGGGGTGCATCTTCCCCACACGGCCTCTCTGACGGAGCCTCTCTTGTGGACCCTCTGGCACAGTGGCTTGGGGTACCAAGAGCCAGTGCTCCAAGCTGCCTGTCCTCCAGAGCATCCATTCTGCCACTTTCTCCTGATTACACTGAGTCAGAACCCAACCCCAATTCCATATGGGGGGACCACAAGAAGGGGTAAACCCTGGGCAGTGTGCTTTATGGGGGCCCTCTTTAGAGACTAGCTACACTGTATGCTCCAGCCCAGAGTCCAAGCCACACTGTGCCCATGCAGCCAGTGCCTGCTCCCCAAGCCTGCAGCAATGGCACTGGGCTAGGGGGTGCCCACATCTGGGGCCCATGGGAATAAGAAAGCTGTACTGGTGGCTCCCCCTTGGTACTCTCAACTTACTCTGGTTGGCTTGCAGGATACGGACGAGGAGACAATGAAGAAGTACCCAAGGGCCCTGTCCAAGGTCATGGGCAGCTCGCAAGCCCAGGCCACTAAGCCATCCATTCCTCTGCTCACTACCTGGCAGTATCAACCTGGGGGACCACACAGATCATTCTGAGCAGAGCACAGCCCACCAGCTGCCTGGATATTTGACAGTGCCTCTCAGGGAGGGCTGACTCTGCTAGCAAGCCTTCCATACCATACCCAGGCAGGAAAACCAATGCACAGGAGGATGTGCAGGAATAGCCCAGCGAAAATTCCAGGGAAAGCCTTGAGCAGATTCTAAGAGTGGGAAGAAAATTGCCCAGAGCCAAGGTCTGTCCCTCGGAGAAGGAAGCAGGACATTCCCAATGGGGGTGCTAAATAAAGGATAAATGGAAGGAATGCCTAGTTTGGGGAAGGGAGGGTGTTTGAGGTTGAAGCCAGGGGAGATTGGGATCAATGTAAACCCCCTGCCACTGGTCCTCATTCTACAGGAAGGCCCAGGGAGGCAGACTGATTCTTCCCTCACTCTGCCTTTTAAAAGCAAAGTTTTCCCTTATATGGAGAAAGGGGAACCCTCTCACACTGCTGGTAAGAATGCAAGCTGGTGCAGTCGCTCTGGAAAACAGTACGGAGGTTCCTCAAAAAGTTAAAAATAGAACTGCCCTATGACCCAGCAATTGCACTACTAGGTATTTACCCCAAAGATACAGATGTAGTGATCCGAAGGGGTACCTGCTCCCCAATGTGTATAGCAGCAATGTCCACAATAACCAAACTGTAGAAAGAACCCAGATGTCCAACGACAAATGAATGGATAAAGAAGATGTGGTAAATATATACAATGGAATACTACTCAGCCATCAAAAAATGAAATTTTGCCATTTACAATGATGTGGTTGGAACTAGAGGGTATTATGCCAAATGAAATAAGTCAGTCAGAGAAAGATAATTATCATATGATTTCACTCATATGTGCAATTTAAGGAACAAAACAGATGAGCATAGGGGAAGTGAGGGAAAAAAATGAAATAAGACAAAACAGAGAGTGAGACAAACCATAAGAAACTCTTAACGATAGGAAACAAACTGAGGGTTGCTGGAGGGGAGGTGGGTGGGCGGATGGGGTAACTGGGTGATGGGCATTAAGGAGGGCATGGGATGTAACCAGCACTGGGTGTTGTTTGCAATTGATGAATCACTGAACTCTACCTCTGAAACTGATAATACACTATATGCTAATTAATTGAATTAAAATAAAATAAAATAAATTAAATTTTTTAAAAAAGTAAAAAAGAAAAGTTTTCCCTCGGCCATGAGGCTGCCTACGTGGTGTAAGTGGGTGAGGCACCGTACGCTGGCCCTTTGTCGCCTGGGAGGCTCCGATAGGACAGCTGCAGGTGGGATGGGGGACAGGCTTTCTGTCTCACTCCCACCTCACTCATCCCACTCTCAAGTCTCCAGACCAACATCTCTGCTCAGGTGAGCTGGCCACATCCTGCATTTGGGTTCTCAGACTGACATTTCTTTCTGTAGTAGCCAAAATCATCAGAGTTAGATTGAGGAGACCTGCTTGCATTCTTTATGATCTACGAATAATAATAATTTGCAAAGAAAAAAAAAAACACTTAGGAATCCAGACAGACAGATTTGCAACATCAATGTGTAAAATGTCAGAGCAGGTTTGCAGAACTCACATTACGAGTATTTCCTGCACCCCCACAGATCTGCCAGAGGCTTCCAGCTCCCGCAGACACACCCAGCCACACCTGGCTCACTTGGAGTCTGCAATTTGTCCAGAATCTCGTTTCTAAGCTTCTCAAGCTCGTCAGGACCACCCAGCTGAGACTGGAGCCCAGCACCATCCCCGCTGGGTAAGCGGGGAGGGCTGGGCTTGGCTGGGGTGACGTGGCAGTTGTGACATCTATAGACTAATCCATTTCTCTTTCCTGGCAAGTATACACTAGCTTGCATGGAATAGTCCCGGCTGCCACAACGTTGCTCAATCTCCAAATCCTGCCCAAATCTTGTCTGATTAAAGATTTCCAAATGCATGGAAACCTAAGTCAAGAGAAGGAGAGGGGGCGTGCAGAGCCTTGGGGCATCCGCAGGAGGCCAGAGTATGCTCCCCCTGTGCCTGCCAGTAATAGAAATGCAGGCCCTTGATTCTTACAGATTCATTCTCTGTCTGACCTTATCCTGTAAGCCAGAAACCAAGACATCCGTTTGGTCACCTATGAGTAGCGTCATACTTGCCTAACAAGTGGCAGGATGTTTGGCATTGGGAGGACATATGACATAGAACATATGACCGTTGGGTGCATAATCACGCCTGCCCCACCCCCTGAAGTGTGCTTGCGACAAGGGATTAACTAGGTGGTGTTTCAGAAATTAGAGGCATCCCCTCCTCAGCTGCTATAGAGGTTCCTGGTATCTCATTTACGCACGAAGATGCAAAACAATTTCTCTCTGTGACTTTTACACAGGCACCGGTCTATTCGAGACGCCATTCTACACTTGGCTTTTCTCTCTGAGCAAAAACAGAGCTCCGTGCTCTTCAGGCTGCGGAGTGAGGCGACCTTTGGTCGGCTCTGCCATGACTTATGTAGCCCTGGCTGATAAACATGCCATCGTGTTGTATGTTTGCTGTCATAAACCCACACACACATACGGACAGGTACAGGAAACACTCCGACATGGGGACCTGTCAGGCAAGTGGCATTAGCATTTTTAGGTTCTGACAGATGCTGCCCATTGCCCTGGGTAAATGTTGTGCTGGGTTTGCGGCCCCCGCCCACCCTCCTCCGTGCAAGGGGATGGTTTCTCTGCTTCTGTCTCTGTCCCAGGCCCATCCTGCTAGGGGCTTCCTCACTGACAGGTAATAATGAAATAGGAAATAAAGAAAGCACACCCTCTGAATGTGGTATATGATGCAAATGTATTTCACACTTGGTCGTTCTTTTTAAATTGTATTTGTCTTTTCTTCTTGAACCTATGATTCCTTCTAGCTCCACACAGTGTATCTAGTGTTTGCTTTACGGCCTCTTGTGCCTTGGTTGCTCGTCTCCTCTCCGCTCCAAAATCACTTATTCCATAGTCTTCTAACTCTTCTATATTTCCTTCTAGGAGTTTCGTGGTTCACCTTTTCAGGGGTTGTGTTTTACTTCTCAGTGCTTAATTCAGGCTGGTCAAATCTCGGAGCTCCTTGGTCTCAGCTCTGCCTTTCTGCTCTCTGTGTGCTTTCTATTTTCTGCCTGTTTGTGTCCTGTGTTTCTTTGTTGGGGGTGCATGTGTCCTTCTGATTATTTCCAAACTGCCAAGTTTGTCCTCATTCTCACTCTCACGACGATATTGCTCCATGAGGTGACATAGCTTCCATTTACACAAAACTGATCACTCCTCTCTGAGCTCTGCCACTTTTTCGACTTCCCTTCATTATCCAATTTTAGTTTATTATGCTATTAATTAAAAAAAAAATTCTTCTGGTGTTTACTTCCACCCTTAACTATTCTTTGATTTTCTTAACTTTTAATAATTTCTTTTGAAACCAAGACTCAGTTCCGTGATCTCCAGGGTGTTGTTCAGCTTGTAACTAAGAGCTGACAAGGTTGTGTATTTAAAAGAAAAATCCAAAAAACATACTTTAAAAATGGGTTAGCTGGGAGACATGAGGCATTATGGCATAAACCGAATGACCTAATGTTATTAGCTCAAGTTGGGAGGTGGCCTTGGGGTGAGATTTTCCAGGAACCAGCCCTGGCCTGGCCTCCCCCCACCTAGCAGGGCGATCGCTTGGGGTTCTGGGTCAGCCCAAGCTGAGTGTCATGATGTGTGGGCCTGGCCATGGCCAGGTACCCAGGGCATGTCCATCCACTGAGCTCCCTGACCGCTTGGCACCCAGCCTGGTGGCTGTGCATCAGCCCAAGACAGCTTTGTCACAGAGCTGTCCAGAGGTCCTCAGAGCCACAGAGGCAAGAAATTCGGGGACACTGAGTTAGACCAAGGCTCTGCCCTGCCTCCATGAATGACGCCCATGTCACCAATGCTCACAGGAGAAACCGTCCTGGTGAGAACCCCTCCCTTCCCTCCATCCTGCCTTCCCGGCATTAGCCACCCGCTCTTGTCCAGGGACAAAGCCAGCCTGTAGGCGCAGGACGAGCCTCCGTGTCCTGGGCCTCATAGTCACAAACACAAATGACCCAGGCCTCTGCCTTCTTGGGGCTCAGAGTATTTTGAGAGAACACCTAAGTGAGTGCCTACAAGGCAAGAGGGCAGCAGCAGGTGCAGGTTGGGGACGTTGACAAGATGTGACTCTGCTTAGGGAGTGGGGAGCTGGACTCTGAGTCGATGCCTGACGGCCAAGCGGGCAGATGACCAGGAGGTCCAGGTGGGGGCTGGGCTCCGCTGCCGCCCACCCCTCCCTGAGCCCCAGGACCACAGTTTTCCCACTTTCCACACCCGTTGCTGCAACCCTTTGAAACCGGGCACTAGATAAAAGAGTCTGCATGGACTTTGCCAGCTCAGTCAGCTCATGAGGACTTGGATCCTCCTTTCTTCAATGTCAACAGACTCGGAACTGCAGCTCAGGACAGCTGGGAGCAAAGGCAGGGGCCCTGTCTGCCTGATGCATTCATTCCTGCACCCATTCCTTCAAAGTGCACAGCCTAGTGCCCACTGGGAAGGGCTAGGGAGTCAGCGATGAACAGAATGGACCATTCCCGCCACTCCTCATACAGGGCTCACCTGCTAGCAGGAAGCATCCAGCATGCAATTAGACATGGGTGACAGGCAGGTGAATGCTGTGAACAGAAATGCAAAAAGGCTGGGGGCTCAGGATGGATGGGCGCTGATGTTTTGGGTCAGGGAAAGCCTGAGGAAGGGGCGTTTGAGGTGTCCAGAGGTGATAGAGCAGGTTTGACTGGTCAGCCTCAAAAAGGGGCTCCTGATATGACTTCTTGGAGTGAGTGGCAAAACTTGCTAAAAGTACTAAGCCTTAGGTTCTTTAAATCAAGTTTTGTGAACTATCTGGCTTCCTAAGGCAGGAAGTGGTCACAGAGAAAGAGCAGGCCAGGTGTGGAGACTCTTGGGGAGGGGTCTTAGGTCAACACACGGCAGTCCTCACACTAGAACAGTGCCCCCAGGTGGGCCTCAGACCAGCAGGGGCCATGTCCGGCCCTGCCAGGACAGCCCACCAGCCGTAGGCCCGAGTGTTCAGCCCCAGACTTTCCCAGGGGTGCTGCAACAAGACTAGGGGTGCTCCAGGTGAGGGCCAGAGGCACAGAGACTGGCCTGCACTGACAGCCTGACATGGCATAAATGGGCTCAATAAATATTTGCCAGACAAGTGGCTGGTAGGTTTTTCTCTTTCCTCCCAGTAGCATTTATTCCCTACATCAGGACTTGCACATTAGTAAGAAAGAGAGTCTATGTCAGCTGAACATTGTGTACAGTAGTGACTTTCGTTGGTTTCTAGTAGCAAATTGAGCCAATAAAATGTGACCACTCTGAAGGTAACTGGGCCTTTTTCACTTCGGTAGCACTGATGATAAGCTCCCAGTTTCTGTCTCTCGTTACATGATGAAGTAATACCTTACTTTGCGTTATGTACTTTCCCACATTATTTGAGATTTTTATTTCAGCATGTATCATTTCAAGGGGAAGCTCTATTCCACAATGCGAACACTCCTGATTTTCATAAGGCAAATTCCCAAAGCAGGAAAAGTAGGCAGCTCTGCATTGAATGATCAGGAATGCCTCAGATGACTTAGCTCTACCGAGACTAGACTTTCTGCCATGCTGGCCTGCTTACCATCCAGCGTGTGGTGACACAGCCTGTTGGCTGGAGTCAGGGACCACGTAGCTGTGTGTCTTCGCAGGAAGGACGCCGGAACCCAGACAAGAAGCACCTTTAGGCGGGAGGGAACACCAGGAACTCATGGTGTTTTGTGGAAAACCTTAAAATCAGTATCTTGCAATGAAGCTATTTTGAATCATCAGAAAGTTTCAATTGTCCTTAGGATTCTATTACCTGGTAAAAGGACAAATAAAAATCCATATCTTTGCACATATAATCTATTTTCCTTTATGAGTTGCAGAACCAAGTCTGATGTTGTACAGAATTGTAGGTGTTTATAGCAAGTCCATGAGTATTGCAGATGGAAGATGCTAGAGGCTAGGAGGTGATAGCAGCAAAGCCGAGGGTCAGAGTCAAGACGGAGCCAGTGCGAGGATGTGACCTAGAGGAAGAACGCTAGCTAGCAGCCAGCATGTGTGCTGTGTGTGTGTGGTCAAGGACCTGGTGACCACCCACAGGTGGGCACAATGGAAATACTGATTCAGCACAAAGGCAGAGCCCCGAACCTGGCCACAGGCAGGGTCCCTGAGCAGGGGGGCGGCGTGCAGGATCTATATGGTTCATTTGACCCAATAGCACCATATAAAACAAGTAAAATAAAGTTAAAATCCAAGCAAGAACATCTTGTTTAAGGAAACGGAAATGTGCAATTTGTTCGGGAAAGGTTTCCATGAAAATAGCTTTTATAGAGACGGGGAAGTGTGATTTAAAGGGAAAACAGACTTATGAAGAACAGCTCTTCCATGAGTAGTGAAAAACGATGGTTTTATATATTTAATTATGTATTAACGTGATATATATAAGCTGATTACATTTCATTTGAACAATTTTGAATCATATTTTTAACTCTCTGAAGAATGATAAAGGTCATCCACAATGAGCCCATCGCTTATTTATTCTAACATATGACCACCTACTACAGTGTCTGGCAGCTCTCCAGGGTTTAACAGATGTTTAATTAATAAATAAACGTTATTGGACAAATGAAAGCACTATTCCAAGATCTTAAGGAAATCACAGAGCCACATAAGACACAGCCTTTTCTCTTGAGGGATCAGGTTGACAGTTCTTCCACTCCTCGGAAGCCAACAAGACTCTGCTAGAGGTCTCCTTATCAGAGCCAAATCGCCTCTGGGCAGAGCCAAGATAAATGCAATGTAATCTACAGGAACTTGTCTGTTCAGACCACACAGATTAGCAAAATCTTCCTCATCCACCCAGGGAACGTCCACTCCAGTTAAGCAATCGGTTTAAGTGCCCCCCCACACACATTCATAGCCATTTCTCTTGTCTTTTTAAAATGTGCATATACTGTCCTGTCCTCAAAACAGGTTGCTGGGCTGGACGGTTTCTGAGGGTTAGGACCGGGTTTCATCTGTGCCAGGGGTGGCATGGGCTTTAGGGTCAGGGAGAATATGGAGAGGAAAGCACATTCTGGAAAGAAAAGAAAGGAGACACATTTACTGTGTGGAGCCCCAAAAGCAAAAGAAAAACATGGAAAGAAGAATTTTGAGTGGAAAAATTGAGGAAAAAATATTAATTTTCATCTGTCTCCCTCTCCTCCCACCCACCCTCTCACTCCAGGCTAAGCATCCAGCAAGCAATCAACAATTAAAGGTGCTTCCCAGTGCAGAGCCATTTGAAACTTTAGGAGAAATAACATTTTGTGAGTGGGGCAATGAGTTTAGCTCCCTTTAATTCCCTTTGGCAAACTTTAGGGGTGCTTGTTTAGAAGCATACTAGCGGGGGTCCACCCACACAGGTAATGATGCACAGGAGTTGAGCTGGGGCCCTGGAACCCTTAGAACACATCCCAGGAGATGTGGATGCACCCAGCTATGTGGCCGCACTTCAAGCTACAGCCTGGGTGTGATTCTAATACGGTGTCATCTCCTGTTCCTTGGACTCTCTCTTCTCCAGAGGATAATCGCTAGGGTGGGCCAGTCCTTCATAAGGGTTTGAGGGTCCCTCGATGCCAAGGACCATATTCCGGACCCATCCTGCCTATAATAAACCTGAATGTAGGTGACGTCACCAGGTGTGGCAGGTGTCCTTGGGCCTATTTTATGATGGGGGAACGAAGAGAGAAGATCCTTAAAGCAGATGCAATCCTGCTCGGGGCAGGAATCAGTGAGGCATCCCATGGGAAGACTTCCCTCTCATAAAATCAGGAACACAAGGCCCCGAGCAGTTAGATAACACGCCTGAGGTCCAGCACTGATCTGTGGCTAAACCAGAGCCACTCCCGAGTCCTCATCTAGAAGTCTTCCTTCCACCAAACTGCCTCTTTGTTGAAATTGTACATGGGGTTCATCAAATAATGGTGAACTTGAGGCCCCTAGAAATAAGCTTATGTCATGTTCCTACTCTGATTAGGAAATAGGAGGGGGAGGAAGCAAGAGAGTGAGGTGGAACACATTTTAGAAAGATTTCATTAAAAGTAGTTACTATCTTAGAAAAATCCACATCCGTGCTAGTGGAGTGCCAGGTAGCTTTAAATTGATGATGTAAATTCATTGACATAAAAAGACACACACGATATATTTGGTATGGAAAAGTACATTAGAGCCGAGCCTTACAGTGTGACTCTGCTCCTACACACACACACACTCACACATACACTCACATAAACATCCAGAAAAGCATCAGAATGGAACCATGTCAACATGCTAATACCAATCTGTCTCTGGGTGGTGGAGTTTAGGAGAATTTATTTATTTTGTCTTGGTTTTGCACATTTATATTGCTAATTTTCCTCTGACAAATGTGCATCACTTGTGCAATAATTCATTTTTTTTTAAATAAATCGAAACAAGTACAGTTTTTACTTGTCACCTCATTAGAGCGGCAAGCAGCAGTCATCTGGAACACTCATTTGTCTGAGGGGTCGTCCCCCTGGAACTAACCCCATGATGAGATGGTCATCCTTGTCCCCTGCCCAGGGCACAAGCAGTCCTTTGCTGGATTCTGAGCTCCAGTGAGTGACTAACACCACAAGGGTGACAAGGGGTGATTCATAAGGACCAAAAGAGTAGCGTCATCATGTGCTGAACGGGAAGTTGCTACAGTCCTCTCACTTGGGGTTTCACATGTGGTCTGAAGAGTGAGGGCTCCCCAGCTTCATCCTCCCTTTCTGTTTTGGGGTTCCATCCAGAAACGTCAGGGCAGGAGTCTGTTGTAATGATAGGAAATAGTCATCCGGGGCAACTCAGTGTTTGGTTGTCAAAACAAAGGGCAATGACTAGAAAGACGGCATGGAAGAGAGAAGCGGGGACTTCAGAGAATCATGGGGCATGCGCAGGGCCAGTGGAGACAGGGGGCTCATAGTGCTTCCATTCCTGTGGGCTGTCAACCTGGAAGCAGCCTGGTCACCCTGCTCAGGACATGTTTGCTAAATGAGAGCATGCGACCCAAGAAGGGACTTCCCCTGAACTCCCTACCGAGTGTGGTAATTTCCTTTGCAACATGCCTGACTGATGGGTATTCATCCCTCTCTTAAATGCTTCTGGAGATGCGGTACTCACTACCGCATGGGGTAAGTCACGGCAATTTTCATAGTTGCATCTGTTAGAAAGAACTTCTCCTTATATTTAGGAGAGTGGTTCTCACACCCAAGCGCATCACAGAATCACCTGCCAAGCTTGTTAAAACACAGATTGCTGGGGCCTGCCCCCAGAGTTTCTGATCTGGCAGGTTTGGGGCAGGGCCACGAATTTGCCCTTCTAACAAGTTCACACCTTGATGAAGCTGGATCCAGTTCCAGCTTCAAACAGACTGTTTTGTGCTTTCCTTTCCTTCCACCCCATTCTCAGAGCCTATGGAGAAAAAGCATGGTCCCCGCAAAACTACACACACACGCTCACACTGATACACACACTCTCTCTCTCACACACATTCACGCACGCCCTGCCTGTGTCCCTGGCTTCATCCTCTCTGACATCACAGGAGGATCCCTCCCTGTTCCATGAAGAACTACTTAAACAGGGATGTGACTCCCATGTCCTCTTAGTGCCTTCTTAAGAGACCCCTTACAAAACAAACCATGCAGCCAGGAAACCATAGTGGGAAGAAGATGCATGCGCTGCCTGAAGCCCAACATCCACCCACCATGATCTGGGCCCGGCGAGGACAACAGGTCAGTGGGCCTGCCACTGGCCCGACTTCCTCCTCACCGGGGCCAGAGCGAAGGCCTCAGTCTTTGCCTCAGCAATGACCTACCACCCATCTTTCTGCCAGTGGTTCAACGCTGATGTGACTAGGTCTTCCAAAGGCTCAAATCAGGATGGGGGTTAGAGGCTGAGGGGTGAGGTCTCATGATGGGATCTTATGGCCAGCCGCAGGGGCCTGGGGCAGAGATGGCCCCTGCAGCTCAGGCCTTGGCTCACCCAGCTGTGGTGGGCTCCTCTGTGCTCCCTGACTTCACACTCCCCCTTCCCCTGCTCAGCTGGGAGCAGGTGCCACACGGAGGGGTATGTTGTGAGGGGGCCCAAGTTAGGAGCTAGTGGTAATAGGTGTGTACTTGGGAGGCAAAATGCTGGGTGGCAATCGGCATGATTTCAGAGATCCCTAAAAATGCCCTGTTGTGCTCTGTTTCCTGTGTGGCTCACCCTGCCCCTGGTTCCTGCTTCCTAGGACCACCCCCCAAATAAGCTTCTCTGAAGTCCTTGTCTTGGTAAATGCTGACTAAATGAGTGAATGACCAAATAAGTGACTTGCCTTGAACTCTCTATCTGATGTCCTCTAGGGAGCTTTAGGCAGAGTCAAGCCCACCTGGGCTGCAGGCCCCCAAAGACAGGACTTTCTACCTGCATGAGGTATAAAGTCCTCGGGGCCTAGGATCAAGCCCTGCCAAAACGTGTGTCCTCCAACACAGGGAGAGAGAGGTGAGTCTAACCTTTATGTCTCAGGGGTTTGTTTGTCCTAGCTTGAAACTGACTCGTTATCATCGTTAGATGAGGTGCAATCTCTGTTTCTGAGCTTCAGGTCACCCTCCTGGACGCTGCCGAGTGATGGGGACCCATGTCCAGGACAGAGCTGACTCTCATGTAAGATTTGCACTTGAGCGAGCCAGCCAGACTTACCTCATATGGTCCTGCCTGTCTGAGCTCCTCTTTGTATTTAAATGTCCTAGAGAGGGGTGGTCACTTTTGACCTTTGGTTTTCCATATTTGACCCTTGTCTTAATCTGCAGCAGTCCTATTTAAAGACTAGAAAATCTGAGAAAAGTGGAAAGAAGAAGGCTGAGCATCTGGCAGTGACCTAGATGGTGAGGACCAGATGCTGCAGGTCTATCCAATGCCTGTCCGCATTCTCATGTCCCCCAAAACCCCCAGCAGGCAGTGCTAACCCTGCCCCTCAGAATCCTTTTCAACACTCAGCTCCAAGCTTCTCCTCCTGTCTCCTGAAACTGGCTTCTAAGAAGAAAATTCAGCTAAATCTACTATGCCAGGGGCCACGAGGGGCACATGGAGCCGTACCCTCCTGAAACTTCGAAGATAAACAACCAGAGGAGAAGAATTAAAAGGTAGTATGAGAGATCTCAAGAGGCAGAGAGAGGGCCCATCTACAGGCGAAGGCTCTGAGCAAGAGGTGGCCCCTAAAACATGTCTTGTAAAATGGGTAGGATCTGGGCCGGCACAGGGGCGAGGACAGAGGGTAGCCCGGGAATGTAACTGTGGAGCAGGTGACTCTGGAGAACAGAGCGGTCAGGAGGATGAGAAGCAGAGGGCTGAGCTGTAGAGGGAAGTCTAGTCTAGGTTCAGGGGCTGAGGGATTTTGTTCGTCCCAACCCATGAGCAAGCAGGGATACCAACCACCCCATGAGGCTGACCACACAGAGACGGGACTCTGTCCCATCACCAAAGCCAGGGATCTGTGTGCACAGGACACTAGCATGAGTTGCCATTAACTAGCAGCCACCTTCTGGCTCACGTCCTAGGGGTGAGCTGTGTGGGGTCCATGATGTCCCTGGGGCAAACTTTAGAGCTGAGGGAGATGAGAACATTGATCACCACTCTCCTGCCACCAGGCTGTGACCTCCCAGCACCCAGCCAGTCAGTGGGCAGCAGGAGTCTGGCCCTCTTGCCACAGGCAGCCCCAGTAAGAAGCAGGTCCAACACCTCTGAGATGAGCACACGGAAGCCACCCCCTTCTTTGTGAATGCAAGAGACATTCCTCACCGAAGTGCCGAGAAGCTGTAGTCCTTCATCTTTCCCCCCATCTAGGGAGGACAAAGGCAACCCTGAAGCCTGTCTTTGCTCTTTTACTGAAGGACTTCTCAGCTGGGGGAAAGGAACCTGCTCTTGGTCCCATCCTTAGAACTCAAAAGTCAGTCTTTAATCAGACTGATGTTGACCAAGAGAAGAATCACACACACACACACACACACACACACACACACACACACCTCCCGTCCAGACACCCCACATCTGGCCTTGTCCTCTGCAGTGGCCATTGAAAACTTAAAAAATTAGTTCCCTGCTTTTGAATAACTAGGCATGAGGTCTTTCCAGGAGGGTCGACTTAGCTGGGGAGGCCAGGCCCTTGGAGAACTCTCCGGAATCTCCTCGACCCAGTAAAACCAAGGTCTCGTTCCTTGTGCCTGCTGCCATCCTGCCCACCACCATGAAGCCTGGATGGGGACACACCCACTGTGAGGCTGACATCAGTTACATCATGAGAGCCATCTGCCCACACCCCTACTGGCCTGACTTCCCCTTCCGTCTAACGTGGTGGCTGAGACTCACCTCACTGCAGGTGGAAAGTGTACTGTCTGAGCCGGCCCGAACAGCGGCAGAGTCGGGCATACTGCACAACTGCATGGAGCTGAGGTTGAGTTAGGGCCCAACTGTCCCTGTTTTATCTGCAACTGTTTCCATTAGCTCTTGCTGCAAAGTAAACTACCTCAGATCTGGTGGCTTAAACCAATAGAAATTACTGTTTCTCACAAGTGTGAGTTGACCAACCATGTGGCTCTTCCACTGTGCACAAAGCTGATGGGGCTATGTTATCAGGGCCTCACCTGGGGTAGAACATTCAAGTTGGCTCCATCACACACATGGCGCCTCAGGGAACAGTGAGAAGGCTGCCTCAGCCAGGACACTCCGTGTTGTCTCAGAATGTCCCCGTCTCCACAGGGACCTATTTTGTGGCAGCTCAGGATGCCCAAAGCACAGAAGGAGGCCTCCGGGCCTTCTAAGGCCCTCTAAAGGTTTAGGCCCAGAATGACAGTCACTGCCACGCATTCCATCAGTCACGAGGCCAGCCCAGCTTCACTGCAGGAGGGGGTAACTCTCGAGCATCAGGACCCAAAGCCAACTTTGGATCATCTCCTCTCAGTGTCTCAAATCTCAGAACAAACCCCAGTTTCCACCGAAGAAGATGATCACTGTGTAGGCCGGGGAGGGAGGCAACCTCACCACAGGTCTCTGCTTGTTCGGAGGGAGCATAAAAATACAAGGAAAAGACAATTTCTAGTGTTAGGTACTTAATGATCTTACTACAGTTTCATTATACTCTTGAAGACCCTGACCAGGATTTTTGGAAAGCATATTATTACGTGCCAAGTGCCACCAAACCAGCAACTCCCTCTTACAGGAAGTCCTTGCATTGGGGGACACACTGTTCTTTTCTAGTGTTGTCACCGCGTGTCACCCTCTGACATAGTTCTCCCAACCAGATGAGGCAGAGGGAGCCTGTTGCACTCAGTTGGGTCACTGTCCAGACTTGCATAGGATCTGAGGTCACTTAGCTAAGACTGGCTAAAAACAGTAACTGTTAGTCAAAAACACAGGCTCTTGTGTCATAGACATCACCCTGATGTCTATGCTTCCCCAGGCACAGAGTTTGCCTGTGGAAGAGTAGCCTCCCAAAGCCCATGGCAGCGCCTTGTGAGATGTGACTAAAGGCTTCAGAATTCAGCTTTTGGAGACGTGTCTTGGTTAATAAACATTAATCACATCCCCTCTTAAGTACAATGGTTGAGCCAATTTTTATTTTCAATTAAGAGTTAAAATTTAAGCATCTAGGACATATATGAGCAGTATTCGGTGAATGCCAGATGACAATTTTGTGGAAAAAAAGAGGAAGGTCATGTACTTAGAACCTACCTCAAAACTCTGGGGCAGAGATTCTGATTTCTCTTGGGAAGTCAGCATGGAATGAAGATAGATCCTGGAGCCTATGGCTCTGGGATGGTGGGGGGGGCAGGAGAATTCACCAGTCCCAGAACACTTGCCAGAATACCTCTGAGGACGTCTCTGACAATGGCACCCCAACCCACAACCAGCAGAAGGAAGATCATGGCTTACAGCTGCACTGTTTTGCCAAATTGTGTTATAATGTTCATTTGTCCAGAAATGGAAAATGCCTTTTTGTGGCAAACTTGAGGTTATATTAGAATCAGCTATATCAGAATGAGAGTCTTATTAAAATTTTCATGGATGACCTTTAACCCAATGATAAACATAACTACCTCCTAGAAATTGTGTTTTTGTCTTTACAGTGGTGGGATATAAATAAATAACACGGGTAGAATTTTTCTTGCTGCTGCCCTATGTACCATCAGCCTCTGACACGAAACATGCAAACCACTTTCCGTGCTAAGGGGGTTAAAATGTCTTTTATCCTACAGAAGCATTAGCAAGATGCCTCTCTTTCTACAGAGGCATTAGGAGAAGGAAACTGACTCCCCACCCCCAGCCCAAGCCTGCATGCCATGGTGATGACTGGTGTCAGGCTGAAATCTGCAAGATCCGGTGGGATTTAAGATGAATTGTAGTTGACACCAGTTCTTAACCTCCTCTTTCCCTCCCAGGACCTGAGCAAACCCTCCCCAAAGCAAGCCAGACAGAGCCTCCTGCTTCAAGGGTGGGGAAGGGTCTTGCAGAAACAGCAGGCTGGTGTTCTTCCCCTACCCAGAAAAGAAGGCCTTGCTTGTCAGAAGCAGCTTCCCTTCTAGTCCTGTCCTGGGTCAGCCTGTGCTGAGAGGCAGGAACCCCCAGTACAAGCAGCCCACCAATGTGACCACAATACTAGTTAGAGATGGCCCCATTCAAATCACTGGACCTAATAACAGAGTGTCCCTACATGGGAATACCTGCCGGTGTGGCTGGGAATTTGAAGGACAAGAAGTGAGTACTGGGTCAGTGCACACTTGATGAGTTTAAAAAGAAGAAATCCACCCCCCTCCAACTCCTGTTGAGCCAGCCACATTCCCTCTGGGCCTTCCAAACTCCCAGGGCTATGAGACAATTAAATCTAAAAACAAGTGTACTTGTGGATCATAGAAAGGGTTTCAAATCAGTATCTGGCCCTCTCTGCTTTTCATTACCTAACAGAGAAAATAGTGAAAAGATTTTTTCTTTCCACTCCGACCTCCAACTTCATCATAGTAGGTGAGGATTCATTTCTTCGTAAAGGGGTCTTCATATCTTGATCATGTCATCCCCACTGGAGTCCTCAGCTGGCAAGAGCGGGGGACGGAGCCAGGGCAGACATCTCTCCTTTGCGTTTTCCTACCAGCCAGGAGGGCCTACGAGCTAGCCTTGGGCAAGCAATCCCCCCGGAGGGTAAGTTTGCTGAAGACATGCTATTGTCTTCAGGGATGTGAACTCCTGTTTCTACTCACTCATGGGTACTGTAAAGATTTCATCGACCAGCATGGAGAAAGCTGCCTTGGGGTGAGGGCTCACTGCAGTAAGTTGGGACCCGCCCCCCCGACCCGAGACTGTGGTCCGACTGCCTATTGTTTCAGCTGAGCTGAGTCTGGCAGAAGCTGTCCCAAATCCATTCTCAAGGCAATTAACTATCTGTAGTGACCCCACTGGACAGTGTCTGCCTGTCATCACCATTTCCAAATAAACATGGACTATGGTTTGATTAAAATCTGAAAGTCTGAGCCCCATCACTGTACCATAACAAAAGCCAGAGCAGGAGACCCAACTAAATGGCATAGTTCTCTGAACAAAGAGCTTTCAGAGAAGTCATTCTCAGATGGTCAGCAGCCACGGATCTCAGCAGGGACCTTCACCTCCAGGACTAGCACCTATTGTTGAAGGAAAGGTAGAAATGCAAGCTGAATTTCCAGCCACCAACACAGCCCCTCCATTTCTCCAGAGAAACCGGGAATTTGTCTGGGGCCACCAGCTGAGAAGTAACCGACAGGCATCTGGTCTACGGTAGCAGGAGTGCTCGAAGGTGGGTGTCCCTGGGCCACCTGATTGTGCATTTGAGGACACGCGGCAGGGTTAGAGGCAGAACTGTCTGGAGCAAGATGACAACTGGAGGCATCGAGTCAGGTGGACAGTGTGGGTTAGACGCGACATCAAAATTTTGCCCACAAGTGGAATTCACCTACAGCAAAGACCCTGACACACCAAGCCAAGTCACCCTGACCACTGTCCCTCAGAGCAGTTGCTCCATATCCTGGTATTCTCATTACCAGCAGGGACTATCGGGCAACATTTAAGCACACTGAGAAATGATGAGAATTCAAAGGTTCTTAGTAATAAAGCTTGGCTATAATAAATGAACAGATGGAGAATACTCCCAGTCAAATAAAAAGCTGTTGAAGACCCCGGCTGTATTTACAGTGCTTTATATGGAGAATCAGGGAAGGATGCCCTCTGGAATCCAGTGCAGAGAGAAGTATGTCTCTTCACGATTAGCCTGGCATACTTTCTTTAGTTAGCTAATGAAGAAAAGCCATGAACTCATGGCATTCCTCCTTTCCCCCTGGCTACCAGGGAACTCAAATGGGAGTTACATGCTTGAGTCAATAGTCATCCTTAGAATAGATTTCATCTTATGGTTTTGTCTCCCTTCCACTTCAGGGCATGATGCTTACTTGCATCTTCATACTTTACTCATATTAATCTCTCTACTTCTGTTATTATAATATTCCTTGACCTATGTAGAAAATAAGAGTACAAATTGCATTTGAAGAATGTTTTAACCCTTCCTTAAAAAACACTTTTAATTTCAATGAAAAAAATAGGCAAAGCATTTAAAAAAATCTCTTTCATATACATTATTTCATTTTTTTCCCCAAAGCCCTGCAAAATCCCTGTGTCTTCTGAATCTTCCTTTCCAGTCATAGGACAAGCATATTTTACCGTGTTCCTATTCTTTACAGCCTGCCCTTCACTGGGATGCTGTGACTCATGGGGTGGTGCTGCAGGAGACCCCAGCACCTACTCCCTCCTGTGATTGAAGGGAACCCTGTCTCCAAGGTGCATCTTGTTGAGGCAGCAAAATCTCGAAAGGGCAGCTCAGTTCATTTGGAAAGTGACACCATAGAAATGTTATTTTTGCTCCCCATTCCATTCTGATTAGCTTGTCAAATCCTCCCCAGTCTCAGGAAGCCCTGGGTGCAACCTGTAGGAGCCAGAAGAACAAGGGACACAGCTGCTTTTTGTCCCCATATGACTGTGGCCAGCTACAGTCCCTGGTCCCTAGCAGATGATCTGTAAATATTTGCTGGATGCATGTGTCAATTTTTTTTAAAGATTTTATTTATTTATTTGACAGAGAGAGACAGCGAGAGCAGGAACACAAGCAGGGGGAGTGGGAGAGGGGGAAGCAGGCCTCCCGCTAAGCAGGGAGCCCGATGTGGGACTCGATCCCAGGACCCTGGGATCATGACCTGAGCCGAAGGCAGACGCTTAACGACTGAGCCACCCAGGCACCCTGCATGTGTCAATTTGGATGAATCATTTGATTTCTCTGAGCCTCAGTTTCAACAAAATGGTGAGATTAGCTTTTGGCTTCCTTCCAGCACCATCCAGGGGATGAAATGAAATTCAAGGACATAAAAATGTCTGCAACGTATTCAGCACTAGAAAGAGCATGTGACCATAGTCTTTGTGACTTATGGTCAAGAAATAGCCACTGATGCCCAGGAAGTCTCCTCCACCTGCTGACTTGCATCTCCACTGATACAGGAGCACCTTCTGTTTTGAGAATGTGCCTAAATATTTACTTGGTGGAAATACAATTGTGCTGATCCAGCGAGATTAGGGAAGGAGAAATCCCGGATGGCCTCGCCTTGCCTCTGAAGCTCCTTCCAGCCTGTGTGTCTATACTGAGGGTGGAAGTTCGGGTCAAGAGGGCAGTATGGGAAAGGCCAGATGGCACATAGGTCTCCCGACCATGTCAGAAGCAGCCACTCACCCTTGCTTCCATGCATCATACCCACGGAGAATCTATCTCCTCACCCTCCTCCATGGGGGAGACCAAACCCTGGGGCCAGGCCCCCTACACTATCCCCACCCCCAGGTGTGTCTCTTTGGGTAAGAAACCAGTTATTGTCATTCTCTACCCCACACGGTAGCAATTCTGGAAAACTTACATTGCACCAGTGCCAACATCTGGGGAAAATATATAGCAGCGGGGTCCAAAATTTGGGACAAGTACATTGCCTAAAATGTCCAAAATTTCCCTTTGACAATATTTGTGTTTTAAAGAAGCATAACCTTAAAACTAGAAATCACATTTTGTTTATTGTTTTTTCTCAATGTTTTACTTTAATATCTGGACGCTGTTAAGCTGTTGTCTCATTAGAGGCGACTAAAGCCTTGTGGGTGGGTGATCTATTACCCAGCTACTTCGCCGGGGCCGCGGTGGCTTCTGCACCGATGCGGATATGTATGTAAAGACAAGGGTCCTAGTGCATCACGAGACTGGCCGAAGACACATGCTGGAATGAGTCATGTGGTTCAGTGAACCCCCTTTTTAAATACCCAAAGCAGTTGTTCCTCTCGTGGATGGGATCTAGTGCTAAGGCAGGTCCGGAGAGTGAAAACAAAGAAGAGGAATCAGTATCACATTTCCCTTCCCTGGGTTGGAGTCATTAGGGGCCAGGAAAACAGGAAGGGGGTGAGGCCTCGCTTGGAGAAGGGAAATGCTGAGGAAGTATGGGCAGGGCACTTGGAGCAGGAAAGCATGTTTGAAGAGGTTGCTTTAGAAGGAGGCCTCTCCTGGCCAAGGAGAAACAGCCCAAGGAAAGCTACTGCTTTGCCGTGGGGTTGGCCTCTGGGAGGCCACAGAAGGGGAGAGCCACACCCAGGATTGTTTTCCAAGCACAATTTACAGTCCCCATTGTCAGCCTTTCCTCTGGGTAATTAGGTACAAAACAAGAGCCAGAAATGCTCATCCATCTTGTCATTGGATTTTACTTTCCCTGGCACGTCAGCTCTCAGCTGCCTGGGAAGCTGTTCTGTCCACAAATGCTGAAGAGTTTGGCAAGTCTGGTCTATAATAGTCTCACCCAGAGCTGACACGGTCCCTGGTAAGCAGTTTTTAATTTGACAGGGCTGGATACACTTTGCTGTCTACAGCAGATGAGGAAAGACTATCTATTTTTATGATTTATTTCTGGACCAGGATTCACTGTGAAATTTCAGCCAGAGAGGAGGCTTACTTTCTTAGCCTGGGCAACATGCCTTTTGAAGGTAGCTGGAGTGCAAATGACTTTGCCTAGGAAACAAAAATGAGTCAGGAAAGGAAATAAAACTGCACTTTAATCCATCTGGAAGATAGGTATGGGGGTTTTATAGATGAATGAACAATTGATTAAATGTATTTGCACGTTGGGTTGAATAATCTCAACTCTTATCTGAGAAGTAAATCTCTCAGATGTGTTTCTATCATGTGTGTGGTGTGTGATATGTATGGTGTGTGTGTGGTATGTGTGTGGTGTGTATGTGATGTGTGTGTGGTGTATGTGTAGTGTGTGTATGCATGTGTGGTGTGTGTGGTATGTTTGTGTAGTATATGTGGTATGTGTGTGTAGTGTGTCTGCAGGGTGTATGTGATGTGTGTATGGTGTGTGTGTGTGTGTGTGTAGTGTATATGTGATGTGTCTGTGGTATGTGTGTGGTGTGTATGTGATGTGTGTGTGTGGTGTATGTGTAGCGTGTGTATGCATGTGTGGTGTGTGTGTGTGTGGTATGTATATGATGTCTGTGGTATGTGTGTCTGTGGTGTGTGTATGGTGTGTATGGCATGTATGTGATATATGTGGCATGTATATGATGTGTGTGGCATGTGTGTGTGGTGTATGTGGTATGTATGTGAGTGTGGTGTATGTGTGTGTGTGGTGTGGTATATGTGTGGTGTATATGGCATACGTCTGGTGTGTGTGGCATGTATGTGATGTGTGTGGTCTGTGTGTGTGTGTGTGTGTAACCCAAATACAAACTGGAGCTTCATATAGCCTGGTCTACACATGGAGTCACACTCAAAGGAACACAGCCCCAAAACCAAAATATGAAAAGTTAGTTTCAGTTTTCACTCGAGTATCTGGAAGAATGACAAGGGGGATGAACCAGAACCAGCACTTCTTAAAATTCTATTTGATCCCCTTGTTCTTCCAGAATTCCGTAGGCTCACACTTTAATTGGCAAAAGCTCTCCTTACTTCCAGCCTTTAAGTCTTTGCTGGTTTAATCCCTGTGGGCCTTCTATCAGCTTCTCGCACTGACTGAAAAGCTGTGTCTCCTCTTTATCCATTCCCTGAAGCCCTCAAAACCAAAGTCGGCCCAGAGGCTGATGCCAGAAGCCAGACTTTCCCTCCTTCCTGTCCTTCCTCCCCTCCAGGCTGGACTTGCTCCACGCTGTCTGCATCCCAAACCTGACTGGCCAGCACCAACCCTCCTCAGGAGCAAGGAGGGATGAGGCTGGGGTGCAGCATTCACAATGCTCTTTCTTGGGCAATGTGCAGGCGATGCGATTTAGAAATCCCATTTTTCGTGCAAATACATCTTGCTGCCGCAGCACTTCCCAGGCCAAGCTCTGTGGGCTTCTGAAAGAAGAGCCAGCATCCACACGTGCCACGCAGGGGCATTTCCCACTCACAGTCGAACCCTTCACGCACGGGGAGCCTTTTCCCCGGAGCGTGTCACCCCTCAGAGACCTTTCTCAGAATCTCAAAAGCTGCACACCCCGAGTCTTTCTCACAAGTCTCAGAGTTGTGTGAAAACCCACGGAAGAGGCTGTACTGCCAAGTAAACATCCTGCCTTTGCACCACTGAGGCAGATGGGAGGTGGGGACGGGCGAGGCCAGACAAAGCAGATGAGTTGGAGGCACAGGCCCTGTCTCCAGCTGGGGTGTCCTGGGCTGAGGCCAGGAACCCCCGAGCCCTCCAGCCTGGTTTGTCACTAAGCAGGGACTCACGTTTTGTTCAGAAGACAGGGATTCAGACAGAGGGTGAATCCACTATGACTGAGCAGTTTGGAAGTCCTTGAGCAATACTAGCACGTGAACACAAGCACAGGAAATCTCTGTGCAAATATGCAACATCGGGCCACCTCTTGGTTTTAGAGGGCTCAGCCTTTCTGAGCGCCCAGGTTGAGATACGGCACCAGCTTCATCCCAGCTCTCCCCCAATTTGCTCTCACCCAGGCATTTCCCTTAAAAATCTGTGCACAGTTCACCCCATTTTTCCATCTTTTTGGCTCATCATTGTTATCCTTGGGACCCCGCAGGGATAGCAGGAGACTGAGAGATAAATAACGTGCCGAGTGACAGGTTAATCCCAAGACATTCTGATGCCCTCCAACACGGAATGCCTTTCTGAGAGGAGTTCACACCCAGTACAGGGAGAGCAGAGTACCACACGTGATGCAAACGGAAAAACAGTGCTGGAAATGGTAAAATTGAGTAGGAGCCTCCCTAGAGCTGACATGGCTTACAGGTGCGTGGAGCCCAATGGGAGGGCCAGCTTCAGAGCAGAAAAGCGTTTTAACTTAGGCCTTGAAAGGGTGGCGGGCACATTTCTCTGCTAAAGTGAGGCCAGGGCATCCCTGCTAAAGGGATGGTTGGAACAGAGGGATGAGGGAGGTCATGGCCCGGTGTTTGACCTTCAGGAGGAGGAGGGCCTCATGGACCCACCCCCAGCCCCCACAGCAGGCAGAACCCCCATTGTTCTTGCAGGGCACCCTCTCTCTTATTTTTCATTGTACTCACCATATTTGTAATTTGGAGTAATGCATGCAATTATGTGTTGAATGTGTCTTCCCCACTGGACAGCACGGGGCACAAGGACTGGGCCTTCACATTTTGGTTCACCCAGTGCTTGTCACTGTGGCCGGCGTGTCGTAAGGTACTCAGCAGCATTTGTCCACATAAACATGAAATCGCCTGAGCTGCTGCCTCTCACCCTGCCCCGCCCAAGGAAAACACGGAGAGTAGATCAGAGGTCTCTCCTTGAGTTCTCCCAGCTGCCGCGCCACCACGGGGAGACCCCAGTCTAGGACAATGGTCTGTTCCTGGCACAGAGGAGCCTGGGCCTGGGCCAGGACTGAGGGCAGAGGGGGCATCTGTGCACCCAGCTTGGGGGAGCTCTGCTGGGGGACCCCCATCTGGGAACGGCCACCTCTGTGAAATTCCCTCAAGGACACCCATGTCTCCTCGAGCTCCCACCAGGCCCCTCTGTGGCTCCCTATAGCTTGGAAAGGGTAAAGTTAGAGCCACAGAGGCCCCCAAGACTGCTCTTGGCCTCCTGCCTCTGGAATGTAGGGGACCGTGCCCTCTGCTGGCCAGGCCTTGCGGAGCCCTGGGAAATCGGCCAGGGGAAGTCTGGAACATTCTGTAGGAACAGGTCTGCAAGGCAAGGAGGAGGAGGCAGCCTGGGCTGACACACTGGGTTCAGAACCCGCTGGGTCTTGGGCAGGTCTTACTGCAGGGCAGCAGAGGGGACAGGGTGGGCCAGCCGAAGGGGAATCACGCGCATACCCTCTGTCTCTTCACTTTGGAGTTGCCTCTGCACCCGTTTACAAGCCTCAGTGGAAAAGCCACACCGATCCTTTATGACCAAACAGCCGACCTTTTCCCAGCCGTTTGACACCCAATTATATATGGAAGTTTCCAAAAAGTAAATCCAGGCTTCAAGGATAAAGGCTGAATCCAGGTTAGACATCAGAAGAAGCCACACATCTGACAGCCGGTCCCACAGGGAGCCCAGGACCATGGTGAAGGCAGGACCTTCACTGGAAAACAAGTACCGCCCCACCCCCAGGCCGACACTGGGAGTGGGCAGCAGTGACACTTCACACCACCCCAGGCCATTAGCTGGGGCAAGAGCTGAAAGCCCCATCTGTTAGAGTCCCACAGGCAGCAGGACAGGTCCAACCTGGGAACAGGAGACCAGAGAGATCAGAAGGAGTGGTTCACAAATGGGGAGGCACGTCTGTGAGCCTCATCTCGCCAGATCAGGTACAAGAATCCATTCTTCAGTTAACACAAATCTGTGGAGCACCTGCTGTAGGCGGGGCTCCCTGCAAAGTGCTGGGGATGCATCAGCAGGCAAACAAGCACTGCGTCGTGGGCTCTCCACTATGTGGAGCTGGTGGCTGAGCCAGGGGGCTGACGCTGGGTCAAATCGTCCTACAAACACATACACACACATGGGCAGCACAAGTGCATATGGACACTTGTACACACCTGCACATACATGCACACAAAGTGAAAAAGGTGACAAGACCCATAACGGGAGTACATCTCATGCTGAGTGATGGAGGGATGGTGGTCAGAGAAGACTTCTCAGAGGAAGAGGTGCTATATCGCAGTCCTCAGGAGGAATGATCTAGGGTGGGGAATGGAGTGTTTAGAAGAGGGATCAGCATGTGCAAACCCCTGAGTAGGGTGAGGTCTGCACAACTGAGGAACTGAAAGGAAAAGCCCCATGGCTGGAGGGCATTAAGGAGAAGGAGGTTGCAAAGGAGGCCAGAGCCCTGGAGGCCATTCTTGGCATCTTGGTTTTTGGCCTGAAAACAAGTGTATTAAAACTAGGGGAAGAGACGGGGTGCCTGGGTAGCTCAGTTAGTTAAGCATCGGACTCTTGATTTCAGCTCAGGTTAGGATCTCAGGGTCCTGAGATCAAACCCTGTGTCAGGGTCCATGCTTAGCAGGGAGTCTGCTCTCTCTGCCCCTCCCCCCACTTGTGTGCACACACTCTCTCTTTCTCTCTAAAATAAATAAATCTTAAAAAAAAAAAAAGAAAAGAAAAGAAAAAAAACCTGGGGAAAGGGATAGAGCAGAGCTGGGACACCAAAGAGGAAGGTCCTGCCACAGCCTGGGGAGAGCAGCTGGCCCTGGATGAAGATGGACACGGGCAGGTGGACTTCGAGAAACACCAGGGAGGTGACGTGAATAGGGCCCAGAAACTAAGTCTGAAAGGCACTTTCAGTTCTTCTTCCCTACAAAGCCGTGAGTCACTGCCTGTCTGCACACCAGAATCACCCGCAATCTTCACAAGATGCTGATGTCGGGACCCCTGGGCATCTGGATTTCATGCAGATGAGTCTGATAAGTACCAAGGTTTAAGAGCACCGCCCTGGAGTCCCCGAAAGTTTCCTCTAGCCTGGGCTGGGTGGCACCGGTAGGCTGGGCAGTGGCAGCAAGGGGCAAGCAGGAACAGGAACTCTAGCTGGTTATGGCCCTCGTGGCCACTGGGCCCCCAGGGTCTAGACGTCTCCCCCATGCATTCAACAGGACCGAGAGTCTGCTTGCTTCTCCCCCTCACTCTCTGGAGCCTCGCAAAACAGTAAGAAGTGGAGGGAAAGGAAGCTCAAGCCCATCAATTCCAAAACCCGTCCTGGGGTACCGGTCTGGCAGCTGATAAGCAGAGCCCCTGCACGGTGCCAAGCCATGGCTGGCTCTCACTCCCATCCACAACGAGGGGCTGGCACGGGCTCGGGGCCGTGCACTTTGCCTTTCCGGAAATGTCTCCCTTGCCGATCACCGTTGGTCGATCCAGGGTGAGGGAGGGCCACCTCGCCTCGCGGGTGGTGGCCGCAGGGCTGTCCTCTGGGCCGTGCCCTGGTGGTCACACATTGGCTGCTCTGTGTTCTGCCCCTGCCAATTCTGTCCACGTGGGACATTTTCCAGGGAAAGCTATCAACTGTGAGAAAGAGCACACATTCCTGAAATTATCTGATAAACAAATATTTTTCCTTTATCCATCCCACTTGACCAAAATGCTTGGGTGACTGCGGGTCATGATTTGTCCCCTTTGACTCTTTGGCAAAGTGGCCCGTCCCAGCCTGCACCTCCCTTCTTGTGTCCCCCTCCCTCATCTCCCTGTTTACCCCTATTCGGATCTCCTTTCGCACCCCATCCCAGGCCTTCCTGTCTCTCTGCGTCTCTCTTCACTGTCGTGTGCAGCCTCAGAGAGGAGCTTTTTCTATTTATTTTTCAACTGCTTTTGCAGCACTCAGTCTTTGAGGAGAAAGAGGTATGAAACTTCTCCTCAGAACAAATCTGCCATGGCCTTCCCAGTGAGGAGAATACTTCAGGGGTGGGAGTGGGGCCAGGAGCACTTGTCCCCCATGGGGGTGGGCGGGTGGGGACCGTGAGTCTCGTGCTCTGGGCAGAGGCGCTCCAGGCCGTTGCTAGAATGTGCCCACACCCCCAGAAGCTGTTTCAGGAGCGACTTGTTTGGCACCCCAGCCGAATGGCTGGTCCTCAGCTCTGGCTCCAGAAGCCCCCGGGGACCTTGGACCTCCAGCACCCTCGCGCTGGTTGGCACTGATACCTGGGTGGATTAGGACCAGGCCTTTTCCAGTCTGCGACAAGCCATGCCCCACTGCAGGAGAGCCATGTGCTTGAAAGGGATGGCTCAGGAAAAGGTTGACATTTGTGTGGTACGCTTATTTCCTGAAGACCAAGAAGTCTGTGTTTAATATAATTTAGAACAATGTCTGGAAACTGCACTTTACTTTTTCAATGTACTTAAATGTCTAAACTTCAACAGTGTGGAAAATTTCACTCATAACCTAAGGATGCCAGACAATGGGACCTGAGTGTAGTATTCATATCCATGTGGCTGTGTTTTATCTCTGGATGCATGGAATGCTTCGAGAATTGGAAACCAACATCCGTTCAGGTGGTAATGGTTGCTCCGTGTATCAGGCCAGCACTGGGTAGATGTCAGGGATGGAGAAACAAAGATCACTGATAAAGTCCCCGCACTCACAGGGCTTATGCCCCAGTGGGGGATTCAGACAGTAAACGAGCAGACAACTAACGAAGGAAGAAGTTGGGCTCCGGGGCTCACACCAAATAGGGTTCTGTGCCTGTCAAGGGGTGAGCCTCCTTAGGCAGGGCAGCCCGGGAAAGAGTGACCTCCACCACTCTTAGGGTGGCGTTAGGGTGAAACTGGCTGGTAAGTCCCTGGGCAGGGCCTCCTGGTTAGAGAGCGCAGCAAGTCCCATGACCCTGGAGCCTGATGAGGCCAGTATGTGCAAAGGACAGTAAAGGTCAGTTTGGCTGAGTGAAGAAGGGAAGTGCCTTCGGAGAGCTGGACAGAGGCCAGGTCACAGCATCAGTCGTAGGTGCTGGTGATGTGTCAGTGAGCTGACAAGCCACGTCCAAGCATGCGATGGCAGGGTTTGAGTTACGTTGTACAAAGCCCCACCCTCCCCCCGCCCCCCAGAACTCCAGGGAGAATAAGACACAAATCCACGCATTGCTTATTCTTTGGTAAAAATAAAACACTATTGAGAGTCAGCCCTTTTGGTCATCTCTGGAGCTATAGGAAGAATAAGACCGTGTCCCAGGGGATAAGACACTCATCATTGGTGGAGGGGACTCACCTCGAGCCCAGGAACATAACACCATATGTGCATGAGCTGTATAGAGGGTCACACTGAAAGTTGTGGAAGCAGAGAGTAGCCAACAGGAACTTTGGGGAAATCAAGCGAGGCTGCTCAAGGAGATGCCATCTGATCTGGGGCCACGAGGCCAACAGCATTCATTCTTGACAAAGAGGTTGTGCAAGAATACAGGGGCAGGCTGGAGCAGGTGCAGCTCTAGGGGCACCCGCAGTGGCTCAAAGGTGGAGGGCACAAGGTGAGGTTGGTAAGGAAGCTTGAGGACAGATGAAGAAAGGTCTTAGCACCAAACAAAGGGCTTTTTTCTTTCTCTGGTAGTGGTGGGAAAATCCTCGAGGTGTTTGATCCTGGACATAACACAGTCAGACTTGCTTTAGAAAACTAATTCGGGGCAGTGTGCCTTGGTTTGGGTTCCCCCAAATCTCCGTCAAGGACTGTGAAGAAGGTAGCCAGTGAATAGGCACCAGCAAGCCAGTGCGGCATTAGGTGGGCAATGAGCTTAATGCCTTAGAGAAACTCGAGACTGCAAATCACGTGCCTCAGCATTATCCCAGCCAAAGGCCAGGTTGCAGGGCGTGTTTTGACCAGCTCCCTCAGGCCTTGGGGGAGAGCTGCTCTCGGAGTGAGTCCCCCATTTGCGGCCACCTGGAGCTGTGAGGGGTACAGCTTCTCATGGCCCTGGGAAGAGCCAGTGGTGACAGGAATGACCCCGTGCTGGTGGAAAGTCAGACAGAACCCACCAAGAAGTGGGCAGGACACCGCCAGGTGAACCATAGTGAGGGAAGTGGGAAGGTCGAGTGGCCTAGAAAATGTCGTCAGTGAGCAGGGTCCCATGTGATTTCTGCCACATCTCCAGTGTTCTCAGTTTTGTTTTTTTTAGAAATTTTATTTTAGAGGGGCCCCTGGATAGCTCAGATGGTTAAACGTCTGCCTTTGGCTCAGTTCACGATCTCCAGGTCCTGGGATCGAGCCCCACATCGAGCTCCCAGCTCAGCAGGGAGTCGTCTTCTCCCTCTCCCTCTGCCTCTCCCCCTGCTTGTACTCTGTCTCTCTTTCTCTCTTAAATAAATAAATAAAATCTTTAAAAAAATTTATTTTAGAAAATGCTAATTGGGAAATGCAAGCAGAAAACATCTGACATCACTAGATAGCCTTGGGTCTCCCCAGCAAAGACAAACAAAAATTGCATCTTGACATCTGGAGTGTGAATGTGCCGATGTGCAGGAGACAACTTAACCCTTCACCTCAAGGAATAAGCCCTGCAGGATGTCCTGTCTCCACAAACAGAATTTTCCCAGACCACGGCCATTCCGTAAACAAGCAGTTGTTAGGTGCACGGCAGGTTGAAGGGAGGTTTTGTCTGGTTTGGTATGGTTTTGTGTTTTGCATTCCCGTGTTTGTTTAATGCAGCAAATTATTTCAGCAATTCCGTTACTCAGCAGACGACTTCACTAATACATTTAAGCCGCCCCCTGCCCCTGTGCATAACTCTTGGCAGCACCTAGCTGAAATCCCTTTTTATCTGAGCAGAGGACTCCAAGGGCAACCTCTCCCCGTGCCGCTGTGGGAGCCACTCCAGCCAGACAAGCGGCTTCCCTCTGGAGTCTCAGACTCAACCACATGGCTGTGGCGCAACAAAGCTAAGAAGCTCTTTGTTGCGAAAGAACCCGAGATCTTTGAGTCTCTAAACCACAAGAAGTGCCCCTAAGACCTGGGAGTTAGAGCGGAAGATGGTGACTGTCAATGACCTCAGACAGCCAAAGGTGACAAACCCACCTTAGTCTGTTTGGGCTGCAGGGTCACAGAGACTGAGTGGATTTTAAACAACAGAAATACACTGGGCGGTGGTGGGCCAGAGCGAGCAGAGGTTCGGCCGTCTCACCTGTCCCCACTCTCCGGCGGCGACCGGCAGTGGCGGACAGCGTGGCAGGCAGGGAGGGCCGCTGCCAGGTGTGCAACAGAGGAACAAGGCTCAAGAAACTAATGACAGCCAAGTGCCTGTGCTTTGTTCCACTGGCTGCAGATTTTATGGAAACGCTCGTACAAATGGCATGTGTTCAGTGTGCTATAGAGAACATCTTCAAAGACAGAGTAGTAATAATGGCAGAATAAGCCCCCCTGCAGCTTCTGTCAGTAGTCTGTCTGAATCTTTACCCGTCCAGTGCACAGATGGTGGTGTCCTGGATGCTCAGTCACCGCTAGACTCCATGCCTGCATCTGTGCAGCCAAGCCCCGTATCAAATCAGTCATTTTTATCAGTATCTGTAGCATCTTCCCAAGTGGACAGTACACCTGTGGACAAAGCAGGACATGAAACAGAAAGCAAGCTTCTGTGTCAGATACGGCACAACAGCCATCTAAAGAGCAAAGCAAGTCTCTTGAAAAACAAAAACAAAAAAAAAGAATCACTGTTTCATGTGCAGGAGGAAAGCGGGACTTACTGGGTTTGAATGCCGGTGTGGAAATGTTTACTGTGATGTACACCGTTACTCCGATGTACACAATTGCTCTTAGAATTACCAAGCTGGGGCGCCTGGGTGGCTCAGTTGGTTAAGCGACTGCCTTCGGCTCGGGTCATGATCCCAGGGTCCTGGGATGGAGTCCCATATCAGGCTCCCTGCTCAGCAGGGAGTCTGCTTCTTCCTCTGACCCTCTTCCCTCTCATGCTCTCTATCTCTCATTCTCTCTCTCTCAAATAAATAAATAAAATCTTTAAAAAAAAAAAAAGAATTACCAAGCTGATGCTGCTGAGAAAATCAGAAAAGAACATCCAGTAGTTGTTGGTGAAAAGATCCAGAAGATTTGAACTCCTGCTGGAATACAAAATCCTTTGACCATCTGCAAACTAAAAATTGACTTGAGGTTTTTTTCCTAGTCATTGGGAATGTAGAGCAATGTACCTTGCATAGACCTTTTAATCATGCATGTCATCAGAAGAATAGATTTTTGTTTTTGTTTTGAAAATGCCTCTGAACATTTATTTCCATTGCAGTTTCTGTGGCTGAAAAGACTTAAGTAAACTTTACAAGTATTATCCTTTTAAGATCATTTTAATTCTAGTTGAGTGCAGAGGGCTTTTATAACAGACATGGAGAAATTTTGGAAGGCTGTGATTTTTCTAGTACTAAACATGCATGGTGTTGATCTTGCAGTTTATTTTCTCATTGTGTGTGTAACATAGCTTTTCTCTGCAGCAGGATCTCTGTCAGTGGAGCCCCTCAGGGCACAACTAGTTACCAGTCACTGAATGTATCTTCATCCTTATGGCTGCTTCTGGGTTTTCATTAACCAAGGTTCTACATATGTTAGCATATAGTTTCTTTGCACCCCCTATTTATGTCTGAATCATTTGTCACAAGAGAGTGTGTGCTGATGAGATTCTAAGTTTTTGTGTTTTTAAATTTTTTTGAGCAAGGGAAGGAAAAGCTGTATGCATTTCATTGCCGACCGCAGGTTTCTTTCAGATTACATTCATCGGTCTGTGTGTATACAATATGAAGAATGATCTGAAGTAACTGTGCTCTATTTATGTTTATCCACCAGCCTTTGATTAAATAAAAAGGAAAACCATAAAAAAAAAAACCCAGAAATATATTCCTCACGGTTCTGAAAGCTGGAAGTTCAAAATCCAGGTGCCGGCAGATTTGGTGTGTGGTGAAGACCCTGTTGCTGGTTGGTTGACCACCATCTTTTCATTGGGCCCCCTGTGATGGGAAGGTGAGGGAGCCCTCTGGGGTCTCTTTTATGAGGACACTAATCCCATGCGTGAGGGCTCCACCCTCATGAGCTCAGCACCTTCCAAAAGCCCCACCTTCTGATGCCATCCCCTTGGAGGAATGTTTCAATATATGAATTCGGAGGGGTGGGAGGATGCAAACATTCAGTCCATAACACCCCCCCACACACACACCCCATGTCAGCTGCAAAATGACAAGTCTACAGGATGCCAGAAAGGGCAGAGAAAACCAAACTTGGTGATGTGCTCCAGTTTGGGTACTCGTAGAAGCAGACCCAAGACGAGGATGTGGGTGTGAGTAGCTTATCTGGTCCCAGGACACAGGAGTGGAGGAGTGGGGAAGTGAGGCTGTGTGTTGGCGCACAGGTGTGCTGGCAAGCAGGTCACCACTGAGGGCAACCAAGGCTCTATCCCTCTTGGAAATTTAGGACCCAGAGTAGACACACACTCCTGAGTTAGCGCACCCCAAGGAGCAAGGGAGCTGGGGTATTTCTATACCCACCCCCGTGAGTCATTGGTTGAGGTCTGTTGCTAGGGGTGGGAAATGTTAATTTTCCAGTGTTTTTTTTTTTCCTGTACGCCAGCAGACTTCCATGGACTAAGTGATCTGAAGGCAGAGAGACCACAACGCTGGTAGCTGGAAGCCAGTCTGTGTGTCCTGACCTGGTGAAGGTGGGAGCATACAGACAGGCGCTGAGCCCCAGTTACTGTATGGCATGTGGAAGGTTCTATTTCTTATCCTCAGGCTTCTCTCAATACTTACTGTGTGCTCTACTTTCTTTCTCTGCCCGGAGGCCCAGGACCACTCATGATGACGGCACTCACCCTGTCCCTTTGCCTCTCCAGACTGACCACCCCCACAGAGACACCTCTCAATGGCAAGGGGGCAGGGTGAAGCTGAGCTCCATGACGGTGACAAGGCCTCAGTGGTCACTCTCAGACTCTCCATCTCCTTCACTCTCATTCCCTGAGGCTGCAGACCTTTCCTCCCTACCTCCTCCTAGTCCAGTTGGCCTGCTACGGAACAGCTTCCCTTGTTGGCTCCGGACCCACCATCCTCCCTGCTCTACATCCCCAAGGGGGAGTCACCTCCAAAGTGCTTGTGCTCAACACTCTGTCTGCTTTCCAAGATTCTTCTCCAAAAGAAAGAATCTGGTTGCTCAGCCTTGTCTCATGAACATGGCTAGGACAGGGTCCCTGGCCTAAGCCTGGCCGTGAGGACATGGGCAAAGGGGAGCTCCCTGAAACAGTTGTGGGTGAGAAGATGCTGACCGATACAACTAATATGGCCCCACTGCCAAAGGCTATTCTAAAGAAAAGTGCCATAATCTGTATTTTAACAATTTACACTCTATTGTGACCACCCTTCCATGTCACTGAAAGTATACCTGCATCATCTTTTGTAGGGACCATGTTCTGCTGTCCTATAATGGGTCTCCTGGGTCTCAATGGATTTACTGTCTCCCCTAGTCGTAAACACCTAGATTGTTTTCTATTATTCCCTGTAATAAACCACTCTCTGTGAACTTTCCTATACATAAATACTTTATTATTATCTTAAAATGAATCTCCTGGGACATTCTAGATCCAGTATCTAGAGCCACTCTTTCATTTCATCTTCATGATAACACCATGAAACAGGGATTAGCATCCCCATTTTACAGAAGAGGAAACTGAGGCAACATTCAAGTAGACACAGCTCTTATAGTCTCTCACCTGAGGGGTGAGAGAGCCAGAATTCAAACCCAAGTCTGAACGAGAGAAGCATCATGGCTGTAAAATTCAGCCATGGATGGATAAATGACAAATTGAGGTCTGACTCGGTCTAAAGGGAAATGCAGCAGAAGCTGAGAACACTTCAGGCTTCAGACTTACATGCAGAGGCCTTTCCTATTTCTTGCACCAATGAATGGCCTTATTGGTCATTCTGGAGAATTTTTCTCCATGCTAGAAGGTGGCTGCACAATTCCAAGTGGAATGACCTTTGAAGGTGATATTGTCTGGAGAAAGCATTTTCCCTGAGCTGCCATTTCTTCATGTTGCATTTATAACCTCTTGGATCGGCCACCACAAAGAGTAGGTGGATCATGTCATTATTCCCCTTTTACAAGAAGGGAAAATGGCACTGGAGGCAAAGCTCAGTGGCCCACCGAGGGACATGGGGAGTTGTTATAGGAGGTCCAAGAAGAGGTAAAAAGGGTGGGATACCCACCCTCCTCCTAGGTCTTATGTTCCATGTCACTAGAAGGTGGGTTGGTCAAAGCTGGAGCTGCATGGGCCTAACTGTCTGGCATGAGAGAGAGAGTGAGGCAGATGGCCTAGTGGCTGGGGAACCACAGAGAGGCTACAGTCACCCCTCTGATGAAAGTCAACACCGAGACCAGATGGTAACAGAGGGAAGGGTGGGACAACAAAATCACTGAAAAGAAGAGGACAATGAGCCGTGCCATCAAACGAACTTGCCCACACCCATCTTGGGTAGAGTGTGGTAAGTGTCAAAGGAGAAGGGGAGGGCAAAGCTGTCCTAAAATGGCAAGGATGGTCTTGGCTTGGGGACCAAGGAAAGAGAACAGGAGAGACCTCTGTTTCTTTGGGATATTGCCTGACCTAGCCAGCCTTGCCAGGAAAACCAATACGCCAGAATAAGTTCTCCTCCCCACATGAGTATAAGATCTGCAACTGTTTGTCAGAAAATCTTAGTCAGGGCCTCAACTCTGCAGACAGTCCCCAGCAAAGATCATGAAGCAGATGCAACAATTTTCTGGAAGGTCAATGTTATTAAAACAAAGGTGTCTGTATTAGTTTGCTAGTGCTGCCATACAGAATACCACAGGCTGGGGGTGTAAACAACAGAGGTTTATTTTTTCATAGTTCCAAAGGCTGAAAGTCTGAGATCAGGTGTTAGCAGGTTTGGTTTCTCCTGAGGTCTCTCTCCATGGCTTACAGATGGCCACTCTCTTCACATGGCTGTCCCTCTCTGCATACACATCCTGCATCCAAATGTTCTCTTCTTATAAGGACCCCAGTCAGATTGGAATGGGGCCTATCCACATGGCTTCATTTCACCTTAATTACCTCTGCAAAGTCTATCTCCAAATACAGTCACCTTCTGAGGTATTAGAGGTTAGGTCTCAACATATGAATCTGGGGGGAATAAAATTCAGCCCATAATAGTATCAAAATTAAAAATAAAGAAGTAAAATCATCAATATTCACAGGTAACATGATCTGATATATAGAAAACCCAGAAGAATCCACAAAAAAAGACTACTAGAGGCAATAAACACACTCAGCAAAATTACAGGATTCAAGATCAACACACAGAAATCAGTTGTATTTCCATACAATATCAATAAACAACCAGAAAATTACGTTAAGAAAACAATTATATTTACCACAGCAGCAAAAAGAATAAAATACTTGGGGATAAATTTAACCAAGGAGGTACAAAAATTTGTACACTGAAAACTACAGGATTGCTGAAAGAAATTAAAATAGATCTAAATAAATGAAAAGATACCCCATGTTCATGGATTGGAAGACTGAATATCTTGAGATGGCAATACACCCCAAAGCTATCTACACACGTACTATTTTGTGCATTTTTTCTGGATGCACATCACATTTGAGTAACAAAGGTAAAAGCAAAAAAGAAGGAACCTCCAATGGTTTCCCATCACACCTAGAGGGGAAAAGATTCAGGAATCCAAGGTCCACAAGGCCCCATGATGAGCCTCTAGCTACCTCTCTAGCATGCTCCCACCTTACAGACGCTGATAACAAAACCAGATGGAATCAGAAAACTATTACACACAAAAAATGAACCAGACTTTCTCTTGTCCCCACAGGATGGTCCTGGGACCAATGTTGGAGCTGGACAAGTTTCAGCTCAGGAATAATCCATGCCTGCACCTGAGAGCTGCCCATGGGACCATCTCTGTGTGGTTCACTGTGTTCCTGTTGCCACCTGGGTCAGAGCAGAGGCATGCAGAAGGACACTATGCAGTTCTAATTACACCAGAGACAGCTGCTCTTAGCCTGACTGGCTTCTTGCTCCCTGTCCCAGCTGCCTCAACTTCCCCAGTAGAACCAGCACATAGTAGCCCTTGAGGATGTCAGCTGATGGAGTGTCTATGCAAAATTCTCTGACTCTGGCTGGGCAAAGTGGGTGATGATGACAGGGAATGACGGCTGGGGAGGCTGCCATGGTATCTGCAGAAAGACAGATGGTTTCAGATTCCTGCCAGGCATGATTCAAATATTAAGAGAGGCTGATGTCTCAGGGGTGGTGTGCAGAGGATGCTGAAATGTAGCCCTCAGCTGCCTTCAGGAATTAAGGGTGTACCCTTAGCTCCAGAGCCCTCAGCTGCATGGTCAGCTCCCTGGGGATTTGTTTCGGCTGCAGAGAACCACCTCACCCAGTCATGCCCCCTTCCTTGAGGGAGGCATCCAAGACTGAGTAATGTAACTCAAGATCTGGGGACACATGTCCCTCCTAGGACAACTCCGAAGGGTCATCCCAGTCTCAGACCTCCCCACAGGGTGTGCTGGGGTCTCTGGCCAGATGGTGTCTCAGGGCCACTTCTCTTCAGCCCCACCCTGTGTCCTTCTTATCTCTTCTGGGGGGCAGGGTGCCTAAGATGCGACCTGCCCCAGGGTCTGCCTCCCTAAGAACCCAACCTGCACATTCTTCCTGATCCTACTGAGGACTTTCTCCTGCTACAAAGTTCTGGGCTGTCCCTGTAGTTGGCACATTCTCCTTTCCTGGGAGCCACAGGAACATCGTTTTTTCATCTGTCAGTCACCCACTTCCTCAGTCTGCTTTCTGGTCAGGGTGCTGAAGGAGCAGGCTCAGTGATGCTTCCAGCATGCATGCCTTTATCACAGGGCAGGCACCCAGATCACAGTGGGCAAACAGCGTGCCCTCTCTAAGCTTGTCTCCTCAACTGTGAAAGTAAGGAGGTGGCCTCCATGGCCTCCATGGGGCCACCAGCCACAAATGTCATTTTTTAAACTTGAAAACAGAATGCCAAGTAGCAAGCACTTTCACACACGCAAAGCCAATGTTTCCAAAGTCCCACTACTAATCAAGGTCAATCGTTATGCTATCCACACCATTTGGTCATTGCACCCGAATTGTCTGATAATCAAGATGTGTGCAGGGCTGAGCAAGGTGAGGGGGTCCAGGGAGGACTGGGGTTCCTCGAAGCCTGCAGCAGTGTCATCTCTTATGTCCAGCAGCCCTGAGGAGGAAGGACTACAAGAGGGGACAGAATGGACGAGTACCCTCTGTGCCCCAGGCTGGAAGCTCTTCTTTCCTTAGCAGCCTGACATCAGTCACTGGTCCTGCATTGGTGTTTTCTCCCAGCCAGAGCACATCTAACGGCCGGCTCCTATTGGTGCTGAAGAGCACAGGAGCATTGGCAGGCAGAGGCTGTTCTCTTCCTCTCCCTCCTGCTCGGGGGAAACAAAGGCAGGATCCAGCAGCTTATTGCCCCCTCTTGAGGTTTCAGTGCTGGACCCACAAGGCAAGAGAACCTGACCAAGCACAGCTTTCCTGTCCTCGCCTGGCAGACTTGGGTACCTGGAGGAGTCGCTTACCTGGGCCCAGCCTCGGCTTTCTCACCTGAAGAGCTGGGAAATAAGCCCGCACATCATCGGCTCCCAAGGGGAGACCAGAGAAGGCACATAGAGTGTTCGGCACCCAGGAGACATCGGCCATGATCGTCACCAGATCACAGCCCTTTGAACTTGGACTTGCAGGGCCCATCTCTTGCAGGGAAGATACCTGTCACCTACAGTGACCACCTGTGGGCACTACAATACCTGTGGGCGTGCATGGGGTTGTAAGGGGTTGTTGATGGTGGACCTTTTCCAGAACCAGGTGGCAAGACCCAGCTTATACTTCCTGGCTCTTTGGCTTGAAACAAGTCTTGATCCTCGAGCCTCCATTTTGTTGCCTGGACATGGGACTCAGCAAACCCATTTCTCAGGGAAGAATGTGAGAACCAAGTGAAATAACTCAGGTGAGAGGTCTTGACACCCCCAGCAAGTACAGGTTGATTCAGAATTCTGTTTGAAATGTAGGGGGGATGTGGCTATGCTGATGGGTATGTTTACCTGGTCAGGAGAGGGCAGAGAGTTTAACCTAGCTGTGAGTACCATGGGGTGGCTGGACACAGAGGACTCCAGCGGGGAACCAGCAGGAGGGCTCTAGGAGTCCAAGTTATATGGCTGAAGAGGTCATGTACAGAGAAGATGATCAGGCAGCCCTAGTGTATTCTCACTCAGACCCACCTGCCTGTTCACAATGAGCCCTCTGACATTCTGAGATGCTCTGTTTCCTAAACACACTGGCCTGTCTCATGTCACTGAACATGCTTATGGCCTGCCTGGAATGTCTACCTTCTCCATTCCCACAATTCCGTTACCCCAGACTCTTATTCATCCCTCAAAATCCAGCTCTGCCATCAAGTCTTCCAGGAAGGCCTTCATAGCACCATCATCACCTATGGGCATGGAACCACATCTGTGCTTTGACCAGAGCTGTGGTGTATGTTGGTAATGAACCCAGCCCTGCCTGAGAGAAGTGTTCGTTCCACAGGAAGCATGCTTCTTGGCACAGAGCAAGAGCTCCATGATGGCTGTTGGGCTTTGGGCTCAAATTTGTCATTGCACACACCCAAAGTTGTCCTTTCTAAAGTGACCCTTCCCACAGCCAAGAGAAGCAGAGGATCTGGGCAAATGACCCCAATGATGAAGAAAGGATCCCTGTGAGCTGTGTGGACCCTCTATAAGGACACAGGTGCCCACAGGGCCAAAATCCTCTTGGAGGTGACTAGTCCTGAGCCCCACTGAGAGCACAGCAATAGGAATGGTAGCAAGCCAAGAACAGGGAACTGCTTTGTCTTTTGAATGTTATCCTTTTTTTTATTTCTAGCTAAAACTCATGTGGGCTGCTTTCGGGATGCTGTCCCCAGAGTCTCCATCCTGGATATTGGCAGCTGCCTGGACAAACCTTTCCAAGGGAACAGCCAGGTCACAGTGGGGGTCAGAAGAAAGCACTGGACCATGGCAGCTGCAGGGCAGACCGTGCGTGGGACTAGGGAGTGGCCTTCTCACCACCAGCCCCCCTCCTAGGTCTCTCTCTCCAAGTCCTGGACCACACACCGAGTGCTGTGGCTCCCGTCGCTGCATCCAGTGGGGTTTAAAGGACTGTCCTGCTGAGAGCCACCCAGAAGGCCAGCCCACCCCAGGAGACCCAGACCAGGCCCTGCCTGGGAACGGCAAGAGCTCCATGGCACCCATCAGACATGGGATCAGGGCAATCCCTTCCCCTTTTCTGGACAAGAGATGCTTTAGTTTGCAGAGTCCATCCTGAGGGCGACTGAGGACAGCCTCCTTGTTCTCAGAGAAGGACAGATGCAGCTCTTTCCCAGACCACACCAGCCCAGATGAGCTGTCACCCATGTGTTTGTTAAAGGAAAAAAGAAAAGAGGGAGAAAATAAGATTCTACCTGAGTTCAGTCACCCAGGGCCCAGCTCAGGAGGTTGGTTAAAATCCTCAGTTGTCTCTGAGGCTGGGCCCAGCAGGGTGGGCCACATGCCCTCCTCTCCTGCATCTCGAGGTCACTTCTACTGCAGGAGGTGAGACCACCCCCCACCCCCAATAGAGAAACATCAGGGAGTAAGTATACTTGTGCCTTCCTGGCCAAAGTGAGGAATAGGTATTCACTGAAGGCCCGATTTCTTTCCCCCCCCAAAGACTTTTTTGGCTAAGTCCCGGTGCTTTCCTGAACTTTCTACCTTATTTCCCCTGGACCCTCTGTGGCTCAGCAGGTTTTCTTTTCTGTTCTTTTTTTCATGTCCAGATCACTAGCAGCCACTGTGGTTTTCAGGATATTGATGACCACATTTACAGAGTGCCCACAAGGCACCAAGGGCTCGCACAGGAACTCAGTGGTTAAGTCACCCATCCCCCACTGTTCAGGTGAGTTACAAAGCTGGGAAGCAGGGGGTCTGCAGTTTGAACTCTGTGTGGCCTCGAAACTCATGCTCTTTCACCCCAGCAGGCCCCCAAGAGGCTCCAAGAGCTTCTGGAATTTTGACCAACCCTGCCCCATGGGACAACAATGTGACTTCCCTGGCTATCACTTTCCCTCCTCAGAGGGGCTTTCGGCGCTGTCCTGGATCGTGGCCAGGAAAGCGAGAATTACATTTTACATTTCACAAGGGAGAGACTAAGGAACAGCCAGGGTCACTTGCCTGAAGCCCACAGTAAGATGGCCCTGGACTGCACCTCCTCACCAGCCCCTCTTACCTCCAGAACAAGAGAAGGCTCGGGGCTCCTCTCCACCGCACCCCACAGGGTCTCAGGTGAGCAAGGGAAGTGGGGGGCTTGCATTCCATCTACACATAATACTGTGAATCACCAACCGCCAGGAGAGGCTTTTCTGAGCACCTCCAGGCTCAGAATGAAGACGTCGTGTAGCCTGATGCTCCAGGTCGAGACATGCAAACAACCAAGTGCTGTCTTCTCCCTGGGCTTCTTCACATTGTCTTCCCTCCACATCTGTCTCTGTGAACAGATTTCTCCTCTTGTATGATGACCCTCTCAGGATTAGGGCCCACCCTAGTGACCTCATTATGACTGGATTGCCTCTGTAAGTATCCTATAGCAACTGAGGTCATATTCTGAGGGACTGGTGGTGAGGACTCCAGCATATCTGCTTTTGTGGGTTACACTTCAGTCCCTGCACCATGGACAGAGCCGAAGCCCCCAGGACAAAGGGTCAGGGACGGGACCCGATGTGGAGGGAGACGGGAACCACCCCTGAAAGAGCCCGAGAGACTATGGACCAGCTGCTAGAGCCGTGTGCACTCTGCCGCCCTTGCCCTGACACAAGGACTGGGGAGCACACATGCACTTGGGGGTGACCCCAGGGGGAAAGGGAAGAAGGAAAGCCAATGCAGGGCACAGTGTGAGATGGTGGCCCCTGGGGGCAAGTGGGCCCAGTCTTGCCAGGACCTTCCAAGGAAGGAGGTAGAAAGCATCTTCAAAGGGATGCATGAGGACATAGAATAGTGGGCTTTCAGCCACTGACTTCTGTCCCTCTGGCTGAGGGTCCCTGGTCCTGTGCAGGCTGAGCAGGTGCCAGTGGTGCCTGGAAGCCTCAGGCCGAGGGGCAGCGAGAAGTGCGCAGGAGATCGGGCAGGACAGAACCACTGCCCACCTGCTCTTCCCGCCCCTTCCCTCCCCCGCAGCCAGAGACCACACACAAACCGGTGATCTCTCGGCATCTTTCCAGTTCCAGCTCCACGTATCTCCATCTGCAGACTGCCTGCCCGGGTGTTCCAGGTGTGTGGGGTGAGGGGGTTCATGTGTGTGGTGTCCATGGTATATGTTTGTGTGTCATGTCTGTGTTTGTGTGTGGTGTTTGTGTGGTGTGTTAAGGGGGAGAGTGTGCTGTATATGATGAATGTGTATTTGTGTGGTATGTGTATTTGTGGGGCAGAGTATGGTGTGTGTGATGTGTGTGTGAACGTGGTGTTTGTGGGGGGAGAGTGTAGTGTGTATGATATGAGTGTGTGTGTGGTGTGTGTATGTGAGGGGGTGTGGTGTGTGTGATGTGAGTGTGTGTGTGGTGTGTGTATGTGAGGGGGTGCAGTGTGTGT
>NW_027397091.1:20148925-20160373 GCF_003265705.2 Callorhinus ursinus
GGTGTGTGTGATGTGAGTGTGTGTGCGGTGTGTGTATGTGAGGGGGTGTGGTGTGTGTGATGTGAGTGTATGTGATATATCTATGTATTGATGTGAGTTTGTGAACCGTGTGTGGTGTGTGTGCTGGCTGTGCATGTTTGTGTCTGTGTGTGGAAGGATGTTTGCTGCAGGCAGAGGGGACAGAGCTTCCCTGGAGAGGCAGAGATCAGAGGGGGGACCCAGACCCCAGAGAAGGTGAGGGAACAAAAGAAAGAGTTAAAAAGCCACAGGATCTAGAGGGCAAAGTGGCAGTGGAGGGGCCGGTCCCTGGGGGCACCAAGGCAGGTAGGGAGGAGGGCCGGTTGCGCAGTGGGTCGGTCTCTGGGCGGGGGAGAAAGAGCCCAAGGCCTGGCTGCTGTCAGCACGGACCTGCGTCGGGGGGTGGCTGGGTCCCACAGTCACTGTGGTCCAGGCTTGGGGATGATGGGTCCCCAGACCTGCAGAGAAGATGGAGGGTAGGACTTGGCCATACCGGGAGGCAGTGTGACTCCACATCCTTGTCTTACATGACCATGAGTGACAAGGACTCAAGCAAAACTCTACTTTCAGCTGCATCCAACTTGTCTCTCTTCAGAAGCCTGGTACCTGTGCGCTTGGGCCGAGGGGACAGTCACAGGGGACTTCCTGGACCTACCTTCCAGGTAGAAGTCCCCTGGAGGGCCAAGATGGTGAGAAACCTAAGGTAAAAATTGTGCAGAGGACAAATGTCACTTGCCCCCCAATCCTTTGGTTGTGTTTTTGTCATACCTCTGGGAAGCCATGAGACCTCAAGCTGCACTGTGTTTCCGGCATTCCCAGTGGAGGAAGGCAGCCCAGCAAGGAGATTTACGACCTGCTCAGGGGAAATTAAGTAGCTGCCAGAAACAGCCAAAAGCTGTTGTCTCTGGCTGCGGGCACAGGGCTCGGAGGGATTTCACTAACGCCCGGTCGGCCGCGAGGCCACACGGCCATGGGGCCACAGCCCTCTCTCTGGCCTTCACAAGCACATAGGACAGCAGATTTTGCAGATACCTCATGGGGAAGGGGAATTTTCTTGGCTAGGTCTAAATAAATAAAGCAGCAGGCATAGAGAGTAAAGCCAAGACTTTCAAAAGATAAAGCCAAAATATTTATTTTTTTAAAAAAAGAGCAGATTTTAAATCTTTCTGCTATTAATACTCTCATTTTTCTTTTGACTTAGGAAATAGTCAAGTGTTTAAAATGACTTGAATGAAGCAAATGCCATGAGCTGAGGAGGAAGAAAGAAAACAGAAGCCAAAAAGGGACAAAGAAGGAGGTTTGGGGATGAGTGTTTGGTCTGCAGTCGAGTGTTTGCATGCTTTTCTTTTTTTCATTCTGTTTCTCCCCTTTCTATCGCCCTCATCTGAAATAGGTAGCAAAGAAAAATTTAAGCTGCAAGAGCAAAACTATTTCCAAACAGTGAGGTTTAGCAAACATTGGCCTAAAATCTGTATTCACCTTCTAAAAATCCACACTCGGTTCCTCAAGCTAACCTCAACGCCAGACCAAAGGTCAACTCTTGTTTTGATCAACGTGAGTAAGCACCACATCCCCAAATGATTAGAAACCCTCTGTTGAACTAGGAGATCTGTGGTCAGCAACACTGTTCTGCAAATGCTGGCCACACCCACCTGCCCTCTAGGTTCAGGAAAGGACTGTCCTTCTTTGTCCTCTGCTGATGGTTCCATGGGGCTGGCTCTGGACGCTTACTTAGGATGGAAATGGCACCTGCCACTTTCCCAAGCTAGAGCATTTAAGTGCCAGAGCATTTAATTGCTTTCAGAACTTTCCTCTCTGCTATGGTGACCAGCAATGTTCCAGGCAGGAGAAATCAATTTTTCCTGTTTCAGTTCACTAAGAGTGAATTACTGTAGCACAACCAAACTTATCCTGATTGATACAAGATTTGTTTATTTTTGAGCTGCCTAATAGCAAAAATACAATAAATGGACGGATGGGTGGATGGATGGATGGATGGATGGACGGATGGAGCTGGTAGATATGGCTCTTTGTCTATAAATCTCAACCACAAACCTTGCAATGCCTCCAGAATACAAACTCCTACAAGGCAGGGACTGTGAAGGTTGTTGAAATGAGCAATCCATTAGAAGCCAAAAAAAAAAAAGAAAGAAAGAAACTGATTTTGATTTCTGGCTTAACAGACTTGGAGCCACTCTGTACAAGATTTACCCAATGAAGACCCAAAAGGATCCTCTGCAGACACCTCAGACAGAAAGCTCTTCAGCCCCTGGGGGTAAATCTGTGCAGGGCAATTTTCAAGTTATCCAAACTCCAACCAAGGGTCATCAGTAACTGTTGTTGATTTTGCAGTCTCAACAAAAACACAAAACAAATGTGCTTTCATCTTCAAACAAAGCAACGCATAATAGTAGAGAGAGTATTAGGTTAGGGTTAGAATAAAGTGGGAATAATTCCTGTTTCCATTAAATTACTGTTTCCATTAAATTCTGGCTCTAGGATCTTGGAAAAATCACATAACTTCTATACACCTCCTTTTTCTCAACTCTGGGATGGAAATGTCACTTTACCTGTCTACACCATGAGGATGGTGAGTTTGAGGTTGCTTGAAGTGACTTGGTATAACCCCCCTCAGGACACTGCAATATATTTCAGGAACTCTGCCAGTTGTGCTTGGTGCCAAGAGATGCTTCATAACTAACTGCAACTATTGGTACCATTGTTCTTCTATGATTAGTATCCTTGCAAACAACCCCCTGTTAACTACGCCAAGCTCATACAGAACCTACGTAATGTGCCCCTTGTTAAGCAAGCTCGGTCATTGTCCTGAAGCCAGAGGGACATTCAACAGGTGGTCTGTGGTCTGTGACAGAGGTGCCTTGGGACTTCTCCATTATTGAGATCCAACTTGTCCATGCTGCCATAAGAAGGAAGTTCTCTGCAGCAGGGAGAGGTTTTCCTGGCTACTGGACTCCTGAAAAGGGCCAAACCTGGCCAAAAGAGGTATGGGCAAAATGTGTCTCAGTGACCCTCACACACCCACTCTGTCCTGTGTGCCCTCCTCAAGCCCTTCCTCTTCAGGGCATCCCAAACCAGAAATGCATTTAATGTGTGACTAGCAGGGACATTTCAGTTCTAGACTTAGTGCCTGAGGTGTATTTGGGGCAAGTGCTTTCTTTTTTTTATCAGCTACTCAGGAAATGTTGACTGACAGCTAAAATAGCCAAAAGCTACAAAATCTACCCTATCATTTCAAGACCAGTGAAATCTGCATGTGGAAATATCACAGAAGGGAGGCCCATGGCCCTGTACATAGTCCAGCAGGTTCAAGCATAAGAAGAGGGTTCACTGCTTTATTCCCTGAATTGTATGTGGTTTTATTACCTGTACAGTATGATGTTTTGACATCTTAAAAAAAAAAAAAAAAAAAAAAAAACCTTTCCAGCTGGGGAGAGACTGCCCTTCTCTGGGCTAGCCAATTCTAAAGAGCCCAGCAAGCATGGCTTTTGATATTGCAAACTAAGCAATCCAGGCCAGACTTCCTCTTGCTGGCCTACCCAGCCCGGGAGGCAAAATTCCTGTCTTTATCATCCCAGAACCAACTGGAGACCGCCCCATAGTTAGAGCCACAGAAATTATTCAAACTTGCCAATCCTATCCTGCTCACTTTGTCCTGTCTTGCCTTTCCCACAGAAACCGGTGGCCAACACCTTCCCCTCACTCCTGTCTTCTGTGCGTTTCCTGCTTCCCCAAACCCGGTGCTTGCCCCTGTGATCATGCATGGCATGCGATAACCCCCCTCTAGGACCTGTGAGTATGATCAGCTTTGGAGGGTTTTGGTGTGTGTGCCTTTCCCATGTCTCCTCCTGTGGCCACACCTAACATATCATAGAAAAGGAGACAAAACATGACCTTTCCAAGCATGAAAATCATTGAGAAGGGGAACAGCCTGTGCCTGAGACCGTGCAATATGTCTCAGGACTGCAGTGAAAAGTCAAATCCCCAAACCTTGAACATGGTGCACACATTCTAACCCAGGTATTTTAATTCTAGGGCTTTATTCTAAGAAAATAATGAGGAATGCAAATCTGATTTTTATCGCTGTTTTATTTAGAGTTGTGAAAATTTTGAAACCATGATCAGCAACAGGGGTTAGATGGAATACATTTGGGAGCTGTGTACAATTGAATTCCAGGACAGCCATTGAAATCTGCATTCGAGAATAATCTTTCTGTCTGCCAGGAGAAAATATTCACTATATGACAAGATGTTTTAAGGCTGAACAACAGAATACACCATAAGGCTCTAACTCAGCTTCATTGTTTAAGTCTGTATATGTACATCAGGGAAAACACCTCTATGGTGCTAATATCAACTTTTTCTGAGGGCGGTTACGGGAGATTTTAATTTCACTTCTTGGTACTTTTTTTTATATTTTCAAATTCTCTACCATGAATATCTGCTCCCCTAGGAATCAGAATAACATGCAAGTTTTGGGGTTTTGTGTGTGTGTGTGTGTGTGTGTGTGTGTGTGTTTAATCTATGGAATAAGAATTTTGAATGATAGGAATAGTTATGTCAGTTCTTCATATTTAATACTATCAATATACAGTAAATCTCTTCAAGGATGTCATCACTGGATTTATCAACTCACTCCTCAAGGTCCATTTCTGTGAATGTAAAGGCTCTGCAATGATTAGATCACTGTGAATATTTAATACACAAGAGTTCTGGTAAGATTTGGCAAAAAAGAAATCACTTTACAGAAGAAGAAGCAAAATTAAAGAGTTGGAGGTGCCCGGCTTCTTCTCTTTATTAGAAATTGGTTATTGATGGAGTTTGGAATTGGGTGGTTTTGTGGTAAGAAGAGAAAAGCTTTCAAAATAAGCTTTGGAATGGCCAGGCTTAAGATAGAGCTGGACAGAAAAATCATTTCTATGATTGTTAAAATTGCTCAATAGGCTGAGTGTTGCAGGCTCTTAAGCCACAAGACCTTGTCCAGACACATCCTCATACACGTGTAGGCAGTATACACCTTTGGCCCTTATGCAGCAAGGATTAACTTCTCAACTCAGCCCACGCTTGTTCACCTGACCTTCACCCTTACCAACACCCAGTCATTCAAGGTCCGGGTTGGGTGTGCTCAGGGGTGTTAACGTATGTTCAGACAAAAAGCAAAACCTATGGGATAAACTGTGCTTTTATCCCGCACGGGGCTTTGGGCAAAGTACCCTGCACCATCAGCACATCTGGAACCAGCACTGGGTCCCAGCTTCTGGGTGATAAGCACTGGACAATGTAAACATTATGTAAGGAACACGTGTCATTTACTAGCTGCAGACAGGAAGCAGATGAATCACCTTGTGCACAATTTCCTGGACCACCGCACCTGAAATCATCAGATGTAGACTTATTTGCAAACTCCTCACGCTGAGGTTTGGAAAGCATCGCCACTCTCATTCCCAAAGCAAAGATGCTAACCCCTTCTTAAGAGAAAACAACAAGTGTCTTCAGATTACTGGCTTTCTCCAAAAGTTATCTCACCCAGATAAGGTGGAGGACAAACATTCAGGCCAGACTGAAAGTTCAGTCTGTTGTTTTTTGTCTGGGTTTGTTTTGTGTTGTTGCTCCCTGTTCTTCTGTCAATTCTAACAGAACTCTTTCCCACAGCCCAGCTTTGGAGGCAAGCCTGAGGTGATGATTCCAGAAAAGCTGTGATCAAGCATGATTAGGAGCTTCACTGAGAGGAGGTTTGGACCGGAAACACCTCTAGTGGAGCTGAGTTGGCACCGCCAGCCCTGGGTCATCACTATGGAGCTGTCAAGAATGAATAAAGCAATGACAAAAACACTGAAATATTCAAGACTACATGTGCCAAAGGCGTAGGCTGTGTCTAGTTTTCTCCTAAGCAGTTTACATAATTCATCTAACTTAACACTCTGAAACGTCAGGGAAGACAAGCCCCTGCACAGCATGGAGGGTGGGCAGAACACCACTTAGAGAGGTACCTACCAAAATTCACTTCATGCCCACACCTGTGTGACCTATACCAACATATGGGTAAAATGATATGTTATATAACACAAGATATTGCTGTTAGAGCAGCATTACAAATCACAAAAACAGTTTAAAGTTCTAAGCCCAGGTGAGTTTCCTGACATTAGGGCCCTTACATGGTCTAATTTCAGTATTGATGAGGGGAGAACCCACCAATATAAAGAGACAGTGGAAAGGTTCAGAATGTGAACTCTGTCCCAGACTGCCTGGTCTGAATCCCACTTTGCACTGTTCTTGCTCCCAGACTTGGAGTGAGTTGATTAAATTTGGAGGTCTTGGCTTCCTATCTGTGAAATGCGGGTAATAACAGGAGTTCCATAATGGTCTTGGTATAAGGGTTAAAAAAGGTGATATTCAGATGGAGTGACATCATCCAGATGGCAGACTAGGAAACTCCAGGCCCTTGTTCTCCCATAGAGACCCTAAGTAAAGTAGAGACAGAACAAAGTAATTTTATAGAAGATTTGGGAATCAAAAATCTATAGCAACCAAGTAGACAATCAAGAATAAGCCACATCCAGAATGATAGGAATGTTTGTGATGTTTTTACTTGCTCTTACCCCGTGCCCAACTGGTATGGTACACACTATACCATAGTATGATTTAGAGAATGTGGTTGTCCAGTCGCCAGTTCCCTTCCCTAAAGCAGGGAGGGCAAACTGTATCCATTTTGCAACGTTCTATTCTGTCTGGGGGCTGCCTGAAGGATTGGTGTCAATTTCACCTAACTCAAAGCTCAGAAGCTTAATTCAGGCTAAGAAAAGTCATGAAGGGCAACAGGCATGGTTCATGAAAGATGCAGGGAGACTAACATCCCGCAGATACATAGGGCAAGAGATTACTGATAGAGAAATATGACAAAACAACTAAGGCCCTGAGAAGAAGCAAGGGTAAGACTCTTAGAGAAATTAAGACACTTAAAAGCAGCCATATATACAGGGGGGATTTAAGCATATACACAGGCTGAGAAAGAAAATAGGCCTGGAAAACAACTGCAGAGACCATGAGCTCTCACACCAGGCTCTCCCCTGCACAGAGCCTCTCTGTAAAGACAGGGAGAGATGGCTGTTTCATCAAATGGTCAATTTTTAACAATATATCACAAGGCATACAAAAAAACTGGAAAACATGACCCACTCAAAGAAAAAAAATAAATTTCCACAATCCATCCCTGAAGAAACACGGGCATGAGGCTTAATAGACAAAGACTCCAAAATATCTGTTTTAAATACACTCCAAGAACTAAAGGAAAACAAGGACAAACACTAAAAGAAATAAGGAAAATACAAACAGGATGAGAATGCCAATAAAGGGATAGAAAGCATTTAAAAAGCGGACATTCTACAGCCAAAAAATACAAGAAATGAAGTGAAAACTTCCCTAGAGATGTTCAACAGCTCGCTCAAACAGGCAAAAAAAAAAGAAAGGATCTGTGAACTTGAAGACAGGTCATATTAAATTATCAAGTCTGGGGAAGAAAAAGAAAAAAGAATGAGAAAAGAGAACAGAGCCTAAAGCACTTATGAGACATTATCAAGTGGACCAATATACACGTCACAGGAGTCCCATTTGGGGAAGAGAGGGAGAACAGTGTAGAGAGATTACTTGAAGAAATAATGACCAAAAATTTCCCATTTAGGGAAATTTAAGGAAAGATGCATATCTACAAATCCAAAAAGCTTGATGAACTCAAGGTAGAATAAATTCAAAGATAGCACACTGAGACAAAACTAAGAAAAATGTGTTTATCTGCTCAGAGAAAACCAATCAATTATGATTTTCAGTGAGTTTTTAGGAAGTGTGATACAAGCTGCCATTTAGTCACAAAAATGCATTTTTTAAGTGTATATTATCTATTGTTATGTTTCATGATTTATAGAGTGATATCCTTGTGAAATGAGGTCTGGTATTTTTCTTCAAAATACAACATTTCAGAGTACTGCTCCTTCATGTCTCCCATTTCTCCCCTAGAGCTAATGTCTGTGCTCATGTATTTTTTCCTTTTTTGTCTTATTATTATTTTAGTTAACATACACTGTTATATTAATTTCAGGTGTACAATATAGTGATTCAACAATTCTATACATTAGTCAGTGCTCATGATGATAAGTGCATTCTTTAATCCTCATCCCTTATTTCACACATCTCCCCCCCACCCCCCACCACCTCCCCTCTGGTAACCATCAGTTTGTTCTCTTTATTTAAGAGTCTGTTTCTTGGTGTGTCTCTCTGTCCCTCTTTTTTTCCTTTGTTCATTTGCTTTGTTTCTTAAATTCCACATATGAATGGCATTTGTCTTTTTCTGACTTTTTTCACTTAGCATTAAACTCTCTAGCTCTATCCATGTAATTGCAAATGGCAAGATTTCTTTCCTTTATGAATAAATAATATTTCATTATATATACATTATATATATAATATATATATAAATGACATATTCTTCATCCATCCATCTACTGACGGACACTGGGCTGCTTCCATATTTCCATATTTTGGCTATATAAATAATGCTGTAATTAACATAGGGGTGCATATATCCTTTCAAATTAGTGTTTTTGTATTCTTTGAGTAAATACCCAGTAGTACAATTACTGGATTGAAGGGTAACTCTATTTTCAATTTTTTCAGGAACCCCCATACTGTTTTCTACATTGGCTGCACCAATTTGCATTCCCACCAACAGTGCACAAGAGTTCCTTTTTCTCCACATCCTTACAAACACACGTTGTTTCTTGTGTTCACTGGTGAATTCTACCAATTATTTAAAGAAGGATCAACTCTAACTTTCTCAAACTTTTTTTCAAAAAATTGAAGAGGAGTAAACTGCTCCTAACTCATTCTATGAGGCCAGCATATGCCTGATACTAAAGACAGACAAAGACACTATAAGAAAAAGAAATTACAGACCAATAGATCCTATAAATGTTAATGTAAAAATCCTCAAAAAGTATTAGTACACTGGATTCAATAGCATATTAAAAGGATTAAACACCATGACTCAGTGGAATTCATTCCTGGAAAGCAAGGATGATTCAACATTAAAAAAAAATAGTAATAATTGAAGAACAACAAAAGCAATCACATGATGATCTGAATTAATGGAGAAAAAAAGTATTTCACAAATCTACAAATTTCAATGCTCTTTCATGATAAAATTCTCAAAAACTAAGAAAAGAAAAAAACTTCAACCTAATAAAGGCTGTACATGAAAAAACCCACAGCTAACATTATACTCAATGATGAAAGACTGAGGCTTTTCCCCTAAGATCAGGAAGAAGACAAAGTTGCCTGTTTTCAACACTTTTATTCAACACAGTGTTACAAGTCCCAACCAGAGCAATTAGGCAAGAAAAAAAAAAGTTATGCAAATTGGAAAAGAAGAAGTAAAATTTTCTCTGTTCACAGACAACATAATTTAATATGTAGAAAACTCTATAGATTTTACAAAACAAAAAAAAAATCACAACACAAAAAAACCCTGCTAAAACTAAAAAAAAAAGGATTCAGCAGTTACAGGATACAAAATCAACTGCAAAAATCAGTTCATTTCTATACACTAACAATAAGAAATGAAGAAAGAAACTAAGAGCATGACTCTTTTTTACAGTAGTATTAAAAAATAAAATAAAATACTTAGGAATAAACTTGAAGAAGGTGAAAGACTTGTACACTGAAAACTACAAAACACTGTTGAAAGAAATTAAAGACATAAATAAATATAGACATCCCGTATTCATGGACTGGAAAACTTAATACTATTAAGACGCCAATACTATGTAAAGTGAGCTACAGGTTCAATGCAATCCCTCTCAAAATCCCGAGGACATCATTTTGCAGAAATAAAAAATTCATACTAAAATTTGTATGAATCTCATGGAACTCCAATAGTCAAAACAATCTTGAAAAAAAAAAAGAACAAAATTGGATTTCAAAACTTAATATAAAACTCCAATAATCAAAACAGTGTGGTACTAGCATAAAGATGGGCAGGTAGACCAATGGAATAGAATTCAAAGTCCAAAAATGAACCATAACATATCTGGTCAGATGATTCTGTCTGGTGTGCCAAGACAGTCAATGGGGAGGAGAGAGTCCTTTCAACAAATGATGTTGGGAAAACTGGATATCTGCAATGCAGAGAAACAGTGTCAAACCCTTACCTTCCACCATAAGAAAAATTAACTCAAATGAATCAAAGATCTAAATGAAGAACTAAAATTGTAAGATTCTTAGAAAACATAAAGGGGGGTGCCCGGGTGGCTCAGTTGGTTAGGTGTCTGCCTTCAGCTCAGGTCATGGTCCTAGGGTCCTGGGATCAAATCCTGAGTTGGGCTCCCTGCAGGGAGCCCAGTTCTCCCTCTGTGCCCCTCTCTCTCTTTCTGTCTTTCATGAATAAATAAATAAAATCTTTAAAAAAAACATAGAGGGAAGCCTCATGACATTGGATTTGACAATGACTCCAAAGGCACAGGCAACAAAAGAAAAACCCACAAATTTACTTTATGAAAATCAAAAAATCTGGGGACGGAGCAAGATGGCGGAGGAGTAGGAGACCTAGATTTCATCTGGTCTCAGGAATTCAGCTGAAGAGGGATCAAACCATTCTGAACACCTACGAACTCAACAGTAGATCGAACAGGAGAGTAGCAACAACTCTCTGAACAAAGAAGCGACCACTTACTGGAAGGTAGGGCGTGTGGAGAAGTGAATCCGAGGCGATATTTGGGAGGATAGACGGCGGGGGAGGGGCCTCCGTCGGCGGCTTCTGGCAAGTGATAGAGCCGCGGAGCACAAAATCGGACCTTTTAAAAGTTGGCTCGGCAGAGGGACGTCGCTGCAGTGGCTAAGCGGGGGGTGGAATCCTCCCGGGACAGTGTGGTCTCAGGACCCTTGGGGTCACGGAGAGACAGGGGGTGCCTGAGTGCGGCAGAGCTCCCAGGTATCAGAGCGGGGAAGCCGGCTGCAGAGACGGAGCAGAGTCGCGGGCTCTCAGCTCGGGGTTGCCATGAACTGTGATCTGCAGCCCAGTCGGGGCACGGCTCCCCCAGCGGGGACCCAACAAGCAGCAGATCCGGGGAGACTCCCCTTCCTTCCCGGGGAGGAGTGGTGCGGGAACGCACTGCAGGGATCTGCTGGGTTTGGAGACTCCGTGCGGGGTCGGGTGCCAGAGATAGCAACGCTCGATCACAGGCCGGGTGAGCACGGAGTGCGGCCGGAGACCGGGGACACCGGAGTGACTGCTTTTCTCTGGGGACACACTGAGGAGCGGGGCCCCGAGTTCTCAGCTCCTCCGGGTGGAGAATGGGAGGCCACCATTTCTGCCCTGGTCCTCCAAAGCTGTACCGAGAGCTTGCAGGGAACAAAAGCTCCTGA
>NW_027397091.1:20175373-20206243 GCF_003265705.2 Callorhinus ursinus
CCCCTCACTTTCAATCTGGGGGTGTCTTTGGGTCTAAAATGAGTCTCTTGCAGACAACATATTGATGGGTTTTGTTTTTTAATCCAATTGATAGCCTCTGTCTTTTGATTGGGGCATTTAGCCCATTTACGATCAGGGTAACTATTAAAAGATATGAATTTTTTGCCATTGTATTGCCTGTAAGGTGACTGTTACTGTATATTGTCTGTATTCCTTTCTGGTCTATGCTGCTTTTAGGCTCTCTCTTTGCTTACAGGACCCCTTTCAATATTTCTTCTAGGGCTGATTTCATGTTTGCAAATTCCTTTATTTTTTGTTTGTCCTGGAAGCTATCTCTCCTTCTATTTTCAATGACAGCCTAGCTGGATATAGTATTCTTGGCTGCATATTTTTCTCGTTTAATGCTCTGAAGATATCATGCCAGTCCTTTCTGGCCTGCCAGGTCTCTGTGGATAGGTCTGTTGCCAATCTAATGTTTCTACCATTGTAGGTTATATATCTCTTCTCCTGAGCTGTTTTCAGGATTTTCTCTTTGTCTCTGAGATTCGTAAGTTTTACTATTAGATGTCGGGGTGTTGACCTATTATTATTGATTTTGAGAGGGGTTCTCTGTGCCTCCTGGATTTTAATGCCTGTTTCCTTCCCCACATTAGGGAAGTTCTCTGCTATAATTTGCTCCAATAGTCCTTCTGCCCCTCTCTCTCTTTCTTCTTCTTCTGGGATCCCAATTATTCCAATGTTGTTTCATCTTATCGTATCGCTTATCTCTTGAATTCTGCCCTCGTGATCCTGTAGTTGTTTATCTCTCTTTTTCTCAGCTTCTTTATTTTCCATCATTTGGTCTTCTATATCACTGATTCTCTCTTCTGCCTCATTTATCCTAGCAGTTAGTGCCCCCATTTTTTATTGCACCTCATTAATAGCCTTTTTGATTTCGACTTGGTTAGATTTTAGTTCTTTTATTTCTCCAGGAAGTGTTTCTCTAATAACTTCCACACTTTTTTCAAGCCCAGCTAGGATCTTTAAAGTCATGATTTTGAACTCTAGGTCCGATATCGTACTAATGTCTGTACTTTTTTTTAAGATTTATTTATTTATTTGAGAGAGAGAAAATGAGAATTAGAGAGCACGAGAGGGAAGAGGGTCAGAGGTGAAGCAGACTCCCCGCTGAGCAGGGAGCCTGATGTGGGACTTGATCCCGGGACTCCAGGGTCATGACCTGAACCGAAGGCAGTTGCTTAACCAACTGAGCCACCCAGGTGCCCCACTAATGTCTGTATTGAGTAGGTGTCTGGCAGACGGTACTACCTCTTGTTCTGTTTGCTGAGATGATTTTTTTCATCTTGTCATTTTGTCCAGAGGAGAATAGATGAATGAGAGAACAAAATGCTAACAGGTTAACAACGTCCCCAGCAAATATACTCTGTACAAATCAGAGAAGACCTGAAACAAGGGGTAAAGAAAGGGAAAGAAAGAAAAAAGAAAGAGAAAAAAAGAAAAAGAAAAAGATAAAAACAAACAAAAACAGAACAAAACAAATAAAAACAGAATATGATCAAATATGATCAGGCTAGTGCATAGATCAGTGCCACACACTAGATTTTGGGTGTATTTTGGTCTGTTAGAAGAAAGTGCCTCCTAAAATTTTAAAGGAAGAAAGACTTATATATGTACAAAATAAGGGTTGATACAATGAAGGGATGGAAGATGACTGTAAAGATGAAAATTATAAAAGATTTTATAAAAGGAATTGATAAGAAGTTGTTTGAAAAAGGAAAGAAAAAAAAGGGAGAGAATGTGATCAGGCAGGAGACCAGAACAAAGCCATACACTAGTGATTTAGGGTATATTTTGATCTGTTAGAAGAAACTGTATCTCAAAATTTTCAAGAGAGAACAACTTATATATATATATATGCCAAAAATAAGGGTAACTACTATGAAGGGATAAAATATGACTCTAAAAATGAAAAATAAAAAATGTTTTTTTAAAAAGGGGATTGATAAGATGTTTTAAAAATGGAAAAAGAAAAATTTAAAAAAAAAAACAGTTAAAAAAATTAACTTTGAAAAACGAATGAATCATGGTGAAAAAGCCATGAATTCTATGTGCAGTGTTCACCTAGCGCTTGAGTTCTCCCATTCTCCTTGATCAGCAAACTTGGCCTTGGCTTGCTGGCTGTTCATGCTGATCTTCTGGGGGAGGGGCCTGTTGCCGTGGTTCCCAAATGTCTTTACCGGAGGCGGAATTGCCCCGCCCTTTTCCGTCTGGACTAAGCTATCAGCTCGGGTTTGCTCTCAGGAGCTTTTGTTCCCTGCAAGCTTCCGGTACAGCTTTGGAGGACCAGAGTGAAAATGGTGGCCTCCCAATCTCTGCCCGGAGGAGCTGAGAACTCGGGGCCCTGCTCCTCAGTTCACCCCCAGAGAAAAGCAGTCACTCCCGTCTCCCTGGTCTCCGGCCGCACTCCGTGCTCACCCGGCTTGTGACCGAGCATTTCTATCTCTGGCACCCAACCCCGTGTGGAGTCTCCAAACCCAGCAGATCCCTGCGGTGCGCTCCCACGCCGCTCCTCCCGGGGGAGGAAGGGGAGTCTCCCCGGATCTGCCGCTTGTTGGGTCCCTGCTGGAGGAGCAGTGGCCTGTCACTGATCACAGTTTATGGCAACCCCGAGCTGAGAGCCTGCGCCTCGGCTCCGTCTCTGCAGCCGGCCTCCCCGCTCTGATACCTGGTTGCTCTGCTGCACTCAGGCACCCCTGGTCTTTCTGTGACCCTGAGGGTCCTGAGACCACACTGTCCCGTGAGGGTTCCACCCCCAGCTTAGCCACTGGAGCGACGTTCCTCAGCAGAGCCGACTTCTAAAAGTTCCAATTTTGTGCTCCGCGGCTCTATCACTTGCCAAAAGCGGCCGATGGAGGCCCCCTCCCCCACCGTCTATCCTCCCGAATATTGCCTCGGATTCACTTCTGCACAGGTCCTACCTTCCAGTAAGTGGTCGCTTCTCTGTTCAAAGAGTTGTTGCTACTCTCTTCTTCGATGTCCTGTTGAGTTCGTAGGTGTTCAGAATGGTTTGATCCCTATTCAGCTGAATTCCTGGGACCAGACGAAATCCAGGTCTCCTACTCCTCCGCCATCTTGCTCCCTCAGCTCTGTCTTTTAAATTAGGGTATCTACCAAGCTCCCACTGGCTTCCCCATTTCTTGCCCCATGGCCTGGAAACTCTCTCAAAGTGGTGAGCTCGGGCATTCATAGAGCTTGCATCATTTGTTTCCTGTCTTTCAAGGGTTACTGTCCTTCATTCTGTGATGTCCATTGTTCTGAAAATGTCATTTCATATATCGTGTCTATTTACTTTTCAGGTAAGAGTATCCTTCCAGTCCCTGTTATTCCCTCTTGCCCAGAAACAGAATTCTACCCATGGGTTTTTACATTATAAATAAAGTCTTTCCTAGGGGAAAGGAAGTATTTTGGGGAGGAGCTTTTCTTCCACAGGTGACAATTCAAAGGAAATATGTGACCAAGTGTATAACAGGATCTTGTTACAAAGGGACTTTATCTCTGCGTGGTACCCCAGGGAACTATTTGTGGTATGGAAAGAAAGGTGTAGATAAATCAATGCTATGAGAAGCACAGTAGGAGGCAGCCCCCCATGTTCAGAAATGGTGCTCAGACTAGTCACACCTGATCCCTCTCAGTTCTCATAGGACGAAACTGCTCCCCCTGGGTGGGAAGGTCCAGGCCCGTGACCAAGAAGAGGGGGGCACCCATTCATTCTGCTAAGCATCCTACAACCATGGTGTTAAAGCACAGACATCAACTAGTCTTTGGAGACAATTGAATCCAGCCCTTTTGCTTTTACAGATGAGGAAACAAAATGAGTCACAAAATGTTAGCATAAACAGAGACTTACTTATCCTGAGGTCAAGTGTTTCCATGGAGCCCTGGGGATTGCACCAGTGCCAGAGAGGATTCTGTAGAAGATGGGGAAGCTAGAGGGGAACAGATAGAGGACTGCAGGCCCATTCCTTCATACGTCAATCCAAACAGCTCATTTTACATATTGAGAAAATTTCATCTGAAAAATTACCAATTTGATCCAATTACTTTAATATTCAGATGAAGAAGCAAAATCCCCAAAAGACTTGCCTCGGGTCAGACAGCAAGCTTAGTACCCAAGCTGGGATCAGAAGCCTTACCTCCTGGGTCTCAGAGCGTGTGATGCTCTTCACCACGTGTGCTCCACAGAAGGGATGCTGATGAGTAGCACAGCGGCTGCAGGGGTCAGGAATCCCTGATTTCTAAGGCAGGATCACCACAGACCTGGGCAAGGAGCCAAGAAGCAAATAGCTGCAGAATGCTTTGTGAAGAGTAAGATGCTGCACAAACGTCAAGAATTTCTTATGACTAATTAATGACGTGATGACTGTTGCCCAACTGGGTTGACAAATGCAGGAAGGCTGATTCTCAAGCCGATGTGACAGGCACCCTGACAGCTCCAATGGTGGCATGTTTTAACTTGGTCTCGACTTTGGTTCTCTTTATTACTGCGTGGCCTGGTCATCGCTGTGTCCACCACACACACTCAAAGCTGTGGATGATTTGCAAATTGAGCCTTTCCCAGGAGTGGGCCTGCAAGGGGGAAAGGAGGGGGGAGGGCACAGGGGTCTACGTGGTCGGCAGATCCTGGAGAGAGAGCTGAGGTTCTGAACGACAGCTCTTGGAGCATCAGAGACACCTCACCTACTTCCTCAAAGCCAGCCCAGAACTTAAATAAAAACCAACTACACGTGAGGCCACAGAGCAAAGCTCAGCAGATGCCAAAGAGCGGGTTTCACACATTCCCTGATCACTCTGCAATTAAGTTAATAATCAGGAGAAAAAAGTGAATGTCCTTTGTGGGAAAGACACTTGGGCGAGTATAATGTGCTTGCAGAACCGCAGGACTCAACCTGAAAGGTTCTGAGTGAGGCCCAGTTGAGTGGTTATTGACAGATAGATTCATGTTTGAGCTTGTTTTTATTTGTTGACATGAAACCTGAGGCTGTGCCTTAAACTCTACTTAGAGTTCCACCTTCCAGAAGGAAACTCAGAGGTGATCTATTGTTTTTTTTTTAATTATTATTCATAACCTACACAAAATCCCTTTATTTGTAGTTTTTATAGACCTAAAAACAAAGCACACTAAAGTAAAATAAGCCTCAGTGTTAGAGCCAGTACGTGGCTAGCAGATACATAATTCCATTGTGTGTGCCTTCATTCTCTCAGTCACTGGACCAGCAGGCTTGAGGCTATTGTGAGCAGTGTGGTGCGGTGCAGCCCCCCACCTGGGGAAAGCAGGCCCGGCACTCTGCACCTGCTGGAGTGAACAGAGGGATCTGGGGGCCGGCCCAGTCACTCCACGGCATTGACCCACCAGAAACCACTCTGCGGACTTCTGAAGAGTGTGCACTTAAGCTGGGCCACACAAGTCTGGGCAATGGCACACGCTGCTTGGGGGCTGTCCTTCCCGAGGGCGGAGCATCTGGGACCCGTGAGCACACCCAGTCGGCACACCTCCACCAGCTTGGGGAAGGGGCTCTCAGTCCACTGAGGCATCAACACTGGGACAGTGTGGCATGACCTCCCAGGGACTCATGTCTGAGTCTTATGGAAATCAGCAGCAAGGTGATAAAATGCTGGAATGTAATAAACATGAACTTGAGGCCTTCCTTCCCAGAGTGCAACACAAAGCGAGGTCCTGGAGGAGCTGCAGGACCCCCTCACCCACCCAGCACCCTCAGAGGCCACAGAGGGTATAAGAGAGCAGTGCCAGGAAGGAGAGAGCATGACACCTGGTGGAGAACTGGCACCCAGCAGCCAGGACCCAACCTAGAGCCACCCACAGGGGACCCCCTGGTCCCCAGCAGGTGTGTCACAGCCGATGGGATTTGACAAGCTCATGGGCACATGTGAGGGACCCTCTGAGACCCACCAGAAATCCTGGAGGGAACTTTAAGGGAACCAAGAGTCCTACAAGAATAAGTGAGGGAAGAACCCATGGGATCAGAGTTACTCTTAATAGCAACTATTCCCAGGACAAACACTTCTTCATCAAATCCTTCTTGCGAGCCATATCACCTTTATAAGTAAAATTTCAATCTCTCGGGGCACCTGGGTGCCTCAGTTGTTAAGAGTCTGCCTTTGGCTCAGGTCGTGATCCCAGGGTCCTGAGATAGAGCCCCACATCGGGCTCCCTGCTCAGCGGGAAGCCCGCTTCTCCCTCTCCCACTCCCCTTGCTTGTGTTCCCTCTCTTGCTGTCTCTCTCTGTCAAATAAGTAAATAAAATCTTTAAAGAAAAAAAAAGATTTCAATCCCTCTGAACTTTAGTTTCTCTGTCGAATGGTGACAGATTACTTCCTGGGGATGTTCTGAGAACTATGGGGGACAAAATATAAAGGATTTGGCCTGACATCCAGCACGTAAGGGGTGCTTGATACACAGCAGCCAGTGTTTCTGCAATTAGTTGTAGTGGAATTGTTATCACTCAGAGAAGTATTGATAGATAAATATTAATGGTATTAGTAGACAGTAGTATTAATCGTTCGATCCAAAATCAGGTGCGGCTTGAAAAAGGAGTTTGTTAACTGCTCAGGTGGAGTCAAAAGGCTCACTCACGGGCCAGGCTTTGAAGGCTGAACTAGAGGTCTCATAAAGCAGATGAGGAAGGAAAGATTATTTCAGACAGAAGGAGGAAGCATGAAGGTTGTGGCAGGAAATGGTGGGAAGCTCAGGGCACCCCCAACTGTCCAGTGGAGGAGCCCCTAACTGAGAATATTAAGTGAGAGGGACAGGACTGATCTCTCAGGCCATGTATGGGGAGAGCCATGGCTGGGGTGGGGGGTGCTGGTCAGAACACCAGGGGCATCCCAAGCTTAAAATCAAAACAAACAAGAAAACATGCTTTTCTATAAATAATATCGGTAATTAAATTGTTTAGAAAACCTGAGAGTTTACCAAGAATTAACATCATATTGTTCATATTTTAACTGGAAAGATTACCAAAGGATTCCTGTTTTTCAATCTGATTGTTAAAACCTGATAAGTCAGCTTATTTTCGTTAACAAAATCACTGGATTCCTCCCGCTACGTGATGTTGAACTGAATGAACAGAGACTGGAGGCAAAACTTGGATGCCAGGAGTACCTGGACTCACAGCAAGTTTCTATTAACAGACTAATTAAAGTGGGTTTTGATGACTTTAGGAAATGTGGGCTCATCTGGGTGTACAAACAAGGGCTCCTGGCTCTTGAGAGAACTAATTATAGCTTCATTTGGCAGGACTTCTCGTCAGAGGCTCAACACATTAGGCTCCTGATATCTGGTATTGTTCAGTCCTCTGGAAAATATTTTTGTTTTGAAACTTACTAAACTGTTTTTGCACTGTGGGATGATGTAAATAGAAGCAGGCCCTTATTCACCCTTAATACTTTAAAGTTTCCCAAAATAGTCCTTGCGGAAAATTCAGTGGCACCAAACGACAAAATAACAGGATCACCAGGCGGCCATCAGCAGGCACAGAAAGAGTGGCCCCCAAGTTCTGTTCTTGTTATTGTAACACTTGGAGGGAGTTAGGTAAGAGGGGGATGTGCTTTGAACACATCCACTCATAAGCAGGCCCTCTTTAATTCTTGGAGCTGTTAATAAAATCATTTAAAATGTGGAAGTAAGACAAAAATGTAGGTAGCATGACCTTTTATGACCATACCAGGGTGATGTTCCACAACATCACCCAGGATTCTTCGGTTGCCTGGGAGAGTGGACCTGAGCTTGACCTACCGTTTACTATTTATTATTGGAGGTTAGACACTGTGAAATGCAGAGATGTATTAGTGACCTTGTTTAGTGGGAATGCATAAGATTTCTGTCCTGTAGGAGAATAATCACAAGTATTACAGCTTTGGGGTTTTTTGTGCCCTGTAGGGTATTCACCAACCAGTGGTGGCCCTAGGTCAGCAAACTTATTTTGGGATGCTTTTGCTGGTGGGCTGGAACCCTGACTCTCTACTGCTGTTCGAGTCAACCCCACCATGTTACTGATGCCCTTGCTGATGAGCTAAATACAGTATTGGGCTTGTGTTCACTTTATATCTGATGAGTCTTATTATTAACTCTCTGAAGGTTATACATTGACAGAAATGGCCAATCATATGGATGATGCCTGTCAGTGGGCATGGACAATCTTAATCTTTACCTGAGTCCAGGGATTCACTGTTAAGAAATCCTTCCTGGAAACAGCCTTCTGTAAAGAACCACCCTCCCCACATGAGTTAGGTGAGATGCACAGATGCTTGTTTACCTATGACAAGACCACACACGGACCCTCCAACTTCCCGTTCTTTGCCTCATCAATGATTAGCTGAATTGCATGTTGCCACTGATCAATCAGGACAGCAAATCTGCTAGCTTGAATTACTCAAACTCTAGTTAAGCTCCCCTCCTTCCCCAGTGAGGCCCTTGAACTTTGGCATTCCTCAGCCTGAACACGCATCAGAATGTGGACGGCCCCTCCTTAACACCCCCTCCTTAGAGCCCCTCCCCGAGAAGAGAGTTGGCTGGCTGAAGGGAAAGACATTGCCTGCTCAGCTGTGCTGTCCCACCACCTGCTCAATCCACTCAGCCCCCCACCCCCACGCGGATTCTTGCTAGCCTTGCTTACTCCTCCCTTTCAATGAAAATTCCTTTCCCTTTGAGATGGTCTGACCCATCTCCCCAGTTGCAATGGTCTTTGTCAACGAAGTATCTCCTTTCCTATGTCCAGATTTCTTTTTCTTTGACCCCATTCTGATGCTATTCCTCTTGTCCTCACTGCCTCTCCTGGGGATTGAGATCTAGGGCCACTGAATATCTGTACTGCTGGTCATGTGCCTGATCCTGCAAGGGAACATCAGACTTCCAACAAATTCAGTGACAATCTCTAGGAACTTGTTGCCCAACATGCATGTGACCAAAACACCAAGGACATCTGTCAGCTTGTCAGAAATCCAGAATCCTCTGCCTTACTCCAGACGTCAGAATCAGAATCTGCATTTTAGCAAGACTCCCAGGCTATTCCTGTGCACATCCCAGGACAAGAAGCCTTGTCAGCGAGTGTAGGGTGGTGGCACGGGCTGCCTCCCAGGCCCCCTCCCAACCCTTGCTCCACATGGTTCTCTATCCAAAGCCAGTCTGTCCCATAGGGAGGTCCTTCACCACGGCTGGAACTTCAGCCGCTGCTCTCTGATCCGGCGGCTTAGAGAGACACACCAGCACACTGGATGCAAACACCACGTAAAGGCCCTTGTCTGTGCTGATAAACTGCCCGGCTTAAACAACCAGCTCCCTACAGGCACAATGCTCTTTTTCTTTTTATCAGAGATTGTCTCCATGTCATCCTTAGACAGCTTTAGTTATTCTCGGCTACTTCCTTTCCTCCCTCCAGGAAAAGCTTGGATTTCCAAAGTGTTAAAAACACACGGCCCGGCGGCCCCCCACATGAAAGTCTCCATCACTGGATTTGGCAACATAATGCTCTGGTTCTGTGTATTGTTCCTCCAGCTGAGAACCACACCTGGGGCCTGGCCACCACACCTGCCACCCTGCAAATGAGCAGTCCACTGGCCCCAGGCTTCTTTATACCCATTTGACTGATCCGCCTGTTTGCTTTGCGTTTCTATTCGCTAGCTCAGTGTGGGCAGGGATGGGTGCCCGCCTGAAGAGGGGGTGGGGGAGGCTCACCAAGGCCCTCAGCTGAATTATGGGCAAGGGAAGTAGAATAGGGTGGCAGGAGGGCATTAACAAGCAGGCAGCCTGGATTCTAAATCCAACTCTGCTCCTGGCTGGTTATGTGATACGACCAGTCCTTTAACCACTGGCCTTCAAATTTCTCACCTGTGAGGGAATGTTCTAGAGTTGCAGTTCAAAACTTGAGCGTGCACCAGCATCCCCCAGGCGGCGTGTTAAATGACTGGGCCCCAGCCTCAGAGTTGCTGATGCGGCAGGTCTGGGGTGAAGCCTGAGAGTTTTCATTTCCAGTGAGTTCCCAGGTGATGTTGATGGTTTGGGGACCCCCACTTCGAGAGCGTATATACTAAATCCAAGTTCTCAGCCAGTTAGTTCATTAGAATGAATTAACTCTAAAACAGGTTCTCTGTCCCCATGTCACCCCAAAGGTTCCAATCAGACTGAGCAGGACAGCTGCCTGTATCAGCATTCTTCAAAAGCTCCACTGGGTAATTCTAAAAGCTTACAGGGCTGCGAGATCCTGGTGGATGTTTCTCAGCTCTCACATTTATGACACCATGACTCGGAACCCCAAAGTGGCCCCTGCCCTGTTGGGGCTGATGGTAGAAACAAGGCAGGACGCCATTTTCCTATGTTAAGATTTCTCCTGAAAACCTGGTGACCATATGTTCCATCTCCCCTTCAAGCTGTGATTCTTCAGGGTAAGGTCCCACGTGGCAGCACCTCCTTCCCCTGAGAAGCCAGTAAAAATGCAAGCTCTTGGCCCCTCCTGGGGTCCCCCAAATCACAAAGTGGGGCACGAGGGCCCTTGAGATGGTACTGATGCTTCTCATGCTGGAGAACCCCTGGCTGAGAGGAAGAACAGGTTTCCTCTAACCAGAACAAGACCAAATCCTCCACTTGGAACATTCGATGTGAGCTCTAACTTCAAAGGGAGGCTGTCCCTGTGTCCCTTCCTTGGGCTGTGTGAGCCCAAACACACTAATTAATCATCATATAAATTGAACTGCCTCAACTGTTCTGTGCAGAATCCTCTTCCCAAGTGAAGAAGAATCTGCTGGCTTCAGAAGTGCCCCTTCAGGGACCCAAAGATCCAGAATCTTCCCATCTTCCAACATGAAGCCTCTGCCTGGACTCAGGGAAAGCCACTGGGGTGGGAGTCACAAAAGACTCTGAGAGACTGGTCCATTTCTCATATCCCTGCTGCCTCAAGCCCAAGCTGTGGGACATGGGTTAGGGGTCCTTGCAATGTAGAAACTTAGTTCATAGGTTTGCCATTATTTATTAAACAGAGACAAAAATCCTTCCCCTATGACTAAGAGTTTAGACAAGTTGTTCCCAGGATCCAGGCCACACACTACGTATGTGTGTAGTTTGTAATGTTCACAGGGTGTCCAGAGTGAGGCCAAGGTGAGCTCAAGGTGGCCTGTGGCCCACCAGCAGCCCAGGGTTAAAGTTCTCAGGATGCGACCCAGCAGTTGACATGCTGTCTGTAGGCCCCCAGCTTCTTTGCCTGCAATCCCCACTAGCTTGGAGGCAGGTGTCCTGCCATCCTTCTTGACGTCAGGGGCCCAGCCCTGAGCCAGAGGTGGGGAGCCTTCAGGCCCTCAACTTACTGAATAAATGGATGGTTGGAGGTAGCAATAATATATATCCTACAGGGTGTCTGAAAGGACAAAAGAAGGGAAAGCATGAAGAGTGCTTGGCATGCTGCCTGGCAAACAAGTGGTGGTGATCAGCCCACATTTTCCTATAGGACATTTTCTCAGAGTAAAGCCCACTGATATCTATAGAGGAAGTCAATTATAAACCAAGCTATGTTTCACTGATGTAAATCTTGGAAATCTCATTCAAAGAAAAATGGATCCAGATTTATACTTCCCCAAAAAGTAACAAGAAGCAGCTGTCAGCTGGGTAGTGACCTGATGGACGAGTCCAAGGGAACAGACTCCTTGACCAATGGTGGCCCTGGGGTGGAAAGCCCAGCCATGACCCCAGGTCTGGCTCTCCTGTCCCCTGCCCTGCACTGCACACACACACACCGCTGGGAAGGCCTGGCATCTGAGCCCTGTCCACAGATGGGGACAGTCCCCTTGGGGTTGCTGGCCACCATCCAGGGTGTGGGCTTTCCCAAGAAGAATGGACTTCCCACCTGACAGAGTCTCAGGAAAGCCAAAATGCCATGGAGTCACCTGCTTATTCTAGACCATGCATCTCTCCTATGGCACATCCCCCTCTCCAGGCATGACCCCAGGTTAGCATCATGTCATCCAACTCTGTGACTGGAGGGCACAGCCTTCCAGGAACACATGTGAAGAAAAATTGACCAAACAGGTCCCCCTCTGAAAGGGGGGCCTCCCAGGACCTGGCACCCAGAGTGTAGAGTCTTGTTGGTCTACTCACATGTTGGACAGGGAATTTTTCAAATATCAGAACAAACGACTCTCCAGGTTGGCCCCAGATAGTTCTTGTTACTGTCATACATGCCTGGTTAGAGCGGGGATGGATGGGGAAGAAGGGGGAGAGATGCCCATCCCAGCCCTACCCCACTTCCCGGCCAAGCTCAGACCAACTTGTAGGAAGAACACCAGCTTCTGGGACCAGACCAATCGGGATTCAATTGTCACATCCACCATGGCCCAGCTCGGTGACATTGGACACATTAACAAGTTCTGCTAGCACTGTCTTCTCACCTATGTGAGGACCATCATGTTCACCATTTGCCAGATCTTAGTAGGGTCTGAATGATACATGAATTAAGGTCCCTAGTGTTTGATCAGAGGAAACGATTAATAAGAAGTGATGAGGCGCTGGGCCAGTTTTCATAGCTGGACCTGTGGGGGGAGGGGATGTTTAGGCCTCGGAGCTTAAAAAAACAAGATTCTTGGTGTCAGAGACAGCATGAAGCCAGACAGGGAGACATACCTGATTGGGTCGCAAGGGATCCATCCTCCATGCTCCCCCCCCATGTCAGGCTAGCTCTCCTCCCGTGGTCTTTCCTGTTTCTTCTCTCCCCTCTAGTGGTCTACCCTCCCTTCTCCTTTACCCAGAGCGATCCTTTATGCACAGGAACTAGATCATGCCATTCCCCCTCTCGAAACTCTCCAATGCATCCATCCTATTGGAGTAATGATACAATCGAGAGTTTTCTCAGTGGTCTCCCAGGCCCACATGATCTGGCCCTTGCCACCCTCCCACCCCATCACTGAATCCAGGGAGGCCATCCAGCCCCTTGGTCTTTTATGGCTTTTCACCTTGTGGAGTGTCCTCTTTAGAAAGGCCTTCCCAAGCACACCACCCAAGCTCTTTCCCTGGCTGTCTCTCCTCCCTCCCTTCCCTCCACATTCTCCCCCTCTGTGGCCTCGAACATGAAGGGTGGGCCTCAGCCTCATGAAGGGTGGGCTTGGGGCAAATGTGAGAAGCAGGGGTGGCTGGACATCCCCACTCTGCTCACCTTGCCTCTGGGGCTGAGCACCCATCATTCCCAGACCCAGAGTTATAAACTGATTCAAGCTTAGGTGTCACTGGGTGACCACCATGGGAAAGTCTCCACCAGGCAACATTTGCATTTTGCCAAGGTCTTGGGATCTTGGCTGAAAAGCATTTTTTAGGTAGGCATTTCAGGGATTTCCACATTCTCTTCTCCAGGGAGCTGTGCACGGGGCCTTTCAGTGTTCGTTGACATCGTTCCACAAAAACCCCCACTTTGTGGCCATCAGAAACCAACCTGCTAAACAGATCAGTGACACACCTGTGGCCTGAGCCCCAACCCTGAGCACACAGCCCAGCCCTTGCCCTGCCGTAGACCCCAGGAGTTGCTCAAAGACTCCCGGTTTCCATAATGACAGCCAGCTTCCAATTTCTGGTACTGGTCATTCTAGATTAAAGAAATAATGAGCTTTGCCACAAAGATTGCTAAGCTCATTGGGAATACAGTCATCACCGCTGACATCTCACAGAAACTACAAAGAGATCATGGGCACACCCACCCTAGGACCTGGGTTTTTGTTTTATCTTTCCTTGTTCATTTATTTATTTATTGGCCCGGGAGGGTCCATGAAGACTGGAATGATGACACTCGCTCAGAAAGGATGATATCAGTCTGAATCCCTGCCGTCAGGATAAACAGAAAGCCGTTCACTGTTTGATTATCCAGCAAGAAATTCATGGCTGTCCATAAATGTCTAATAAAATGTTTATTCTAAAAGTTGCAGGAACAATCTTTGTTTGCTTTCCCCACCCTTGTGTTTATTCTCCTTAGTGTGATATGACTAATTGGTTTATCACCCTTGACACTCACGAGCTAGCCTTCTCGTGCTCAGCGGCCACACACGGCTGGAGACTGCGGTAGTGGTCAGCACAGTTCCGACAGCAGAAGAAGGACACTTCCCTGCCTCCGAAGCTTTCAAGTCAAAACAAGACAAGGCCAATAAGAGAAGAGTAAACCGCAGACTGATCACTTAAGAACATGTTAAAAAAAAGAAAGATCTTAAGCAAAATATTGGCAAACCGAATTCACCTGATACACATAAAAATAGAAGAAGATCACATCAAAGTTGTTATCATCCAGAAACTTAAGGCTGGTGTAACACTAGATAGTGCCCGTGTGTACTTGTTTGCGTGAAGAGATCATGAAAAAAGTGGCAACCACTAATTATTTGTGGTTTCCTCTCAAGGTGATCCAATGTGGGGTGGTTTTTTTAGCTTTGTTTTTTATATTGCTTGGGCTTTTTACATGCTAAAAAAACAATAATGCTATTTTCATAGCATGAGAACAAAAAAGGAAGTGAACAACTCAAAATCAGAAATGAGATGAAGAACTAACAATAGAAATGGAGGAAAATAGAATAATTTTGAGAGAACATTTAGTTTCACTCCATGCAAATGAAACAGAATGAATGAAAGTGCTCTGGGAACATATTCAGCATCTGTAGTTTTCCTTATCTAGAAAAAATTTCTGACCTTAAAAAAAAAAAGAGAGAGAGAATATTAAAACAGACAAGTTACCCCAGAACATTTGAGAATGTTACTGAAGGTCTGAATCCTCCCCCGCCCAAGATCCAGATAATTTTTATGAAATGTGATAAAACCCCCAAATTTAAGTAACGGATAATTCCAATGCCATTTTAAATGTTCTGGGTCAATAAAAAGAGAAAGCCACCTAATTATTTTTATTCAGCACATATGATACCAAATCCTAAGAAAACACAAAATGAAAAACCAATAAACTAATCTTTTTATGATTATTGATGGAAACATCATAAATGAAATACTAGCAAATACAGTCCAGGAATACATTAAAGAAACAAGAAACTCCACCATGTATGGTTCCTCTGCAAGATGCAAGCAGTCGTCAAAGTAGGAAGCTTTGGTCTGATCCACAGGGGGCTCTGGAGCGTGAATTGCACCCTTCTGTCTGCTCCAGCTGGAGGCCAGGGTTCTGGCTTTCTGTAAACAGTTCCAGCCCAGTGTAACTGTGGGCTGTGTCCACCTCCAGGGGATCTGTGGGAAAAGGGTCCCTGTGGTCTCAGGGCAATTCTCGGAGAGGTGGCAACTGTGAGCCTGTAGCAGCCCACACTCCCAGCAGCTAGCAGATGCATGCACCCAGCTTGAATGCAGATCTCAAGTGTGGGGCTCAGGAGTGGGGGCTCCACCCGCATCTCCTACTAAATCAAAGGAGAAGATGCCTGAATGCATCTCAAATTAATGCATGTTTTACTGAAGATGCAAACATTTTAAAGCCTTATTTTCCACCTTAAACTTTAAGTTTGACTTACAAATTATTATTCTATTTGTATCTCTGGTAAAATCTGTGTACATACAAATAGATTCTCATTTCCTCTTTGCTAATGTTTAGGTAATTTCAAATTCCAATAAAAGGAGTGTGGCTGGCTCGTGGTGACTTGAGACCCAGGCTCCAGCCACCTTGTCTTAGAGAAAGCCTGTCAGGAGTCTGGTGCAGATTCAAAACGGTAGAGAAATTACCCCTTTTTGGTGGGAGGGGTAGCAATGTCACATTGCAAGCGGCCTTGGACAAAGAGAATTGTGATTTATCTGCACAGGGAGAGGCACATTATTATAAAATTACCACATTAATAAATTATAGTTCTTCAATCTTGCAAACTGTATTTTAAAATGGAATATAGTCCTGATGCCTGTCGAGACAGTGTTAGAAATCTCCCAGGAAGATTTTTCTAAGCACCTGTGGTAGAAAGAATAATGGCTCTGCCAAAGAGGTTCACATCTTAATCCCCAGAACTCATGAATATGTCAGGTTGCATGGAAAAAGGGACTGGAGGTGGTGATGGAATTAAGTTTGCTGAGCAGATGACCATAAAATAGGGAAATGACCCTGGATTATCACAAAGATCCTCAGAAAGCGTAAATTGGACAGGGGGGTCCGAGAAAGACACGGTCCAAGGAAGCAGCCTCAGAGAAATGCTGTGGCCGGCTTTAGGATGGCAGAATGGGCCACCCCACAGGCACCCCAGGAAAGCACAAGGAAACAGATTCTCTCCCAGAGCCTCCAGAAGGGAACACTGCCCCGGTAGCGCATTGATTTTGGGTCAATGAGACTCATGTCGGTGCTTCCAAACTATAGGACTGGAATATATTCCCGTTGTTTTAAGCCATAGATTGTGGCAATCTATGACAGCAACGGTGGAAAACTGGTATCGCACTTACGCAGCCCTTTTAAATCTAATAAATCAAACTTAGAACTATAGAAAATCAATGTTCCCTTAAGCACTGCAATAACTGCCTTACAAACGTCATCACATTCCCTATGGATACCCGCTTAAAGTCGGTCTAAAACCAATTTCACACTGAAAATGTAAACCACATGCTTCTTTGTCAAGCATGCCGCATTCTTTTCCACTTTACACAACTTTAAGAAACAAGCACGTTGGATTCACCCCACCGTTACTTCCCTGTGAGTCCTGACCCAGCCGCCGGAAGAGGCCTGCTCCCGACTGATAAGCCCCTGGTGCTCATTACCCTCACCCTTCCCTCACTCTCCCACCTTGCATTCAGTCTTCTCAGCTCCACTGCAAGCCCCTAGGGCAGAGGTGCAAACCCGTCTTACCAGCCTTCTGCATAAAAGCAGCGCCGGCCTGCTAGCTGCTTGCGAGCTGATCAGCCATTTGTGGAATGACCCAGCATCTCAACAATTCTCTAGTGTAGTCATTTCACAAAAGGAGAAACCGAGGCACCAAAGCGCAGGTTTGGTTTGACCCCACCGCTAGATCCCACCGCGCTGTGCACCAGGAAGCTGGGTTCTGGCCAGCCAACAGCATCCCGCCTCCTCTTGCCACCGATTGGCTCATGAATCTGGGTTTTGGCCAATCACTGTACCTCACCCCCCTCCCCAAGGTTCGTGGTTATTGTTAGTGGTTATTTTTGGTCTAGGCAGGACGTGGCTTGGGTTGGCCCAATCCAACCAGAACAGAGTCTGTTATTCCACCATTGCAGGACAGGTCCTCCCTCCTGTTGGCCATGGAAAAGGGAGTGTTGTATCCTAATTACAGCTTGCAGCCATCTTCTGTCACAGAGGGGAACTGGCCCAAGGGCGAAGCCAACAGAGGAGGAAGTGGTCCTCGGGATTAACAGAGGCATGTGGGCACATGCTGACCACACCACACTGGGGTTGCTTCAACTCCAAACTCGTCCAGTGTGAGACAGATACACGCCCTCATTGTTGAAGCAGGTGGTTCTCAGACTAGAGTACACACATCAGAACCCCCCCCCGCCCCAGGGCTGGTTAAAACCCAGATATGGGCTCCAGCACCCCTCAAAATGCCAGAGCTGCTGACTCGGCAGGTCAGGGGCTGGCCTGAGAATTTGCATTTCTAATAAGTTACAGAGGAGGTAGATGCTGCTGGCCCAGTACCATCCTCTGAAAGTTCCCAGTTTAAGGTACTGTGTTTATGATGTGCATCCAAAATATTGTGTATCCCTTTCATGGAACTAATAATTGGATAAAATGGAGAACCTAAAAATAGTAAATTATAGGTTATGATTTCTATTGATGTGAACACTCCAGAATTTCCACAGTGAGCTCTCCCTCTGTGCCTACCTTAATTTCAACTGCTTGCTGTTCCTCCAGCCTCTGCTCATATCCCAGGATAACATACACTTTTCCAAGAAACCAGGAGAATTCAAATTAAAAAACAAAACAAAAAAGAAAACCCAGCTGGTGCTTTCAGGTTGCTGAATGTTTGGAGAATCAGGGAGACGACTTTTTTTCTTACAGAGTGCTAAAGCATTCCTTCCCTCCCCAGCGCGTACTTGATCCTGACAACATCCTGTGAGGATGGGAGGAGTCAAGGTTGTCATTTTGCTCTTTCACAGGTGAGAAAGCGGGGGTTTGAAGACTGCATGAGACTCCATGAAGGGCTCCTCTCAAAGGTCCCACAGAAATGGGGCCCAGACCCAGGACCCAGGTCTGCACAACCTAATCTCCTGGGTTCTCTCCACCAACAAATTGCTTCAGACTTTCGGCTGTGTGTTTTAAATTGTCGTGTCAAATAGCCAGTGACTGAGTAGGACCATATCCATTTACTAGGAAAAATTCCAAACTTCCAAAAGTATCTGGCCAGCCATCGCCCTCAGGGAGAGCTAGGACGCCAGATGCTGGAGAGCGCGGAGAAGTTAACTGTTGAAGAAAAAGGACACCTGTGTCCAAACTTTAAAATCTGTTTTAAAGAACTCCTTCATCTCGCAGCTGGCCCCTCATATAGCCTGGAGCCGGAAGATGAAGGCTGAGTCACGATTCCAGACAACTGCCTCACAGTGTTGCATTCGGAGGGCTTTGCTAAGCCTCCTGGTGGGCGGAACACTCGGATTGTCTCCATCAGAACAAGGCTCCAGCGGAGGAAGCCGCAAAGTCGTGGGTGAGCCCTTAAAGCAGATGGCTCATGGGTGCAAGAGCTCCCTTTATTTTGGAACTCGGAACAGTCTGTGCCCGTCCAGGAGCTAAGCTGAAGATGAAGCTTCATTGGCACAGGGACACCTCGCAGAGGCAGGCTCCAGGCTGGAGGGTGGGTAGTGCATCCGTCCTGGCACCACCAACTGTGCTGACCTGTCCTAATTGCCTGGGTTCTTTTCTTGCTACCCCAACTCAGGCTCTCCACCCCCCAAAACTGAACTACACAGAATGGCCACTTTTCCTATGTGGAAGACCCTCTTGGTTGACCCCCCACCCTCTCCCGTCTCCATTCCCAGCCCCTCACGCGCACTTACAAAGGCTGAAATATCCAGATGTGTCTCCCCAGCCTCCCTTGTACCTAGGGGCGGCGAAGAGATGTAGGGGGGAGTATGGCTGGAGGCCTCCCAGGAAGGTCTTTTCCTTCCAGAGAGCTCGATCCCTGCTGGTGATGCCTACAGACAGGGGTGGCCCCCATATTGCAGCCCTGAGGTCAAGCCTGAGGACAGAGCTCACATGCCGAGGACAGGACGGCCTGAATCTTTGGCCCACACATTAACCTGGACTGTCCACTTCCAGAATCTTTTACGAGGTGAACCATAAATGTCCTGTAAGCTGTGAGAGCTGGTTTGCGGTTATTTATATGTAAATGGCTCAAGGACACACATCTTTGTCTGAGTTGCTGTCCCTGCACTTTAGGACCTAGGCCTATCCGGGACCTGAGCAGCCTGGCTTGGTGAGAGCATGAGTCAGGGAAAGGGGAGACGGGGACAGAGGCTGTCCTGGAAGAGAAAGTTCCCCGCCCCCACCCCTGCCTCCATTCTGTGGCTGTCTGGCTCCATCCCTGCTGTGTGGCCCTTGCTCTCTGTTCCAGATATAAAATAGTCACATCTTTGCATGGTTATATTACACTCATTTTGACCTCACTACTGACTTACTTTCATTGTAGGTAAGCAACTTCTCACCATCTCTCTTTCCATCCACCTTCTTAGCCCAAGAAAGGGAAGAACAGAAGAAGAGTGTGTGACTTGGAACTCTCCTAGCACTCAGCAGGAGGGCAGGATGTCGCCCACCCTGCCGGGCACCAGGGGTCGGCCTGAGGCCAGACCCAGAGAGCCAAACACACTCGTATAAGGCCCCAGGCACTGGAGAGGAGCACAGGGAGGACGAGCAGGGGAACCTGGAGGGCTGACCTTCTGCAAGCAGCCACGTGGCCAGATAGCCGGCACTGCAGGAGACGGGGCTCCTGGGGCTGGATGACAGCCATGAGCTTGCCCGCTGTCCTAGGCTGTCCGGCAGGGTGAGGCTGGAGCGCTCACTCACAGAATAAACTGAGTGTCTGTGCTGATCCGAGGGGACTTGCACCCAAAGGAATGTGTGGATCTACTTGCTTAGGCCACCTTGAAATCCCTTCTGGAACAAAGAGGGAGATAGGGAGGGAAGGAGGGCCAGGGAGGGTGAAATATAGAACAGAATGGGAGTAAGGAAGGAAACAGGGAGGGAAGGGAGAGAAAGGAGGGACGGAAGGCAAAGAGGAAGAGCAGGAGAGCGGGGAGAGGTTAGCTCCCTGCCTGGCCACAAATGTGAGCAAGTCCAGCCATTCTGGAAATTCAAACAAGGGACATTATGGAAGAACGTAGGCATTAGGGGGGCCCATCTATGCCCCCTCTCCCCTCGGAACAAACCTCCAGTACACTCTGAGCCCCACATGGACTCGGGAACTCATTCTGTTTCACAGCACAGATCTGGCGGCCCGCGGCCCACACCCCACGTCCCCCTGCTGGCTGCTCAGTCCCTTTTCCTCCCTAGTCTCGGCAAGATGGTGAAATGAGCCACTTGCCCAACATGCCTGAGGGGCTAATAAATCTCTGGGGCCACCCGTGAGACCGATTTCCTGATTGCACAACCTCTGAGTAAGCAGGTCCCTGGCCCCAGACAACCCCCCCTCTGGCCCCAGGAGACAGGAGGTTCCATTCTAGGTGCAGGCTGAGCTTGCCCAAAACAGGGTGTGGCAGCCAGGGTGGCTTAGACCTTGCAGGGAAGGATGATTTGTCCTGAACGTATGGCAGCTGAAACCTGGCAAACAGTGGTTTTGTTATGAATCAGCTCGGTGCTCATCAAAGTCAGGGCAATTCAATAACGGTGGTGGCCTCTCCCGCCCAGGGCTCAGTGCTGGGTCTGTGCGGGGCAGGGTGGACTCAGCTTTGACCCCAGCTTCCGGTAACACATGGAAAGTCCTTAGACTTTATATGTGCATATGTATATTATATATTACTATATATTTTTATATATAATATAGTAAATGATTAGCTAGTGTTGGATTAGTTGTTGTTATTTGAAATAAATACACATTTCTACGAAAAAAGATGGGAGGGAGGGCAGGCGGTCCTTTAGACATGTATAAATAAAGCTGTGGACACCACATGGCCGTGAGAGTCCGGCGAGGGATATGTGGTGAGCGTGCCCAGTGGTTTAGGTTGACAATGCAGAGGACAAGGTCCTTCCTGAAACCCAGGAGGGGTCGCGCCCTGGAACAGAAAGTCATGCCAGCCACGGGGGGGGGGGGGGGCGCAGGAAGGAAGAGCCGGGGAGCTTGGCACTGGGCAGGCATCGCACCTCCAGATCCTGGAACCTGGAAAGTGAACCTGGTTCTGGGAGCTGAGTCCTGTCAGTGATAGTTGCCTAGAAGAGAGGTTTCCAAACCTGCACGCTCAGCTCTTCTGTGAATCCCTCAGGAAACCCCAGCATCTTTCCAGTAAACTCCCTGTTCCATTTCAACTGGCTCATGTCCGTGTCTTGCCAGCAGGAACAAGAAGCAGACCTTAAGCTGTCCTGTATTTTTAGGTGCTTCCAGTTTTGTATGCTCTGGCTAGATATGCAACAGAAACTGTGAGATGGCTCCCGCGGAAGTTTCTCCGGGTGAAGGACCTCGGAGAGTTTGGCTGGGTGTCCCTCTCTTCACCTTGAAAACCAGGAGGTGGCTATCCCTCCCACCAGCCCTCACAGGCCTGAGTTCAGGACTAATGCCAAGTTTTGCCAGCAGTGAACACAAACCCTGTGGGGCAATGCAGACAGGGGCAGACATGGCTCTTCAACATGGACATCCCAAGAATACCAGCCTCAGAAATTGTATTTAGATGCTAAAATTAACCACTGAAAAAAATAAAATAAAATTTGAAAATCAGGTCCAGTAATTTTTCCAGATATTTTTCCATCGGGCAAAAATGCAGGATGTGTTTTTCTAAGCTCCTTTCCTCTGAAATGTGTGTATTTTGAAGGAAACATGGCCCATATGTTGCTTATTCATGCTTCACACAAAATGCTCCTAGGGAATATTTACTCAAGGTCCAAGACAACTTCCATTTGTTTATGCTTTTAAAGAAACTCCTTGAACTTAAAAACAGGAAGTCTTCATTGGCTAAGTAGATACGAACTTAGGATCTACAGGTTTAGATGGTTTGGGAATTTGGCATATGCATGATGAGCCCAGAAGAGCTTTTTTCCATTACTGAAGGTGCACTGACCACCACGGGCCAGTTGGACAAGACCAGCTCCGTGAAACCAGCAGCAAGCACTTGCTCATGACACTTACCTGGAGGAGAGTGAGAAAGGGTCAGAACTTTGCAAAAAATCAGTTTTGACCCACAGCCTCCGCCAAGGCTTGGCCCCTGCCGTGCCCGCGCGTTCTCTGCCAGCCCTGAGCGAGAAAGGACAGGACTTCTGGAGCTAGCTCTCATAGGCCTAAGGCAGTGTTCCATTACAGCAAAGAGCAAGGAAATACCACCTTGGCAGGATGCTCCTTCCCACTGCCAAATGGAAGTGGAGCAAGGCAGGTGGAAGGAGGCAGGCTGGTGGCATGGGACAAGTGGGTAGCGTGTGGCAAATGGAAACAGAACTGTGTTCCAGCTTCTGCCTCTGCATTCTCTACCCTGAGGTCTTCAACCTTCTGAGGCTCAGTCCAATTATGTATAAAATGGGGAAAATGCACCTACCTGACTTGAAATAAACATCTGAAATGGCCTGCATGGAACCTTGATGACCATCAGTGGGAACCCTCAGCAGCCAGTACAGGAGAGTCTGGAAGGTACCTCCCTTGCCAGTGTGACCACAGTGGCCACACCTGCCCTGACCCAGTGGGCTGTGCAGTTCCTGCATCACTTTCCATACCTGTGCAGGTACAGGGGCTCAAGCCATCAAGTGTACCTGAAGCTTGTTTCTGTCAGCCTGAACCTGGATTGGTGGTCTCCAAAACGGGGTGTGTGACCCCTGGAAAGGATAGACAGGACATTCTTTACATTTATTTCATGCAAATGTGATAAAGAACATCTCCACGTACTTAGTATAAGGACCGACCCTGCACCGCCAAGCCTTGCAGCCACAAAAGTCCATGAGCTATCCTGAGGGAAGAGCAGGGACTCCCCAGGAAGGAAAGGTTGAAGGGGCAGCTTCTTTCTACATATTGTGCAGTTTACATGTGCCTGGGTACATGGGTTTATGTACATGGAAAAAGCTTTTCAATACTTTGACATGAGCTGGGGAGTGACCATGCATATGAATCCCCATAGCTAATCCTCCCAGCGAAGCAATTCTAGAGACGAGATGGGCAATTTTCTTTTACGAAAAGGCAGCTACTTTTTTGGCTGAACAAAGCCTAGTCATCGAGTGCAACCTAGCAGTGTCTCAAACTATAAACAAAGCTGAATTTTCAGGGTCAAGGTGATGTTTTAACAGTGACAACAGAACAGCTTTTCAAAGAAACTCATCCAGTGGAGAGCTTGAAAAGCATGGAAGCTTTCTCATCCTTATGATTTCATCACCAGAAATAACAGAAGCATATCACTTCTGAAAACCGTCATATCTGTGCACTGAAAGAAACTTGCAGATAGATTTCTCATCTGTCGAAAAAAATCATCCAAGGTGTTTAAGTGGGTTTTGAAACTGTTTGTGTAAAAAATATATAAAAACACAATACCTTGTTAAAGAAAAAAAAAACATTAACACCAAAAATCAGTGGAAATTTAGTGGTCACATTTTGACACGAGCCTTTGCATCTCTGAGCAGAACTGAAAGAGTGAGTGCTATGATGTAGGCAGGGTGGCTGACGTGCCTCGCCAGGTCCCTTCTGAGCCTCCTGGTGTCAAGAGTGGTCCAGAACCAGATCCCAAAGCACCCCAAACTTAGAAGTCCCAATTGCTGCATCAGAAAGTGTGAACCAAGGTTTATAAAAGCAATGGCGCATGCTTGATCATGTTAGAAATACTTCCAATGCTACTTTACTAAAGAAAAAAGATGTCCACAATAAAAAAAAATCTAAAATAAATATTATTTTCAGTATCATTTATTTCATCTTTGTTTTACTTTTATCTTTTTATTTTGAGGTGTGTTCTATAACCCAAATAATATGCTGCTTCAGCGTCCTGAGTATAGAACATATGTGTGTATGTGTACATATATATGTAATATTAATATATTGGAGGTGAGTTTTCAGATTTTCGGAGATTTCAGCGACCCAGATGGTTTTACTGAGGGGTGGCCCCCAGGAGCCATGCTGTCATACCAGCCCCAGCCCACAACCCAACGGAACCCACCTATGCTCACCTGATATCTGGTCTGCCTGTTCCTTACCTGCTCCTGCATGGCCCCAAAACTCACAGAGGCTGTATTTTGACCGAAGGGCCAATGCAGAAAACTCACCCATGTTAGATCCTGGGATGTCAGCCAAAGCAAACAACTTCCTACACCCAAGTAATGAGTAACAGTAACAAAAGAAAGGGACTGCGGCAATGAGGTCTGGGTAGGTCTGTAGAGAAGTCCCTTCTGCCACTCCTTTTCCACTGCTCTGTCCCCCTCACATGCTCCCCCCCTCCCCGGCAGTGTAGACATTCTAAGTGCATGCACAGAGGTGCAGGGGCACGTATGCACACACACGCATACACACGCAGGCACCCACATGCACATGCCCGCACACATGTGCACGTACATGCAGGTACCACTCTACAAGTCTGTTGGCGCCCAAGCAGCAGATATTTGTTGTGATCATTTTAATTACCCAGAATATGGATAATGAGATGATGACAGGGTGGCAGAAGGGCAGCAAGAAAAGAACTTGAAACTTGAACATTTACAGTCTAACTCGGAGGGGACAGCACTTTTACACATCAGGGCCAGGGAGAAAAAGGACAGATACTTCTGGCATGAATAAAATCAAACAAAAATGCAGGTGCACCTGCCCAAGTGCCAGGCCCAAGCAGGCACGTGGTTCCCCAAAGGGATGATGAATGAGTGTCCCTGTCCTGGGTGGGCAGCTCTGGGGTAAGGGCTCCCCAGCGCCACAAGGCCTCAACCGTTCCTGCTCATAAACACCCTTTCCTTGCTGGAGGCTCCTCCCCTCCCATCTTCTCACTTCCCCACCCTCTCCTTCCTGCTTCCTGGGACCACCCTCAGGAACACCACCTGCCCCAACGCCCTGCCTAGGGTCTGCTTTCGGAATAACCCAATTATACACACGCCAGTAGGGCCAGCAGACCAGCCTCCCACCCACTGGCACAACTGTATGCATTTGTTCTTCCAAAAAGCAAGGAATGTGCTACCTGTGGATTCACAGCCATTCACAGCTTGTCTTCTGGAAGAGAGTGCACCAGAGCTGGGAACTTGGATTTCTATCAGCTGGATGCAAGGTGCCATTAGGCATCCATGCCCCCAACTCCAGAGTGTGCTGGGGCCGGAAGCACTTGCCTGGCCCCGGCAGGGAATGTTTGCACCTTATCTAAGAGAGGGAACTTCCTGCCACCCGGCCCCACCGCCTGTGAGTACCTGGTGTGTTTTCAATGCAGGCCCTTAAGTCTTGCTCCAAGTGTGTTGTGTGGTGCTTCTTTGTTGGCAATTGCTGGGACAAAGCTGCTCTCCAAATACTGTGAACTTTCTGTGACCCTTCCACCCCAGAAAAATCCCTGCCCTTCCAACCACCATCACCACCACTTCATCACCAGCCTCCACCAAGGGAGGAGGAAATCTGTGCATGCTCTAAGATTCCTGAACCAAAGACATCAGCACATTCATAGCCTGGACTGCCTGGGCCTTGTTCAGTCAACTGCCCACACACCCTTCAGAGCTCCCCTCCCTGATCAGTCACCTTTGCCCTTTGTGCAAAAATGAAGGTGGGTCTTTGGCTGACAGCATGAGGCACCAGCTATTCTCTGGGCCCGCTCTGGCACTTCCTGCCTCTGCCATCCTTTCCTACTTCCATGCTGTCTGTAACTTCCAATAAAGCTGGGGGTCAGCGCCTATGTCTGGCAGAGACTCTAACTCCAGCATCCTCTCCAGAGCTGCTCCTGTGCCCCCTCCACCACAGCCCTCCCTCAGGCTCCACAGTCAAGGTCTGTCCCCAGCCTCCCGGTCTCCCTGCCTCCTTTTGTGCCAATAACATCAAATTCCACCTATCCTCCTAGAACACTGACCTGGTGGGCTGGTTGCAGGGCCTGTCAGGCCACAGAGGCACCCTGGGACCAGCCACAGGACAGGGCCTCAGCTGGCTTATGGGGTACATCAGCATTCCAAAACTTCTTTTCTCCAACCACCCCATGTCCCCCAAACATGCTACCATTAACAAAAAGTGCACAAAACATGGAGATAGGTCAAAAGATTGCCACCTGACTGCCTGAAAATTATACTAGAGCATTGTCTAGTGGTCTGCCTGGGTGGCATCAGATCTTCAAGGGGAGGGAATGTGGTGGTTTTAAGGTAATATCCCCAAATTCTATGATAATCTTTTCCCCAAACGTTGGAGCTTAATTCCCCTCCCCTAGAGTGTGCTGTTCTGAGACACTCACTCCCAGAGGGCAGAACACAGCACAAGTGATGGGATGTCACTTCTGAGATTATGTTATGAACCGACTATGGCTTCCACCTGGACCCTCCCTCCTTCTCTCTCCCTCTTCCCTCCTCCCCTCCCTTCCCCCTCCCCATCCTTGTCCCTCTCCCTCTCTCTCATCACTCTTCTCAGGGAAGCCAGCTGCCCCATCTTATCAGCGGAAGAGGCTCCATGGCAAGGACCTAGAGCATTCTGCCAATAGCCACCTGAGTGAGCTTGGAAGGGGGTTCTCTAGCACCTTCCAAAAACTGAAGCTCTGGCTCAGAACCTGATGGCAACCTCTCAGAGACTCTGAGCCAGACTCTGAGCCAGCCAAGTGACTTCCAAGTTCCTGACGCACAGAAACTGAGATAAGACATGTTTGCTGTTTCAGGCTACTAAGTTGTGGGGTGATTTTTACACAGCACTAGGTGACTCACTTGTTGACTTACATTTACTGTTGATTAAGGACCAGAGTACAAAGCCAGATGTTAATTTTGAATATTGACAAATGGCAAATGATTTTTTCTGGCAATGTAAATAACTTCAAAGATAGTGGGTTTATTGTCCTATAAAACTTCAACCAGTTTTGCATCTATTTTTACCATCTTATTCCATCATTCCTTTATCCACTCACCAGCTCTATCAGTTTTTCAGATCTTTTAAATTAGCTTCATCAGCCTGTTGATTCCCTTATAAATGAACTAAGTAAATATTTGACACCAAAATATCAGTGAGAGAATTGTGTTTTAACATTTTTAGAATCATGTTTTGATGTCATGTACTTCATGCCTTTGCACTTTTGTTCATGCTGTACCTGCAGACCAGGACACCCTGCCATGTTCAAATGTTGCTTGTCCTTTAAGACCCACTTCTGTGTTTCTTCTCTGTGGAAACCTTCCCCAACCTCCCAGGAGAAAGCCTCTCTCCCTTTCCCATTGTCCTAATTGGGGTCCTCCTGAGAAACAGAACCAATAGGAAAGTTAGATGGACAGATAGATGATAGATAGATAGATAGATAGATAGATAGATAGATAGATAGATAGATGATGGATATACAGGTGGGAGATGATAGGCAATACATGCATACATACATAGATACATAGATAATAGATACATAGATAAAGGTATATGAATTGGTAGAGAGAGAGAAACACATTACAAGGCATTGACTTATATGACTATGGACAAGGAAAATTCCCACCACCAGCCATCTGCAAGCTGGAGATCTAGGAAAGCCAATGGTATGGTTCAAAGCCCCAAGAGCCAGAGAGCCATATACAAATTCCAGTCTGAGTCTGATGGCCCAAGAACCAGGGAGCAATGGAGACATAAGAAGACTGACATCCTAGCTTAGCAGTCAGGCAGAGAAAGCAAATTCAACCTTCTGCTTTTCGTCATATCCAATCCTCAACAGATTGAATCATGCCCACCCACAAATTCAAATGCTAATCTCCTCTGGAAACACCCTCATAGGCATAGACAGAAATCATGTTTAACCGGGTATTTGGCATCTGATGGCCCCTTAAGCCAATGCATAAGATTAACCTTCACAGGGGGCGGAGCAAGTAGGCAGAGGAATAAGAGACCTGGATTTTGTCTGGTCTCAGGAATTCAGCTGGATAGGGATCAAACCATTTGGAAAACCTATGAACTCAACAGGAGATCGAAGAAAAGAATAGCAACAACTCTCTGAACAGAAAAGCGACCACTTACTGGAAGGTAGGATGTGTGGAGAATTGAATCCAAGGCGATATTCAGGAGGATAGACAGCGGGGGAGGGGGCCTCCATTGGCCGCTTCTGGCAAGTGATAGAGCTGCGGAGCACAAAATCGTAACTTTTAGAAGTCGGCTCTGCTGAGGGACGTCGCTCCAGTGGCTAAGCAGGGGGTGGAACCCTTGCGGGACAGTGTGGTCTCAGGACCCTCGGGGTCACAGAAAGACCGGGGGTGCCTGAGTGCAGCAGAGCTCCCAGGTATCGGAGCAGGGAAGCCGGCTGCAGAGACGAAGCCTAGGCGCAGGCTCTCAGCTCGGGGTTGCCAAAAACTGTGATCAGTGACAGGCCACTGCTCCTCCAGCAGGGACCCAACAAGCGGCAGATCAGGGGAGACTCCCCTTCCTCCCCCGGGAGGAGTGGCACGGGAGCGCACTTCAGGGATCTGCTGGGTTTGGAGACTCCACACCGAGTCGGGTGCCAGAGATAGAAACGCTCGGTCACAGGCTGGGTGAGCACAGAGTGCGGCGGGAGACCGGGGAGACAGGAGTGATTGACTGCTTTTCTCTGGGGGCGCACTGAGAAGCAGGGCCCCGACTTCTCGGCTCCTCCGGGAGGAGATTGGGAGGTCACCATTTACACTGTCGTCCTCCAAAGCTGTACAGAAAGCTTGCAGGGAACAAAAGCTCCCGAGAGCAAACCCAAGCAGATTGCTTAGCCCAGACTGACAAGGGCGGGGCAATTCTGCCTCCGGCAAAGACATTTGGGAACCAGGGCAACATGCCCCTCCCCCAGATCAACAAGAACAGCCAGCCAGGAACAAGTTTACCGATCAAGGAGAACGGGAGAACTCCAGCACTAGGGGAAAAATGCACATAGAATTCATGGCTTTTTTCAATGATCCTTTAGTTTTTCAAAGTTAATTTTTTTAACTGTATCTTTTTTAATTTTTCTTTTTCCCTTTTTCAACCAACATCTTATCAATCCTTTTTGAAAAAAAAAATTTTTATTTTTCATTTTTAGAGTCATATTCTATCCCTTCGTAGTAGATACCCTTATTTTTGGCATATATATATAAGTTGTTCTCTCTTGAAAATTTTGAGATACAGTTTCTTCTAACAGATCAAAATACATCCTAAATCACTAGTGTATGTCTTTGTTCTAGTCTCCTGCCTGATCACATTCTCTCCCTTTTTTTCTTTTTTTTTAAACTTCTTCTTTCTTTTCTCAAACAACTTCTTATCAATTCCTGTTATAAAATCTTTTATAATTTTCATCTTTACAGTCATCTTCCATCCCTTCATTTTATCAACCCTTATTTTGTACATATATAAGTCTTTCTTTCTTTAAAATTTTAGGAGGCACTTTCTTCTAACAGACCAAAATACACCCAAAATCTAGTGTGTGTCACTGATCTATGAATTAGCCTAATCATATGTGATCATATTCTGTTTTTTTTTGTTTTGTTCTGTTTTTGTTTGTTTTTATCTTTTTCTTTTTTTTCTTTTCTCTTTCTTTTTTCTTTCTTTCCCTTTCTTTTCCCCTGGTTTCAGGTCTTTTCTGATTTGTATACAGTATATTTGCTGGGGACATTGTTAACTTGTTAGTATTTTGTTCTCTCATTCATCTATTCTCCTCTGGACAAAATGACAAGATGAAAAAAATCACCTCGGCAAAAAGAACAGGAGTTAGTACTGTCTGCCAGGGACCTACTCAATACGGACATTAGTATGATGTCGAACCTAAAGTTCAGAATCATGATTTTAAAGATCCTAGCTGGGCTTGAAAAAAGCGTGGAAGTTATTAGAGAGACCCTTCCTGGAGAAATAAAAGAACTAAAATCTAACCAAATCGAAATCCAAAAGGCTATTAATGAAGTGCAATCAAAAATGGGGGCACTAACTGCTAGGATACATGAGGCAGAAGAGAGAATCAGCGATATAGAAGACCAAATGATGGAAAATAAAGAAGCTGAGAAAAAGAGAGATAAACAACTACTGGATCACGAGGGCAGAATTCGAGAGATAAGCGATACGATAAGACGAAACAACATTAGAATAATTGGGATCGCAGAAGAAGAAGAAAGAGAGAGAGGGGCAGGTCTATTGGAGCAAATTATAGCAGAGAACTAACCTAATGTGGGGAAGGAAATAGGCATCAAAATCCAGGAGGCACAGAGAACCCCTCTCAAAATCAATAAAAATAGGTCAACACCCCGACATCTAAGAGTAAAACTTATGAGTCTCAGAGACAAAGAGAAATCCTTGAAAGCAGCTCGGGAGAAGACATATGTAACCTATAAAGGTAGAAACATTAGATTGGCAACAGACCTATCCACAGAGACCTGGCAGGCCAGAAAGGACTGGCATGATATCTTCAGAGCACTAAACGAGAAAAATATGCAGCCAAGAATACTATATCCAGCTAGGCTGTCATTGAAAATTGAAGGAGAGAGAAAAAGATTCCAGGACAAACAAAAACTAAAGGGATTTGCAAACACAAAACCAGCCCTCCAAGAAATATTGAAAGGGGTCTTCTAAGCAAAAAGAGAGCCTAAAAGCAGCATAGACCAGAAAGGAATACAGACAATATACAGTAACAGTCACCTTACAGGCAATACAATGGCA
>NW_027397091.1:20211243-20229777 GCF_003265705.2 Callorhinus ursinus
CCTTTTTGAAAAAAAAAAACATTTTTTATTTTTCATTTTTAGAGTCATATTCTATCCCTTCGTAGTAGATACCCTTATTTTTGGCATATATATATAAGTTGTTCTCTCTTGAAAATTTTGAGATACAGTTTCTTCTAACAGATCAAAATACATCCTAAATCACTAGTGTATGTCTTTGTTCTAGTCTCCTGCCTGATCACATTCTCTCCCTTTTTTTCTTTTTTTTTAAACTTCTTCTTTCTTTTCTCAAACAACTTCTTATCAATTCCTGTTATAAAATCTTTTATAATTTTCATCTTTACAGTCATCTTCCATCCCTTCATTTTATCAACCCTTATTTTGTACATATATAAGTCTTTCTTTCTTTAAAATTTTAGGAGGCACTTTCTTCTAACAGACCAAAATACACCCAAAATCTAGTGTGTGTCACTGATCTATGAATTAGCCTAATCATATGTGATCATATTCTGTTTTTTTTTTGTTTTGTTCTGTTTTTGTTTGTTTTTATCTTTTTCTTTTTTTTCTTTTCTCTTTCTTTTTTCTTTCTTTCCCTTTCTTTTCCCCTGGTTTCAGGTCTTTTCTGATTTGTATACAGTATATTTGCTGGGGACATTGTTAACTTGTTAGTATTTTGTTCTCTCATTCATCTATTCTCCTCTGGACAAAATGACAAGATGAAAAAAATCACCTCGGCAAAAAGAACAGGAGGTAGTACTGTCTGCCAGGGACCTACTCAATACGGACATTAGTATGATGTTGAACCTAAAGTTCAGAATCATGATTTTAAAGATCCTAGCTGGGCTTGAAAAAAGCGTGGAAGTTATTAGAGAGACCCTTCCTGGAGAAATAAAAGAACTAAAATCTAACCAAATTGAAATCCAAAAGGCTATTAATGAAGTGCAATCAAAAATGGGGGCACTAACTGCTAGGATACATGAGGCAGAAGAGAGAATCAGCGATATAGAAGACCAAATGATGGAAAATAAAGAAGCTGAGAAAAAGAGAGATAAACAACTACTGGATCACGAGGGCAGAATTCGAGAGATAAGCGATACGATAAGACGAAACAACATTAGAATAATTGGGATCGCAGAAGAAGAAGAAAGAGAGAGAGGGGCAGGTCTATTGGAGCAAATTATAGCAGAGAACTAACCTAATGTGGGGAAGGAAATAGGCATCAAAATCCAGGAGGCACAGAGAACCCCTCTCAAAATCAATAAAAATAGGTCAACACCCCGACATCTAAGAGTAAAACTTATGAGTCTCAGAGACAAAGAGAAATCCTTGAAAGCAGCTCGGGAGAAGACATATGTAACCTATAAAGGTAGAAACATTAGATTGGCAACAGACCTATCCACAGAGACCTGGCAGGCCAGAAAGGACTGGCATGATATCTTCAGAGCACTAAACGAGAAAAATATGCAGCCAAGAATACTATATCCAGCTAGGCTGTCATTGAAAATTGAAGGAGAGAGAAAAAGATTCCAGGACAAACAAAAACTAAAGGGATTTGCAAACACAAAACCAGCCCTCCAAGAAATATTGAAAGGGGTCTTCTAAGCAAAAAGAGAGCCTAAAAGCAGCATAGACCAGAAAGGAATACAGACAATATACAGTAACAGTCACCTTACAGGCAATACAATGGCACTAAATTCATATCTTTCAATAGTTACCCTGAATGTAAATGGGCTAAATTCCCCAATCAAAAGACACAGGCTATCAGATTGGATTAAAAAATAAGACCCATCAATATGCTGTCTGCAAGAGACTCATTTTAGACCCAAAGACACCCCCAGATTGAAAGTGAGGGGGTGGAAAACAATTTACCATGTGAATGAACACCAAAAGAAAGCTGGGGTGGCAATCCTTATAACAGACAAATTAGATTTTAAAACAAAGACTGTAATAAGAGATGAAGAAGGACACTATATCCTACTTAAAGGGTCTATCCAACAAGAAGATCTAACAATTGTAAATATCTATGCCCCTAACATGGGAGCAGCCAATTATATAAGGCAATTAATAACAAAAGCAAAGAAACACATTGACAACAATACAATAATAGTGGGGGACTTTAACACCCCCCCTGACTGAAATGGATAAATCATCTAAGCAAAAGATCAACAAGAAAATAAAGACTTTAAACGACACACTGGACCAAATGGACTTCACAGACATATTCAGAACATTCCATCCCAAAGCAACAGAATATGCATTCTTCTCTAGTGCCCATGGAACATTCTCCAGAATAGATCACATCCTAGGTCACAAATCAGGTCTCAACGGGTACCAAAAGTTGGGATTATTCACTGCCTATTTTCAGACCACAGTGCTTTGAAACTGGAACTCAATCACAAGAGGAAAGTCGGAAAGAACTCAAATACATGGAGGCTAAAGAGCATCCTACTAAGGAATGAATGGGTCAACCAGGAAATTAAAGAAGAATTTAAAAAACTCATGGAAACCAATGAAAATGAATACACAACCGTTCAAAATCTTTGGGATACAGCAAAGGCAGTCCTGAGAGGAAAGTATATAGCAATACAAGCCTTTCTCAAGAAGCAAGAAAGGTCTCAAATACACAACCTAACCCTACACCTAAAGGAGCTAGAGAAAAAACAGCAAATAAAGCCTAAACCCAGCAGGAGAAGAGAAATAATAAAGATCAGAGCAGAAATTAATGAAATAGAAACCAAAAGAGCAGTAGAACAGATCAACGAAACTAGGAGCTGGTTCTTTGAAAGAATTAACAAGATTGATAAACCCCTGGCCAGACTTATCAAAAAGAAAAGAGAAATGACCCAAATCAAGAAAATCATGAATGAAAGAGGAGAGATCACAACCAACACCAAAGACATACAAACAATTAAACATATTATGAGCAACTCTATGCCAGCAAATTAGATAACCTGGAAGAAATGGGTGCATTCCTAGAGATGTATCTACTACCAAAATTGAACCAGGAAGAAATAGGAAACCTAAACAGACCTATAAACACTAAGGAAATTGAAGCAGTCATCAAAAATCTCCCAACAAACAAAAGCCCAGGGCCAGATGGCTTCCCAGAGGAATTCTACCAAACATTTCAAGAAGAATTAATACCTATTCTTCTGAAACTGTTCCAAAAAATAGAAATGGAAGGAAAACTTCCAAACTCGTTTTATGAGGCCACCTTACCTTGATCCTAAAACCAGACAAAGACCCCATCAAAAAGGAGAATTACAAACTAATATCTTTGATGAACATGGATGCAAAAATTCTCACCAAAATACTAGCCAATAGGATCCAACAGTACATTAAAAGAATTATTCACCATGACCAAGTGGGATTTATCCCTGGGCTGCAGTTTGGTTCAACATCTGCAAATCAATCAACGTTATACAATATAGTAACAAAAGAAAGAACAAGAATCAAATGATCCTCTCAATAGATGCAGAAAAAGCATTTGACAAAGTACAGCATCCTTTCTTGATCAAAACTCTTCAGAGTATAGGGATAGAGGGTACATACCTCAATATCATACAAGCCATCTATGAAAAACCTACAGCGAATATCATTCTCAATGGGAAAAAGCTGAGAGCTTTCCCGCTAAGGTCAGGAACGCAGCAGGGTTGTCCACTATCACCACTGCTATTCAACATAGTATTAGAAGTCCTAGCCACAGCAATCAGACAACAAAAAGAAATCAAAGGCCTCCAAATCAGCAAAGAAGTCAAACTCTCACTCTTTGCAGATGATATGATACTTTATGTGGAAAACCCAAAAGACTCCACCCCAAAACTGCTAGAACTCATACAGGAATTCAGTCAAGTGGCAGGATAGATTTTATATCTAAATAGCAAGACCATATTTGATCCCTGCTTGTTGGAGCAGGTCATCCTGGCTGTGTGCACACCTCACAACTACTTTCTCCACTGTACACCTTTCTTTTCTGGCAACTTTTTACTTTAATAGAATATCAAACTTAAAGTTGCAAGAATAGTACAAGGAACTCCTTTTTTTTCTTTACCCAGATTCACAGTTTTACATATTGCTCCATTCACTTAATCAATCTCTCTTTCTCTATCTCTTTTTCCTAAACTGTTTGAGATTAAGTAGGAGAAATTGTCCTTTGATTCACCCGAGTCCAGTGTGTCGTTCACAAGAACATGGACAACGTCTTTATTCCTACGTTGTTATTGTCAAAATCAGAACACTTTACACTGACACAATCCTATTATCTAAAGCACAGTCCATATTCAAATTCCATCAATTTTCCTTATAATGTCCTAAACATACTTCTTTAAATCCTTAATGACTAAAATACTTAAGTTCAGTTGGACAGAATATCATAAGCAATCGAATAACAAGTCAAATCTGTCCACATTTGCCAAGTTACTTAGTCAGTTGAAAGAGCCATGGGAGTTCAGTGATTATTCCAGACAATTAACCTGGAGGTTAAGTTAAAGAGAAATATGGTGAACTGTTTTTGCACTACTAAAACTTTCTGTGCGCCTGAAATGCCCTTCCCGAGGGTCTCCCAGGCAACAGGTAAACTGAAGAGAGACACTGTTCCAGAAAATTCTGCCTGTCCATAGCAACCATGGGGCAAGAATGAGCATAGACAAGGGTACACCATGCCAAGAGCATAGGCCTCATGTGTCACTGCCAATATTTGTTTCAATATAAAAATAACTTTCCAGCACTGTTCTGCCTCTGTCAGGAGAAAGGCAGCAGAGTTGGAGGTGAAGGAGTGGCCAGACTGTGCTTCCGGGACACCTCAGGAGCACTGGAGCGGGTTTCCACTTGGGCCAGGAAACATGTTTTTTCTGGCTTTGCCGCCCACAGCAAATCTTATTATTTCCCTTATGAATATGAAGTCATTATTCAAAATAAAAAAGAGGATGAGTGGGGAGGGCCATATTTGGCCAGGATGGTGCTGATAGCAGGTTACATAACATTTCCCATGACATCTCATCAAATATAGAGAGAAAATCCATGCATAGAATTTATCCCTCAAGGGTAGTGCATACAGAGTGCAGATTGAAATTACAGTGATTCAGTGGGAAAACCTGTCAGGCCCAGGGAGTCCCTGTTGTTCAATGTCTTATCTGTCTGTCTTCTTATAGATTCCCTAGCCAAAATATTCTAATTGAAATCCACACTTAAGGAATTGCTGTTTGTAAGATCCAGAGTATGGATTGCTACAAACAAGTGGACAGTGCAAGGACCCTTTGGTCAACATTTGATAAACTTTGGGACAATGGCATCTTGTGGGCCCAATTTCTTCAGGCATCTTCAGAATCCCACTGGATTGTGATCACGTGTGAGAGACACTGCATCTCCAGGGTCTCACTTATAGTAGGTGCTCAGTAAGTATTTGTTGACTAATTCCAGAAAGGAAAAAAAAAAAAAGAATACATTTGAGCCACGTACTTCTGATATCTCAATCAAAAATTACTAATTTGCCTTAGGAGTTTACAAGAATTGGATTTGGCCATCTGTTAGATTATAAAACTTTAGTTTAATGAGAAATATAATAGGAATGTACTGAGCAGTTGCAAAAGAAAAGGTACACACAATAACTCTTTCTGGGAGATCAAAGAATAAAGTGTTGTGGTTGATAGAGCAAATTGGCCTATTTGCCATACCCAGATTATATACTTTCAACAAGTTTGAGTATATATTTGTCATGGTTCTCCGGAGACAGAGAGATTTATGGTATAGGATTGGCTCATATTGTTATGGAAAGTAGCAAATCTCAAAACCTGCAGGATGAGTCAATAGTTTTGAGACCAAAGAAGAGCCAATGTTTCAATTTCACTCCAGTGGCAGGAAAATGTTACTGTCTTAGTTTGAACACTCTCAGGAAGAAGAATTTCTCTTACTCGGGGAGGGTCAAACTTTTTGTTCTATTCAGGCTTTCCACTGCTTAGATGAGACCCTACATTATGGAGGGCAATCCGCTTTACTCCATCTATGGATTTGAATGTTAATCTCATCCAAAAATACCCTTACAAAAACACTCAGAATCATGTTTGACCAAATATCTGGGCACCCAGTAAACACATAAAATTAACCATCATAGAGTAGAACAAAATATTTTTTGCTTAATCAAAACCAACTGACTATCAAATATTTAATGAGTACCTACATGTGCCCAACACTTGTATACCAGCAGAGTTAAGAGGTCACATAAGACAGTTTTCTTCACCACAGGTTGCTTATAACCTTAGTTGGGAAGGTAATATTTAAATGCCATATTGTGGGTTTCCTGAGTGACATCTGGTTTCCAATTCAGGCTAATGAAGACTTTCCTGGGGCTGAGAGGGCTCTTTCTCCTTTTTTCCATGCAAGTACACTACACCAAATTTTGGTTCTATGCCAAGATTGAACCCACAATATTTTGCAATTTGTATACGAACCCTGATGAATCATTTTTGGGAGATGACTGCCCTGTAACTCCTACTTGGTTGCACAATAGTTACTGTGAGTTTTTCTACCATCCCGTGACTGTGGCATCATAACCAAAGGAGAATCTGAATGTTACATTCCCTTGTGAATCAGAAGAAATTGGTTGTTCACTCCTATATTCAGAAGTGACTTCTTTGGACTGTGGATTTAAGGTGCTATTTTATAGAAATCTGAGAAGCTGGTATGAAATGTAATGATACCTCAATTCTCTTCTATTATAAAAAGCTAATCAGCAATTTTAAATAAAATGGTATATTGTCTTTTGTTCTCTTTTCTGTAAAGATACTGCTCTGCTTTTAAGTTTATGGAGAGTTACTTACGAATAAAGTATGCCTCATTAACCCCCCAAAAAAATCCCATATTATGATCCCATTCGGGGCTAAATCACTCAGAACAATTAAATCAGATCACATACAATAAATAGCTAATCTTGCAAGTCATCAATAATGCATAGAACATTAGTGCTATGAGAAAGCAACATGAACTTGAACATGAACAACATGAACTATCAGAGAAAGTTACTTGTGGGAGGTAGAAATTAAACTGATCTTGCAAAGAAATTCAGAAGTGAAGTGAAGTTCCTTAGGTGAGTTTCTCCAAGAGCCAACTCTAGATTGAGGATCCAAGTGCAAGGTTTTTGGTTTTTTTTTTTTATGTTATGTTAGTCACCATAAGGTACATCATTAGTTTTTGATGTACTGTTCCATGATTCATTGTTTGTGTGTAACACCCAGTGCTCATTACAACACGTGCCCTCCTTAATACCCATCACCTGGCTAACCCATCCCCCCACCTCCCTCCCCTCTGAAACCCACCATTTGCATCTACATGGATGGAACTGGAGGAGATTATGCTAAGTGAAGTAAGTCAAGCAGAGAAAGACAATTATCATATGGTTTCACTTATATGTGGAACATAAGAAATAGCATAGAGGACCATAGGGGAAGGAAGGGAAAACTGAAGGGGGGAATCGGAGAGACTATGGACTCCGAGGATCCAAGTGCAAGTGTATTTGGAAGGTGAGCTGAGGAGTCCAGGTAGGGGAGTAGGAAATTGATTCAAAGAAGGGAAGGAAGCAAATAAAGGGTGTTTCATCAATTAAGATATCATGTGGGCAGCTGGAATGCGATCATCTTGGGAAGCTCTAGGAGGCCATGTAGATAGCATAGACACACTTGCTATTGCCCTGAGACGAGAGAGCTGGGGTATTAACACACCCACTCCCTTCAGCCATTGTTTTTTTAATTCCCTAGCACTTCCAGCCCACCTGTGGGCAGCATTGCTGTGTCAGGAAGCCAGAGAAGACCCTCAGGCAAGGAACTGCTCACACAGGCATCGAGAAGACTGATGTGCCCTGCAGTATTAACAGTGAGGGGATATGGGCAATGCAACAGCAGATTCTGCTACAGTGACATTTACAGCATTTGACCCAATGAAATATTAAATCACAAAGTCCAATTAAATCATAGCATATACAGCAAGCTGCTAAGGATGTTTCAAGTAGAAAAATACAGGAAGGGCACCTGAGTGGCTCAGTTGGTTGAGCATCTGACTCTTGGTTTTGGCTCAGGTCATGATCTTAGGGTTGTGGGATCGAGCCCCGCTTTGGACTCTGCACTAAGTGGGGAGTCTCCTTGAAGATTCTCCCCCTCTGCCCCTTCCCCTACTCATGTGCATGCCCTCTTTCTCTCTCTCCTTCTCAAATGAATAAATAAATCTTTTAAAAAAAAATATATGAAAAGTTCGAGAAGAGAAGAAGCAATACTGACTAAGTTATGAGAGGGTTCACTGGAAAAAGTGGGTTTCAAACTGGCATTTGGAGAAAACCTGAGCTGCCTAACACTGCTCACCAGCTCAGAGAGTCTCATGTATTCTTTATTAACCCGGCCAGGACCCAAGGTCTTCTGCACCAGTTAAAGGAGATTTTCTTTAGCTACAGCACCAGATAAGCCAGCCTTTGCTGAAAAGGGTCAGCACAGACACAGGAGCAGAATGTGGTGTTTCTGAGCTTGTGGGTCAGCACTGCCTCCCCAGCAGCAGAAAACCTGGACAGCCCCCCCAAAAAACAGGAGGTAGCTGTTGGGTCACCACTTCAGGAAGTTATTTCAGAACACTGGGCGGAAGAGGACCATATTCCAAAACCGAGGCTGGGCTGGATCTTTGGGAAGCAGCTAACACATAGCCCAAGGGGATGAGAAATACCTGTATTATCTGCCTCCCTATGTCCTGCACCCCAGAGAGTCCCTGCCCCGCATAAGGAGAAGCAAGCATAGACGAGGATTTAAAAATCTTGTCCACACACTTAGAAGCAAATCAAATCCTGTGAGGTGGGTAGTGTCCATCCATTACCCACTCAACAAAAGTAGAAACTGCAGCTTTGGGAATGTGGGTTTGTGCACAGACACCCAGCTGTCAAGTGATTCCAGAACTCCAGCCCATTGCTGTCTGCCAACAAAACCCCCTTAGGTTACGCCATCCTGCCTTCTTCACACCACACTGAGCTCCACGCCTAGAATGCTGCCTAGAACCAGGGAAGAAAATTTATCCCCTTCATATTTTAGAAATAAATATGTAGGTAAGGTGATCTATGGGATCAGTTCTGCTAGGAGCCAATAACTAACTTGTCTCAGTAATGGTTTCTTTAGGTCCCTGCTCCACTCTCAGGAAGCCAGTTGTCCAAGGTGAGTCAGAAGACAGCACACCAGGAGCCAAGTTCTTGCCTCAGGCTGACTTGGGCGAAAGCCAAAGCTCTGTTTCAATTAATTTTCTTCTAAAGACAAACCTTATTTATCCTGTAAATCAGAGGTATTTATTGTGAGGAAATAGGCTATGTGGGTTAAATCAGGAGCCATTGTGTTGGCACATCAAGCCTTGATTTATACCTGCTTATGTGGTCAGTCTTGGCCAGGAAGCCAGAGAGCCTGGGCCAGCACAGCCCCCTCTCAGAGCTGCTGGAAGGTTGCCAGCTTGTCATTTAAGCCCATGTGAGTCAACTATTCCTTTGCTTGTGGTGTTAAGCATTCTAACTGACACATTTTTCCATCCTTAGACTTCCTTTCATTCTTTTTTTTTCCTATTTTAAGGCATCACCTAGCACCTCCTAGCATCTGGACAGAGGAAAATGCTATCATTCCTTTATCAAACACAACTCCTGACCCTTTTATGCCCCCAATTAAAAAAAAAAAAAAGAAATGAAGAAATGCCCAAACCAGATGCAAATCAAATATTTATACATCAAATCCAATTTTATTAATGCAATTAAAAGATGAAAATGTTCAAATCATATCATGATGCTTTAGCTGAATTTCTGATTCTGTTGGAGAGGGATCCTGACACATAATCCTATCCTCTCATCTATCATCTAGAACGTTTTATTCCACACATTTATTCTTTATAACCCCCTCATCCTTCAAAGGGTTTGTGACAGTTTGCATCACACACACATGTGCATGTGTGCACACACACATGCACACAAACATGCACACACATCAAAATGGTGAAATATACAAAAATAAAAAATAAACCAGGTTACCCTTCCCAGCACCCCTCCCAAAAAATTGTAGATGATCAGAACAATGGAAATGGAAACACAGTTATGTTGGTCATTGAGAATCCTTAATTGCTCTATTAATTGTTAATATGATATTTTAAAACACAAAAGATAGTCTTGATGCCACACCAACAAGTGTTGGAGATGTGGTAGGGAACCATGAATCTTCATACAGGATTGATGGGAGTAGAAATCTGAAGAACAGCTTTGAGGAGTAAACTGGCAAGATTGGCCATGTTGAAAATTGGGCTTGCCCCATAACTCAGCCATTGAAATTCTAGATCATCCAGACATCAATTTCTTAAAATGTGCACACAAGAGAATAAGCACATGGTGTGTGGTTTTTAAAACACTGTTTGCAACAGGTAAAGACTGAAATGACTTAATATCTACCAATATTAAAATGGATAAACTGTGATATATCCATACAGTAAACCACTTTACAGTGGATGAAATCAACATGCTAGATGTAGATTTTCAACAAGGATAAACAAGAAAAAAAAAGTGGTGCTAACGGGAAGGATGATGGGGAGTTAGTGCTTCATGGGGACAGAGTTTTGGTTGGGGAAGATAAAAAGCTCTGGAGATGGTTGCCCAACAAGATGAATGTAGTTAATGCCAATGAACTGTACACTGAAAAATGGCTAAAATGGCTATGTTTATGTTTTATATATTTTACTGCAATGAAAAAAAACACAAAAGGTCACTGTTAAATAATTTGATGTACTTTTCTGTATATTTGAAATACTTCATAATGTAAGTACATATAGACAGAAAGACAGAAAGAAATGAGCATTAAAATAACACTGCTGACCACACACAACCCTACAAATATCCTTTGGGTAAACAAACATCTTCCAAAGTACAGATTATTGCATTTTGCAGCATTCATGCACTCATGCAGATAAGCTCTCTACCACTGGTTCTTTCTACCAACCGGGAAAGGACCCACTGGTATAGAAAGTGGATAGCAGAAGTTGGGCTTATAAGGCATTATCTCAGAGGACAGGTGGCATGGAATAGGTGGTCAACCAGGTGTTCAAGGGCCCATGGAGAAGGAGAGGGGATAAGCCCACCCAACCCCTCTCCCTTCATACCTGGCCAGTCCTGGGGGTTGTCCTCATCACAGCTGGGAGACAATTGACATGTGTTCCTTCACAGCCCAGGCTCATGTAACTCAGGGCCATCAGACACACAATTGTTTCACTGACTACCAAAGGACCCATCTGATTTTTCTTGACTCTGGGGCTTTCATGAGGAAAATCTCTAAAAATGGAGCCATGATGAATTTAAGATGCGCATGGCCATTCCACTTGTAAGAAAAATCTCCCTGACTTAAGCTTTGCCCAAACCATTCCTTGGAACCTCCAGGTAAATGAGCACAGTGGGGTGCAGAAGGCAGAGAGAAGACATCACTGCCATCAGGCCATGAGATCTAAAATCTCCAGGCTGAGAGCTGCTGACATCACTCCAGGCACCTGGTCTCATACATTCCCCATAAACTTCATTTCAGCACTGTCCACCTGAACTTCAAGATGTGCTTTCACACCTGGCTATAGAAAGGAAGCATCTGAGTGATTACTCACAGAAGCAGAAGTTCCCTCCTAGGGAAACAGGCAAAGGAGGCTGTCCTGCACCCTTCCTGACCCTCAGGGTTGACCTGATATCCTTGCTGGGCAGTTTATAGTTTAAACCAGGGTTGGCAAACTTCTTCTGTAAAGAGAAGATATTAAATATGTCAGGCTTTACAAGCCGTTCGGTCTCTGTTGCAATTAGTGAACCCTGCTATTGTGGCTTGAAAGTAAACTTAGGCAAAATATAAGCAAATGGATGTCGCTGTGTTCCAATAAAACTTTAGTTATGGAACACTGAACTTTGAATCTCCTATAATATTTACATTGCCTATAATATTAATCATTTGATTTTTTCCCAACCATGTAAAAATGTAAAAAAAAAAAAAAAACACAGGTTATGCAAAAACAGGTGGCTGGCCAGATTTGTTCCAAGAGTCATAGCTTACCACCCGCTAGTCTAAACACCCAGTTTGTTCATCAAAACTGAAACCACAATATGCCATCACAAAGGCCATGAGCATGTGGGAGCAGCTCTGTAAGGAAGGAAGAGGAAAGCATAAGGGAAAAAATGTAGACTTTCTTGTTAGAAACTGTTTACCCCTCCAGGTCAAGCTAACTTGTTCTCTCTCCCAAGCTGAGCAACTGAAGCTGAAACTCCCAGGATCCATGAGACAGCTTATCTTATGCCATTGTTCTGAGGAACATACTGGGACACAGACACGATCAAGAACTTACCCAGGACCACACAGATGGATGGGTAGACCCAGCGTTGGGCATGGGAGTTCTGCTTTCACCCTCTTCCATCCCCACTTCCATGGGAACAATCTGCAGGACTCTTGCTTATGGACGTGTTGATGCCATCCTACCTCCACCCAGCATCTCAGAAGGGCCGTCCTATCTTCTTTCCAATGTATCTCTCCACCTCTCCTCCATGTCCATCGGCTTCTCTTTTCTATCTCTAATGCACTCAGTAGAACGCTTCGAGGTCTATGCCCCCACTGGTACACAAGCAGAAGCTGCTGCTGTGGTCCACTGTCCCTAAGTGGCCACGTGTCTCTCTCACACACACACACACACACACACACACTCATGCCTGCTTCCCTTCCTTCTCATCCCCTCTGGCTGGGATTGCACTCCATCACATGTCTGTGTCTGTGTGTGTATTGTGTGTCTGTGTGTATCGTGTGTGTATCTGTGTATGTATATTTGTCTCTGTATCTGTGTGTACCTGTGTGTGTGTGTGTCTGTCTGTGTGTACCGATGTGTGTATCTGCATGTGTATTTGTGTGTGTATGTGTTTGTGTGTGGGTGTATCTGTGTGTGTATCTGCGCATTTCTCTCTGTGCTTGTGTCTATAAATGTATCTTTTTGCATATCTGTGTGTATCTGTGTGTGTCTCTGTATTTCTGTATGTCTGTGTATGTATCTACGTGTGTATCTGTGTATGTCTGTGTGTGTATCCGTGTGTGTGTCTGTGAGTGTATCTGTGTGTGTCGGTGTGTGTGTCTGTGTGTGTATCTCTGTGTGTATCTGTGTGTGTACATGCACTGGCTCTGGGCATCTCTTCTTAGGACTGAGCTCTGGTCGCCCACACAAGCACCTGCAGGATAGCCCTTGCCTCCCCATTCATATACCTGTGCTTCCTGGCAGCACCTCCAGGATAAAGCACTCACTCTAACCCAAACACCCACTCAGAGGACAGACCCTGTGCCTGCCTGGCTCACACCTGTCCCTTGGTGTCTAGCTCAGGGACCAGCACTGAGATGGCCCCATGGAGGGAGGGCAGCAACTGAGCTGTCTGAACATTGGAAGTCTCAGGTCCACCCCACAGGACACTGCCTCTGACCCGGGATCTGATTCTGTGATCCATCTCTCCCAGGCTGCAGGTGGCTGGGTGTGCCTCAACAACACTTAACATAAGCAGTCATGTGTTTCGGAACCCATACACTCTCATAATTTTGTCACGGCATTTTCCCCAATTTGCTCTAATTTTTATGAAAAGGTTTTCCCTCTCTAGTTTTTATTTCAAAGGTTTTATTTTCTTAGCTGCTGAAACCACTGCTCTTTTCACTGAGGGTCTGCACTTCTCCAGGTGCAGAATGATGCCTGGTGACTCACTGAATAGGAGTATCACACACCGGGTCAGAATCCTAGAACATAGATCTGGTTTTTAGTAAATCTCCTTGATGCTGGAAACCAAAGCAGATGTCTTGCCACCAGTATTTCTGACCCAGCCTGTCTGCATGAAGCCCCTGGAGGACTCAGGGGTCTCAAGCTGCTTTCAGAAGTCACAGCACTTCTTATAATTAGTTTAAGACCCCAAAACAATATGTCCCTTTATTATTGCTTTAGTGGTGGTTTCTGATCTCTGGGAAAGCTGGAGTCTGAGAGGCCTGCGCTTCATCCAGCCTCAGTCAGTTAAGCAAGAACAAGGGTTCCTCAGTTTCCCACCTCTCAGGGAGGATGAGTGTGACACCTGTTTGGGGAGATGGGGATGCTCACTGAGGGCATATATCTCCCAGAAGTGGAGGATGTTTGGAATCACAGCTGGGTCCAGGGGCCTCACTCTAGACTGGGGGCCCGAGTTCCCTTTGGGCAGCTAAATTTCCTCCTAAACCTTCAGCCAGACTTTCAGCAACTGACATATTCATCCTGGGAAACATTTCCTTCTCGCCACAATTTGTGAATCACCCAGTGACTTTTACACATGTTTGTCAGGTTCTCCTTTGTTTGGTCACTGTCTGAGAGGCTTCCGCACACAGCGCCTCTGAGCCTCCTGCAGCAAATCCAGGAGGAGACACAAATGCTTGAGTGAGCAGCTGATGATGGTCCTCGCTCTCGCCCGCCCACAGGGAGCTGCTGTGGTGGAGGTGGCCAGTCGTCGTGACACCCAGTGCAGAGCCGCATTTGCCTGGGTCCTTGCTCATTGAACCTCAGGAGTGTCTACCCTGGAGTAACACGTGCTGGCTTTGCGGTAGGTTAAGACCCCACTGAGCCACGTGGGAAGTATCAAACAAATGGAGCTGGGGGTTCATGTGACACTCAGGCACATGGTCCCCACCAACACCCCATGGTGAAGAAATGAGAGGGATGTTCTGACCTCAGAAGAACCAGAGCATCTCCAGGTAGGGATGCTGGGTCTGGATACCCCACAGGCCTCTAGAACGCCATGAGCACCCCTCTCACGTGCCTGGCCCCTCCCTGCCCTTCCCAGTGGACCAACCCTGAGCTCTGCCCACAGCCCTGTCACGGCCAAGGCTCACGATGTTCTGAAATCCACCCGGAGTTCTCGCAGTCCCTGGATGACGATGTCCTTTAAAAATATACACTACCAGGGGCACCTGGGTGGCTCAGTTAGTTAAGCATCTGCCTTCGGCTCAGGTCATGATCTCAGGGTCCTGGGATCGAGCCCCATGTCAGGCTCCCCATTTAGCAAGAGTCTGCTTGTCCCTCTCCCACTGCCCCTCACCCTTTCTCGTGCTCTCTTGCTCAACTCTCTCTTGCTCTGCTCTTTCTCTCTCAAATAAATGAATAAAATCTTTAAATATATGTATATGCTAGCAAAATAATTTGCTTTTGTAAAAAAAAATTAGAAAATAAGGAGAAACAAAACCAAAGAAAGTTTACAATTGACACCACTAATGTTTTAATGGTTTTCTTTCCTGTCTTTCTTTCTAGCATGTATATGTATTACATGTGTACACATACATAGTAATTCTTTTACACATACATAAATTCATTCTGCCATCTACTTTTCTCACCTAGCAATTCATTTTTTAAAATCAGTTCCTGAACGCATCATGAAAGATTCCAGCAGTATGAAAATAAAGTCCCCTCCCCTTCAGCTCACACCACACACCCATTCATCCCGCATATGATTTCATGCTCTAGTAAACACTGCTGCCATGAGCATCTCCCTAAGGCCCCAGGCATGCACTTGTCTCTCTAGATTGGACACAGAAAAGAAGAATTGTTCAATCGAAGCATGTATATATCCTTTATTTTAATGAATATACCAAATTGTTCTCAAAATAGCTGTACTGATTTGTTCTCCCCAACACCTGGAACAACTGTTTTCCCACATCTGCTAACATTTGAAATCATCACACATTTTAATATTTGCCAGCCTAGCTGGTGAAAAGTATTATCTCATGATTTTTTTAGTTTGGATTTCCCTGAATAGTGGTGATGTTTACGTTGGCTGGTACATTTCCTCTACTGTGAAAAACCTGGTCATATCCTGGCCCTGTATTGTTAGTCTTTAAAATGATTTGGGAATCTCTTTCTATAGTCTGGTATTAAATTTTTATATGATATATGTATATATGAGATTTTTCTCCCAGGTTTTTACATGTCTTATAGCTTTGCTTGTAATGCCTTTTACCACAGAGATTTTTAAAATTATTTTTAAAAAACTTTCCATAATAACTTCTGTGGATTGGGCCTTATTTACATCAATACTATATGCATAACTACTACAGTTTGGTTTTTATATTAACTTCCTTCTCAAAAATAAATTCCAGAAACACGAGTGATAGAAAGAGGAACCTCACTTTTTTTCCAAATGTGTATCTAAGTATCTTAATGAATCCAAGTCTCATTACTGGATATACTAAAGCTCCCCTCATATTTCAAAAGCCACTTTCACCACATGCTGTTACTACTTGCCTCACTTATGCACATGGTGAAATCACATTGTTTACTTTGTTTCTTCCAGAGTCATTTCCATTTGCTGAGTCCAATGCCTGTCTTTCATGGTGTGTGATCTTCCTATCTGTGGACCTGAGAATCCCTTTCCTCTGCCGGTGTCATTTACCTTAGCCTAGAGCAAGGGTTGTCCCAGAGGTGCTTGTGTGATTGAGATGGGCTGCCCCCATCCCACTCCTCCCTGCTGGGTGTAGGACTTTCTGGTGTTCTGCCTGGACTATCCAGCCCCACTGATATGATCCTGTTGAGAAAGGAGTTTTCAGATTCAGCTTCCCAAAGAAACCACCTTGAAGAATGTTAGGTGCCTCCACTGGCGTCTCATGTCTCTGGACTCAGAACTTCTGATGGCTCTTACCTCTGAGGCTTTGCTCTTCAGTGAGGGTGGGGGCTGTCAGTCCCTCTGCTTCTGCTTCTTCATGAATCTGATTTTTCCTGCTTTCTCTCTCTCAAGAATCCCTCGGAGCTGCTGACCAGGTTTCCCACATGAGGGTTCATTATCTGCCATCTCACTGGATTTTGGATGCCCAAACTTCTACCATGCTTCTAGATACTACAGCTCTACACCACCATTTACCTGGCTGCAGAGAATCCCACATGTGCATCTTCTTATGCGTGATAATCCAGTGTTGCACATGCATCACTTCTGATTCCTAATTTTATAATTAATCATGATGAACATCACTATACACATATCCGGGATCACTTATTATTTCTTAAGATAAACTGTGGAAGGAGAGCTGGTCCAAGATGGTGGAGGAGTAGGAGACCTTAGTTTCTTCTGGTCCCAGAAATTCAGCTAGATAGCTATCAAATCATTCTGAACACCAGCGAGCTCAACTGGAGATCTAAGAAAAGAATAGCTTCAACTCTACAAATAGAAAAGTGACCACTTTCTGCAAGGTAGGAGGCGCAGAGAAGTGAATCTGATGTGATATATGGGAAGATAAACCGCGGGGGGAGGGAATCTCCAGAAGCTGGCCCAGGAATTCGATTTACTAGCACAGCACAAAATCAAAATGTTTAGAAGTTTGCTCTAATGAGGGACAACCCTACCTGAAAGGCGCTCAGGTGGCAAAGTGGGGTGGAATCCTAAGTGGGACAGTGTGGTCCCAGGATCCTTGGGGTCACAGGAAGACCAGGGGTGCCTGAGTACGGCAGAGCTCCCAGGTATCAGAGTGAAGAAGCCAGCTGCAATCAGTGAGCCCAGGAGTGAGCTCTTAGCTTGGGGTTGCCATATACCATGAACTGTGGCACAGCCATGCAACTGTTCTCCTGAGCAGGGGCCCAACAAACAGCAGAACCAACGACACCCCCCCCCCTGGAGGAGCAGTGTGGGGGCACACCACAGGAGTCTACAGGGTTTGGAGACTCGAAACGGGATCCCGTGCCCAAGATAGAAGATCTCAGTCACAGCCTGGCAGAGCACGGAGTGCTGATGGAGACCAGGGAGACAGGAGTGATTGACTGCTTTTCTCTGAAGGCGCACTGAGGAGTGGGGTCCCAAGCTCTCAGCTCTGGAGCTGTAGTTTGGGAGGCCGCCATTTTCATTCTTATCCTCTAAAGGGGAGCAGAAAGCCTTCAGGGAACAAAAGCCAGAGAGAGCAAATCATAGCAAATTACTTAGCCTGGGCCCCTGGCAAGGGCAGTGCAATTCCACCTGGGGCAAAGACACTTGAGAATCAATGCAAAAGACCCCTTCCCCAGAAGATCAGCAAGAACATCCAGCTAAGACCAAGTTTACTGATCACTGAGAACTTTTGCATTGAGAACTGCAAAACTGCACTAGGGGAATATAACATATACAATTCATGTTTTTTTCTCCACAATTCTTTAGTCTTTCAATTTTATTTTTTTTCTCTTTCCTTTTCCAATTTCTTGTTTCATCAACTCTTTTTTAAAATCCTTTTTAATTTTCATTCTTACACTTACATTCTATCCTTTCATTATATTTAATTTTATTTGTGTGTGTGTGTGTGTGTGTGTGTGTGTGTGTGTTTCTTTCTTTACAATTTTGGGATGCAGTTTCTTCTTTTTTTTATTCTTATGTTATGTTAATCACCATACATTACATCATTAGTTTTTGATGTAGTGTTCCATGATTCATTGTTTGTGTATAACACCCAGTGCTCCATGCAGAACGTGCCCTCTTTAATACCCATCACCAGGCTAACCCATCCTCCCACCCCCCTCCCCTCTAGAAGCCTCAGTTTGTTTTTCAGAGTCCATCATATCTCATGGTTCCTCTCCCCC
>NW_027397091.1:20229877-20234913 GCF_003265705.2 Callorhinus ursinus
TTTTTTTTTTTAACATATAATGTATTATTTGTTTCAGAGGTACAGATCTGTGATTCAACAGTCTTGCACAATTCACAACGCTCACCATAGCACATACCCTCCCCAATGTCTATCACCCAGCCACTCCATCCCTCCCACCCCACACCACTCCAGCAACCCTCAGTTTGTTTCCTGAGATTAAGAATTCCTCATATCAGTGAGGTCATATGACACATGTCTTTCTCTGATTGACTTATTTCACTCAACATAAAACTCTCCAATTCCAACCATGTCATTGCAAATGGCAAGATTTCATTCCTTTTGATGACTGCATAATATTCCATTGTATATATATACCACTTCTTCTTTATCCATTTGTCGGGATGCAGTTTCTTCTAAACAGACCAAAATACACCCAGAATCTAGTGTGCGGCTCTATTCTCTTCTCCTGTCTGATCATATTGTCTTTCTTTTTCTTCTCCTTCTCCTTCTCCTTCTTCTTCTTCTTCTTTTCCTTTCTTCTTCTTCTTCTTCTTTTTTGTTTTGTTTTGTTAAAGTCTTTTTAATTTTCATCTTTATAGTTGCATTCTATCCTTTCAATGTATTTAATTTTATTTTTGTAAATATAAAAGTTTTTCTTTCTTTACAATTTTGAGATGTAGTTTCTTCTAACAAACCAACCAAAATACAGAAAATATAGGGTATTGTCCTCTTCTGTCCACCTGTCTGTTTATATTCCTTCTTTTCTTTTCTTTTTTCTTTTTTTGTCTTTTAATTTTCATTTTTACAATTACATTCTATCTGTTCATTGTATTTAATTTTATTTTTGTACATATATAAGTTTTTCTTTCTTTATAATTTGGAGATCTAGTTTTCTTTTTTTTAAGATTTTATTTATTTATTTGACAGAGAGAGAGATAGCGAGAGCAAGAACACAAGAAGAGGGAGTGGGAGAGGGAGTGGGGCTCGATCCCAGGACCCTGGGATCATGACTTGAGTCGAAGGCAGATACTTAATGACTGAGCCACCCAGGCACCCCGGGATTTGGTTTTCTAACAAATTGACCAAAATACACACAGGATCCAGGGTATTGCTCTATTCTGTTCACCTGTCTGATTATACTCTCTTTCTTTTTTATTTTTTTTTTTCAGTTTTAGGACTCTTCTGATTTGTTTACTGTATATATCTCTGGTGTTGTTGCCATTTTAGTATTTTGTTCTCTCGTTCATCTATTTTTCTCTGGACAGAATGACAAGATGGAAAAACTCACCTCAAAAAAGAGAACAAGAGGCAGTACTGACTGCCAGGGACCTAATCAGTATGGACATAAATAAGATGTGGGAACTAGAATTCAAAATAATGATTATAAAGATACTAGTTGGGCTTGTAAAACCATAGAAGACACTAGAGAATCCCCTTCTGGAGAAACAAAAGGACTAAAATCAAAGTTGAAATGAAAAAGGCTAGTAAGAGATGCAAGAAAAAAATGGAGGCTCTAACTGCTAGGATAAATGAGGCAGAAGAGAGAATTAGTGATACAGAAGACAAAATGATGGAGAATAAAAAAACTGAGAAAACGCAAGATAAACAACTACTGGACAACGAGGGGAGAATTCAAGAAATATGTGATACCATAAAGTGAAACAATATTAGAATAATTGGGATCCCAGAAGAAGAGGAAAGACAGAGAGGGGCAGAAGATATATTGGAGCAATTATAGCAGAGAACTTTCTTAATATGGGAAAGTAAAGAGGCAACCAAGTCCAGGCAGCACAGAGAACCTCCCTCAAAATCAATAAAAATAGGTCAACACCCCAACATATAATAGTGAAACTTGTAAACCTCAGAGACAAAGAGAAAATCCTGAAAGCAGCTCTGGAGAAGAGGTCTGTAATCTACAAGGGTAAAAACATTAGATTGGCAGCAGACCTATCCACAGAGATCTGGCAGGCCAGAAAAGACTGGCATGATATATTCAGGGTGCTAAATGAGAAAAATATGCAGCCAAGAATACTTTATCCAGCTAGGATGTCATTCAAAATAGGAGAGATAAAAAGCTTCCAGAACAAACAGAAACTAAAAGAATATGTGATCACCAAACCAACCCTACAAGAAATATTAAAAAGGATCCTTTAAGCAAAGAAAGAGCCCAAAAGTAACAAAGACCAGAAAGGAATAGAGAAAATATACAGAAACAGTGACTTTACAGATGATACAATGACACTAAATTCATATCTTTCAATAGTTACTCTGAATGTAAACGGGCTAAATGCCCCAATCAAAAGATACAGGGTATCAGGTTGGATAAAAAAGCAAGACCCATCAATATGCTGTCTGCAAGAGACTCATTTTACACCCAAAGACACCTCCAGATTTAAAGTGAGGGGGTGGAAAACCATTTACTATGCTAATGGACATCAAAAGAAAGCTGGGGTGGTAATCCTTATATCAGACAAATTAGATTTTAAACCAAAGACTGTAATAAGAGATGAGGAAGGACACTATATCCTACTTAAAGGGTCTATCCAACAAGAAGATCTAACAACTGTAAATATTTATGCCCCTAACATGGGAGCAGCCAGTTATATAAACCAATTAATAACAAAATTAGAGAAACATATCAGTAATAATACATCAATAGTAAGTGACTTTAACACCCCATGCACTGCAATGGATAGATCATCTAAGCAAAAGATCAACAAAGAAACAAGGGCTTTGGATGAAACACTTGACCAGATGGACTTCACAGATATATTCAGAATATTCCATCCCAAAGGAATAGAATAACATTCTTCTTGAGTGCACATGGAATATTCTACAGAAAAGATCACATACTGGGTCACAAATCAGGTCTCAACCAGTACCAAAAGATTGGGATCGTTCCCTGCATATTTTCAGACCACAATGCTTTGAAACTAGAACTCAATCACAAGAGGAAATTTGGAAAGAACTCAAATACATGGAGGCTAAAGAGCATCCTACTAAAGAATGAATGGGTCAACCAGGAAATTAAAGAAGGATTTAAAAAAAATTCATGGAAACAAATGAAAATGAAAACACAACTGTTCAAAATCTTTGGGATGTAGCAAAGGCGGTCTTAAGAGGGAAGTATATAGCAGTACAAGCCTTTCTCAAGAAACAAGAAAGTTCTCAAATACACAACCTAACCCTACACCTAAAGGAGTTGGAGGAAGAATAGCAAATAAAGCCTAAACCCAGCAGGAGAAGAGAAGTAATAAAGATTGGAGCAGAAATCAATGAAATAGAAACCAAAAGAACAGTAGAACAGATCAAGAAACTAGGAGCTGGTTCTTTGAAAAAATTAACCCCTGGCCAGACTTATCAAAAAGAGAAGAGAAAGGACCCAAATAAATAAAATCATGAATGAAGGAGGAGAGATCACAACCAACACCACAAAAATACAAACAATTATAGGAACATATTATGAGCAATTATATGCCAACAAATTAGGCAATCTGGAAGAAATGGATGCAAACTGAAACAGGAAGAAATAGGAAACTTAAACAGACCCATAACCGCAAGGAAATTAAAGCAGTTATCAAAAATCTCCCAACAAACAAGAGCACAGGGCCGGATGGCTTCCCAGGGGAATTCTACCAAACATTTAAAGAAGAATTAATACCTATTCTTTCAAAATAATAAAACTGGAAGGGAAACTTCCAAATTCTTTCTGTGAGGCCAGCATTACCTTGATTCCCAAAACCAAACAAAGACCCACCAAAAAGAATTACAGATCAATATCTCTGATGAACATGGATGCAAAAATTCTCACCAAAATACTATCCAATAGGATCCAACAGTATATTAAAAGGATTATTCACCACGACCAAATGGGATTTATTTCTGGGCTGCAAGGATGGTTTAACATCCACAAATCAATCAATGTGATACACTATATAAATAAAACAAAGGACAAGAACCATATGATCTTCCCAATAGAGGCAGAAAAAAACATTTGATAAAGTACAACATCCTTTCTTGATTAAAACCCTTCACAGTGTAGGTGTAGAAGGAACATACCCAATATCATAAAAGCCATATACGAAAAGCCCACAGCAAATATCATTCTCAATGGGGAAGAACTGAGAGCTTTTCCCCTAAGGTCAGGAACATGACAGGGATGTCCACATCACCACTGCTGTTCAACGTAATAGAAGTCTTAGCCTCAGCAATCAGACAACAAAAAGAAAAAGCATCGAATCAGCAAAGAAGTCAAACTCTCATTCTTTGCAGATGACACGATAGTGTATGTGGAAAACGCAAAAGATTCCACTACAAAATTGCTAGAACTCACACAGGAATTCAGCAAAGTGGCAGCATATAAAATCAATTCACAGATATCAGTTGCATTTCTATACACAAACAATGAGACAGAAGAAAGAGAAATTAAGACGTCAGTTCCATTTACAATGGCATCAAAAACCATAAGATACCTAGGAATAAACCTAACCAAAGAGTCAAAGGATCTGTACTCAGAAAACCATAGAACACTCATGAAAAAAATTGAGGAAGACACAAAGAAATGGAAAAACATTTCATGTTCATGGATTGGAAGAACAAATATTGTTAAAATATCTATGCTACCTAGAGCAATTTACACGTTCAATGCAATCCCTATCCAAATACCTTCAACTTGGGATTCCTGGGTGGCTCAGCCAGTTAAATGGCTGCCTTCAGCTCAGGTCATGATCTTGGAGTCCTAGGATCCCTCCCACATTGGACTCCTTGCTCAGCAGGGGAGCCTGCTTCTCCTCTGCCTGCCACTCCCCCTACTTGTGCTCACTCTCTCTCTCTTTCTCTGATTTAAAAATAAGTAAATAAATAAAAGGGAACATACCACATTCTTCTCAAGTGCACATGGGACATTCTCCAGAGCAGATCACATACCTCAACTCTATGGCCAACTAATTTTGACAAAGCAGAAAGAATATCCAATGGAAAAAATATCATCTTGGGGCACCTGGGTGGCTCAGTTGTTAAGTAGCTGCCTTCGGCTCAGGTCATGATCTCAGGGTGCTGGAATTGAACCCTGCATC
>NW_027397091.1:20235013-20243734 GCF_003265705.2 Callorhinus ursinus
AAGGAAAGAAAGATACCGTCTCTTCACCAATTGGCGTTGGGAAAATCGGAACCTCTTCGACTTCAGCCGCAGCAGCTTCTTCCTAGAAACATCGCCAAAGGCAAGGGAAGCAAGGGCAAAAATGAACTCTTGGGACTTCATCAAGATAAAAAGCTTTTGCACAGCAAAGGAAACAGTTGAAAAACTCAAAAAACAACTGACAGAATGGGAGAAGATATTTGCAAATGACATATCAGATAAAGGGCTAGTATCCAAAATCTATAAAGAACTTACGAAACTCAACACCCAAAGAATAAATAACTGAATCAAGAAATGGGAAGAAGACATGAGCAGACATTTCTCCAAAGTAGACATACAAATGGCCAACAGACACATGAAAAAATGCTCAACATCACTTGGCATCAGGGAAATACAAATCAAAACCACACTGAAATACCACCTTACACCAGTTAAAATGGCTAAAATTGACAAGTCAGGAAACGACAGATGTTGGTGAGGATGTGGAAAAAGGGGAACCCTCCTACACTGTTGGTGGGAAAGCAAGCTGGTGCAGCCACTCTGTAAACAGTATGGAGTTTCCTCAAAAAGTTGAATATAGAGCTATCCTATGGCCCAGCAATTGCACTACTGGGTATTTACCGCAAAGATACAAATTTAGTGATCCAAAGGGGCACCTGCACCCCAATGTTTATAGCAGCAATGTCCACAATAACCAAACTATAGAAAGAGCCCAGATGTCCATTGACAGATGAATGGATAAAAAAGATGTGGTGTATATATATGTATATGTATGTGTTTATATATATGTATACATATATATATATATAATGAAATACTACTCAGCCATCAAAAAGAATGAAATTTTGCCATTTGCAATGACATAGATGGAACTAGCATAACATTTCTGTTATGCTAACAGAAATAAATAAATCAGAGAAAAACAAGTATCATATGATCTCACTGATATGTGGAATTTAAGAAACAAAACAGAGGATCATAGGGGAAGAGAGGGAAAAAATAAAACAAGTTGAAATCAGAGAGAGAGAGAAACCATAAGAGACTCTTAATCATAGGAAACAAACTGAGGGTTGCTGGAGGGAAGAGGGGTGGGGGGATCAGGTAACTGGGTGATGGGCATTAAGGAGGGTACATGATGTAATGAGCACTGGGTATTACGTAAGACTGATGAATCACTGCCCTCTACCTCTGAAACCAATAATGCATTATATGTTAATTGAATTTAAATAAAAATTAATTAATTAATGTAAAAAAAGAAAAAGAAAAAAAGAAAGAACTGGTAGTTCTATGAATACCAACATGAAATGTGCACCACAGAGCAGGTGAAAGTAAACAAATCATAGGTGGTATATATGGGGTGCCTGGGTGGCTCAGTTGGTTAAGCAACTGCCTTCGGCTCAGGTCATGATCCTGGAGTCCTGGGATCGAGTCCCGCATCGGGCTCCCTGCTCAGCAGGGAGTCTGCTTCTCCCTCTGACCCTCTTCCCTCTCGTGCTATCTCTCATTCTCTCTCTCTCTCAAATAAATAAATAAAACCTTTAAAAAAAATAGGTGGTATATATGAATAATTCATCTTTTCTTAAAAAGAAAAGCAAACGAAAAGGATGCATATGTACATGTATATATATGTGTGTGTCTGTATGTGCACAGAAAAGGAGATTGGGAACAACTATTAATATGGTTGCCTCTAAAGACAGGAAAAAAAAAAGATAAATTGTGAAAGGAGATTTACTGGGTTGAACCATAGATATTATCAACCCAGCATCCACATTAGTCACATCTGTTTACATTCCCACTGTCTGAAGAGAGATCTCGTTTCTCACATCTTTACCACCCAATTAGGACAACCTTTATGCTTGATTTTTTCTGCCTAATGAATTTGACTTTGGAAACTAATTAAGGATGCCTGGGCTCTTAGCCTGAATTTGTCCCGTGACCTTGCAATTGGACTTTGTCTGATAAACTTACTAAGACAGGGTTCTGTCATAAAATGGGCTCTGAATAGATTATTAGGGCTAAACATCCATTGCTGAGCCCTTGGTTCTGGCCTCTGCCAAATTTCCACATTGGCCTGAGACCCTGGTCCTAGCCCTGTCAGACTTCCAGCCTTGGGAGTCCAGGAAGGGCCAGTCTGTCATGGATTTGTGCCCATGGTGACTCATGCCTTCGTGATCATCGACTTAACCCTATTTTCTCATGAAAGTCCCGAAGCCCCAAACTATAGACATGCCTCATTTTATTACACTTCATTTTATTGTGCTTCTCAGATACTGTGATTTTTACAAATTGAAGGTCTGTGACAACGCTCCATCAAGCAAGTCTATAGTCACCATGTTTCCAACATTATTTGTTCACTCCATGTCTCTGTGTCACATTTTGGTAATTCTCACACTATTTCAACCTTTTCCATTATTACTATATTTGTTATGATGATCTGTGATTAGTGATCTTTGATGTTACTATTGTAATTGTTTTGGAGTGCCACAACTTGATCAAGAAATGTTGTCTGTGTTTTGACTTCTCCACTGACTGGCCATTCCTCCCAACTCTCTCCCTCTCCTCGGGCCTCCCTGTTCTCTGAAACACAACAATATTCAAATTAAGCCAATTAATAGCCTTGCAATGGCCTATAAGTGTTCAAGTGAAGGGAAGAGTTGCACGCCTCTTAATTTAAATCAGGAGCTAGAAATGATTAAACTTACTGAGGAAGGCGTGTTGAAAGTTGACACAGGCTGAAACCTAGGCCTCTTGCACAAAACAGTTAGCCAACTTGTGAATGCAAAGGAAAAGTTCTTAAAGGAAATTAAAAGTGCTATTCCAGTGAATACACAAAAGATAAGAAAGCAAAACAGCCTTATTGCTGATATGGAGAAAGTTTTAGTGGTCTGGATAGAAGGTCAAACCAGCCACAACACTCCCTTGAGCCACAGCCTAATTCAGAGCAAGGCCCAAAGTCTCTTCAATTCCATGCAGGCTGAGAGAGGTGAGGAAGCTGCAGAAGAAATGTGTGAAGCTCGCAGAGGTTGTTCATGAGGTTTAAGGAAAGAAGCCAGCTCCAGAACAGAACAGTGCAAGGAGAGACCACAGGGGCTGATGAAGAAGCTGTAGCAAGTTATCCAGATGATGAAAGTGGTTATACTCAACAACAGATTTCTAATGTAGATGGAAAAAGCCTTCTATTGGAAGAAAATGCCATCTAGGAATTTCATAGTTAGGAGAAGTCAATGCCTGGCTCTAAATCTTCAAAGGACAGGCTGACTCTCTTGTTAGAGGCTCATGCAGCTGGTAGCTCAAGGCAATGCTCATTTACCATTCCAAAAATCCTAGAGCCCTTAACAATTATTACTCTGCCTGGGCTCTATCATTGGAACAACAAAGCCTGGATGACAACATATCTGTTTACAACATGGTTTACTGAGTATTTTAAGCCTAATGTTGAGACTACTGCTCAGAAAAAAAGGTTCCTCTCAAAATATTACTCTCATGACAATGCCTCTATGTTCACCCAAGAGCTCTGACGGAGATGTACACTGAGATTAATGTTGTTTTCATGTCTGCTGATACAACATCCATTCTGCAGCCCATGGATTAAGGAGTTATTTTGACTTTTAAGACTTATTTAATAAATACACTTTTTAAGGCTATAGCTATGATAGACAGTAACAGCTATTGGCAAAGTTAATTAGAATCCTTCTAGAAAGCAATCACCATGGTAGATGCCAGTAAGAACATTCATGATTCATGGGAAGAGGTCAAAATATCAATATTGGACAGGAGTTGGAAGAAGGTGATTCCAGCCCTCATGGATGACTTTAAGGGGTTCAAGACTTCAGTGGAGGAGGCAACTGCTGATGTGGTAGAAGTACAAAGAGAACTAGAATCAGAAGTGGAGCCTGAAGATGTGGCTGAATTGCTGTAATATCATGATAAAACTTAAAGATATGAGGAGTTGCTTCTTACAGATGAGCAAAGAGTGGTTTCTTGAGATGGAACCTACTCCTGGTGAGATGCTGTGAAGATTGCTGAAATGACAACAGAGGACTTAGAATAGTACATAAGCTTAGTCGATAAAGCAGTGGCAGGGTTTGGGAAGATTGACTCCGATTCTCTGACAAGCTCTCCTGCGGGTGAAATGCTATCAAACAGCATCATCTGCTACAGAGAAATCATTCTTGAAAGGAAGAGTCAATCAACACACCAAACTTCATTGTTTTATTTTAAGAAATTACCACAGCCACCTCAGCCTTCAGCAGCCACCACCCCGATCAGTCAGCAGCCATCAACATTAAGGCAAAACCCTCCACCAGCAAAAAGATTATGACTCCTTGAAAGTTCAGATGATGGTTAGCATTTTTTAGCAATAAAGTATTTTAATTAAGGTATGTACATCGTTTTAGACATAATCCTATTGCACACTTAATAAACTACTGTATAGTATAAACATAATTTTAATATGCACTGGGAAACCTGAAATTTCATTTGACTCATTTTTTTCAATATTCGCTTTATTGCGGTGGTCCAGAACTGAACCCACATCTCTGAGGTCTGCCTGTACTCTATAAAGCACCACCACTCTGCATGTGAGGGAATCATATTTCTGAGAAATTGAGTAACTTGCCTAGAGCAAATTCAGGATTTCCATGCAAGTCCAGCTACCTGCAAAGCCCGAACCACTATGACAGTTGCTGAAAAGTTCCTGATGGCAGCCCACTTGGATGCCATCTTCAATCCCTGACAACTATCACAGTAGAAAGGACATATAATAAGTAAGGGAAGTGATAAAAATTTTGATGAAGACATCAGACATAGCCTTGGAGCTGACTACAACTTCCTTTCAAATATCAACTTTCAGGAAAACCGTTGTAAACACTACAAAGACGGAGTTGTTTAATGTTTTGTGGTGAGTCCCCCATGCCCAGAATGCATATTAGAGGCACAAAGGTATTCTTTTTAATAAATGAACAAATGCTTCTTTGTTGAATCTGTTAGCTCAGAAGAGGAAGAAAGGGGAGTGGGACGAAATGACAAGCATGTGAATTTATTCCAAGAAGCATCACATTTACACACACTTTCCATCACAACGCAGAGTACTAACCACTATACGATCATGGCCCCACACACTTTCCATCAAGCAGCAAACATTGGAGGTGCCTGGGTGGCTCATTTGGTTAAGCGTCTGCCTTCGGCTCAGGTCCTGATCTCAGGATCCTGGGATTGAGCCCTACGTCAGGCTCCCAGCTCAATAGGGAGTCTGCTTCTCCCTCTCTCCCTCCCCCTGCTCATGCTCTCTCACGCGTTCTCTCTCTCTCTCTCTCTGAAATAAATAAATACAATCTTTAAAAGAAAACAGCAAACATTGGTTTGTCCTCTCCCTAAACACTGCACCCACAGCCCACTTCCTAGTAACTCAAGGCCTTTTTAGTCAATGAGCTAAGGTCAAAAAATTCTTTCCTACTAAAAGGGAAGATTTTGCCATTGTTTCAGGTTTAGGGATGTATGAGCTTGGTACAGGCATGTCTAAGGATGGGACCTGAACCACGGAAGCTATGGGGATGTAGGATCCCAGTGAGTCCACATGGGATGGGGTTGTCTGTTGGGAGCAAGTGCCTGGGAGTACATGACCCTAACCAGGGATAGGAGATGAGAAGCCCCAGTGAGCATGACCCGGGAGGAATCACCAACAGAGTCCACTGTGAAGTCCTGCCAAGGTCTGAAAGGGTTTCATCCTGATCACAACAGCACAAAGCAAGTGAAAACTTCCCTGCCATCCCCACAGCAGCTACTCTGCAGTCTTACCCTCCCTCCCCTGTCCTGGAGGGTCTGAACTGAAATGTGTCTCAGGGGTAGCAGGGTAAAGGGATAGGCATTCAATACCCCGCCTCCCAGGGTGACCAGCCACAGCACACCCCAAGAGGAGAGTGAACCTTTGAAAGAACTCAAAGTTTCTAATTGTCACAGTGGGCCAGACACAACAAACACTAACCTCAGATAGTGTTTCTGACTTAGTGTGTTTTGAAGGTTTCTTTTTGTAACCTGGGACATCCTTCTACACTATCAAGGACATTCAAAAGGGCATGAGGAGGCAGACATAAAGGCACAATGTCTGGGTTGTTCTGGCCACACCTCAGTCACCTGGTCAGAGAACGGTCCCCACCTGCGGAGGAAGACTTTGTGGGCTTCCATGAATGTCACTTCAGTCCCTCCTCACAGTCTTAAGGGTTTCAGGATATTACACAACCATCAACTTCCCCTCAACAATGTGTTCTTCAAATTTCTGACAATTACTATTGCAGTAGCGAGGCATGCCAAGTAGAATAGCTATGGATCAAAGGGAAGGGACACATTTGTACTGGGGAAGAGATATGAAATCCAAAGTCTAACTTTGCCAAGATGCACAGAAAAATGCATCTCAGAAATACAAATCAGATGTGTTTAGAGGAATCAAAGTGAGAGAAACATAGCACGGAATCAGGGATGATTAAAAATCCTCCTTAAGGAATTGTTCTTCAGGGTTTCAATCTGGATTGATAGTCAGTTGGGAACATTTTAGCCAGTGTACTTGTTTCCTGCTAAATTTTGTTCTCTGCAAAAATGGAGACTACTTTTGGCAAAGGAGCATTGCTTTCAGTGATAATTATGTGTCTGAACATTTGCTAATCAAATACCATCCCAAATGTCTCAAGAAAGGTTGCTATTTAGAGGTCTCACTCCATAAAACACTTTTATCTCTGTTTAGATGAGGTGATTAGCTGTAACTACAAATAATAGGTAATAGGTTGGTTGACAGAATCAGTACCATATAGGTCTCAATGAACTAGAAAGATTGGCCAAGCCAACTAGATAATGTTCAACAGGAACTTAGCAATGCATGGGAGAAGGGTTTGGAGCAGCAGGAATGTGTGGCTTGGAGAAAAGAAAACGTATGTGAGGGAAGGCAGTAGGGTTAGATGTGCCTCTGAGTATTCAGAGGGCTCATTTCTGGGGAGAGATGAGCCCTGCATGAATACACTATGGAATGGGGACAATTAGGATTGACAGGTGCACCTGCAGTGGAACAGTGTCCTGTTCACTATAATGAATAACTGCAATCCCAGGACAGGACTTACTCAGGGGCAGAGAGACATCTCTCTGTGGTGGTATTAAGCAGAGATGCCAACAAGAAGATTCCGGCACCCCATGAGTGAATGGGCTTTCAGTGTCTCCCAAAGGCTGTTTTGCAGTAGTGAGTTCCCTGTCTTTGGAAGCATTCAAGCGCCAACTGAACATCGACTGGCAGAAATCCCAGCTCTGCTAGGATAGAGGGTCAGCATTTTCCAAAACCACTCTGCCGACTCAGCTTGTCTGGCCATGCCAGCATCCTCTGGGAAACTTTTCAAAAGCATAAAATTTCAGGCCCAGTCACAGAAATTCTGATGCAGTTCTAGGGTGGAGCCAGTGGTGCTGGTAAATTAAAAAAACAGCTCTCCAGAACACAGAAACGTCCTGATTCGCGGTGTTTGCTGACTTCCATGATGTAAATACTCTCACTGTGGCCAATTTCAGGCTATGGGTGTGGAGTCTGAATGCAGGGTAGGCAAGAAACACGAGGAAGCTACCGTCTCATCTTATTCCCACCAGACAGACACAGTGGATGAAATTCACCTGAAGCATATCAATAATGGAATTATAAAATAATTAGAAATGATGAATTTTGGATAGCTATTACCTTCAATTTAATATGGTTTATTTCATTGGAGGTTTTATAATTTACTTTTTAACAATGGCCATGCTTAATACCTGGCTCTGGAGAATCCTGAAGGTTTAACGGTCAGTCAGTTTTCAGGAGCAGGCCCAAGCAAGCTCCATTATCCCGGCATGGGACCCAAATCGGGCCTTGAACAGCCCCCAAGCCAGGCTTCTGCCACGGAGTCTGGACAAGTTCAATAGGCCCTTTCTGCCTTGAGACTATGTGGCCTCCCTATTCCACAGCCAAGGACAAGGAGGCCACTCTGCATCAAGCAGTGAGCCACCCCCGCCCAGGACTGCTTGGGCACTTCAAGGCTCGGCAGGTCGGTTTTCCTGTAAGCGAGGCTGCCTCTCCAAGCAGCCCGTTCTTTGCCTGGTCTTTGGTAGCTTTAGGGTCTATCTCTGGGCTACTACAAGGCCTCATGAAGAGAAGGTCTGAAAATAACTATCCACTAAGAAAATAATGCTAATTTCATGTGGGCAATGAGAGAAAACTGAAAGGAGAAGGCTGGGATCCCAGAGCAGACTTCCAGGAGGAGGGTTACAAGAGGGCAGCCACTTTGATCTCACACTGCCCAGGCTCCAACCTGGGACCAGTGCAGGCGCACGGTGGGTGAGGCACAGGGTGGGTGAGCAAGGAATACTGAGTAGAGGAAAGAGAGGCAGCAGGGAGGGAGGGAGGGACAGAGAGAGGAAAAAGAAGGGAGAGAGGAGGTTGGGGAGGCAGGGGAAGGAGGGGGAGAGAGGGGGGACGAGGAGGGAAGGGGGAACAGGGAAGGGGAGGGGAACTGCAGGGAGGGAGCGAGGGAGGGGAAGGGGGAAGGAGAGGTGAAGTGAGGGACCTAGAGGAGAAGGGGGAGCGAGGGAGGGGAAGGGGGGAGGAGAGGTGAAGTGAGGGACCTAGAGGAGAAGGGGGAGCGAGGGAGGGGAAGGGGGAGGAGAGGTGAAGTGAGGGACCTAGAGGAGAAGGGGGAGCGA
>NW_027397091.1:20244134-20252101 GCF_003265705.2 Callorhinus ursinus
GGGAGGGGGGAGGAGAGGTGAAGTGAGGGACCTAGAGGAGAAGGGGGAGCGAGGGAGGGGAAGGGGGAAGGAGACGTGAAGTGAGGGACCTAGAGGAGAAGGGGGAGCGAGGGAGGGGAAGGGGGAGGAGAGGTGAAGTGAGGGACCTAGAGGAGAAGGGGGAGCGAGGGAGGGGGAGGGGGGAGGAGAGGTGAAGTGAGGGACCTAGAGGAGAAGGGGGAGGGAGGGAGGGGAAGGGGGAAGGAGACGTGAAGTGAGGGACCTAGAGGAGAAGGGGGAGCGAGGGAGGGGAAGGGGGGAGGAGAGCTGAGGGAAGGGGAAGAAGAAAGAGGGGCATGAGGGAAAGAAGGAAGTATTTCCTTTGAGGGCATTCAGTGTATTATGAGAAAGTACTAAGTCAGCTTTGCCCTAAAGGAAAATAACCTTTTGAAAAAAATGGTCAGTGGGGCGCCTGGGTGGCTCAGTAAGTTAAGGGTCCGGCTCTTGGTTTCAGCTCAGGTCATGATCTCAGGGTCCTGAGATTGAGCCCTGTGTCAGGCTGTCACTCAGCGTGGAGTCTGCTTGGGATTCTCTCCCCCTCTCCCTCTGCTCCTCCCCTGCTCAGGCTCCTGTGCGCTCACTCTCTCTCTCTCTCTAAAAAAAAATAACATAACATAACATACATACATACATACATACATACATACATAAATATTTCAAAATGGTCAGATAGCCCCTGGGTTTCCAGCACTTTGTCACTTTGTCACTCCTGGCACTCCTAAATTCAAGGTCTCCCCCTCCTGGCTTTTCAGAAACACTTTAGAGATTGCCCCAGGTCCCAGGCATAGCCTAGGACCGGCAAGGACAGGCTCGGAGGGGCGCCTTCCCCACTACCCCACCCCACCGCCCTGCCCTGGAACTGGCACCCTTGTGGGGAGACACAGGGAAAACCCCAAATATGCAGCAGCAGTCCCCGAGCTAAGTGTTGAGGGTAAAATAACAAGCAGAGATGGGGTGGGGGCCAGCACAGTCGAAGGAGGAGGACAGACTAATAAGTGGGTGTGGGGTGACCCCATCTCAGGTGGAAACTGGTGGAGCAGGCGGTGCCAGAATCCACTTAAGGCAGAACAAAGGAGCTAGAAGTTTGTCAAATACACTGCAAGGGAGCTGTGGGCAGGACAGCAGAGGAGAGACTGTCTGCCAGAAGGCAGTGGAGGGGGGGCCCTAGTGCAGGGGGCGAGGTGAGGAGGTATGGGAACAGATGTAATTTCTGGTACCTGTGCCTGGGTGGAAGCAGCCCATTGGTCAGCTAGGGAGGGCCTACGGCTGTTTTGAGGTGGGTCCCCTAATGAGCCTGTTTCATCAGCCTGGGGGTCACTGTGGGCCCTTCTACCTCACTCAGGTCACCATTGCTCAAGCCTGCTGCCTAAAAGCAGCCTCTACAGTGTAGACATTTCCCCTCCAGGTAGGGGAGTTTAGTTCCCTTTTCCCTGCTGAGGGCATAGCTGGACTCCATGAAAATGAAACATGGTGACTTCAAGTGGAGAAACCTGTCAGACAGCACCTTCTCTAACATGGTCATCATCCACACTCTGGGTGGGGAAGGCACTGAGCGTCCATGGGGTTCTCCCTGCATCCACAGTCATGAGGCTACATCAGAGAAGCCAGATTGGGGCTGTTCTGGAATGCCCGCTCAGGATGGATTTGGTCAGTCAGTCTCTAGCTGACGGACAAGCCTGGTGTGAACCCTTCCATGCCATGAGTTGTCCTCAGATTTTAAATCACAGAATGCTGGTGACAGGACTCCAACCCAACTTGGGATGGGTAGTGTGGGACCCCAACAGATCGGGGTCCTTCAGAGATGGGGCTCCCCAGCACTAGCTTTCCTTTGCTAGACTCTCCTCACTGTCTCTATCCTGAATGGTGCCCATGTCTGGGAGAGCCACTTGGCTGGGCTCCTCCATGGATCTGCCTTTCCAAGGCCACGGGAGAGAACCCTGGGTAGTGCTCTGAGCCTCTGGTGACCCAGGGTCCAGGAAGTTCCCTCCCTTCTGGGGAAGGAGAGGAAGGAGCACTTTTGGGTGGGACTCATGACCTCCCCAGCTAAGTAGGAAAGGCAGCCAGGGATGGGCAACCATGTGTAATATAAACCGTGGGCCAGGCCCCAAAGCAGGTGTTGCAGGGAAGGAAAGCTTTATCTGATGTGACCCAACAAGTCTGCACTCTGACCAGCTCATGTCCAAACAGTGCTGAGTGTGTGTATTCCTTTCTAGGGGGGGCTGTGGGAAATTCCCACAAACGTAAATGGTTTAAAGCAACAGAAATGGGTCCTTTCAGAGTCCTGGAGGCCACAAGTCCAAAATCAAGGTGTTGGCAGGGTCACGCTTCCTCCAGAGGCTCCAGGGGAGGGTCCTTCCTTGCCTCTGCCAGCTTCTGGGAGCCCCAGGTGGTGTCACTCAGTCTCTGCTGAATCATTACATGGCCTTCTTCCCGGTGTGTGTCTGTCTCTGCGTCTCTTCCCCTCCTATGAGGAAGAAGGCCCACCTGAATCTAGTAGGACCTCTCCTTAACTAACTTCACCTGTAATGACTCAATAGGATGTCACCTTCCTGGGTCACATTCTGAGGTTCTGGGGGAACATGAATTTTGGGAGATGCTGTTCAACCCAGCATAGTGTGGATCCCACAACTGACATGTAAGCAGGAGGCAAACAAGGAGCCCCAGCTCGTAGCAGATGACTGAGACACCCCAGCTGTTGTAGCAAACCCCCACATCCCATGCCAGGCTCCAGTCCCAGCCCCGCCACAAGGCCCCCACCTGACTATCAATGCTACGTCACTCCTCTAAACCCAGGTTCCTCATCTCGAAATAGAGATGTCACTTATAAAGCATGGAAGACAATGAGCATTTTCAGGGCTCAATCCACAGCAACTCGGACTAGCCTATCTGGGCTAGCAACAGGATGGGTGTGCGTAAAAATACCCAGGAGCACATCTCATGCTTGTCATTCTGCATTTCCCATTAATAACAAGAACAAATAAATTTCAGAGTTCCAACTGGGAAGGCTTATTGCAAACATTCCCATCCTGCTCTTTCAAAGGCTTGCCCTCCCCTGTCCAGCCCGTCCTCCAATGTCACTCATCACTGATAAGACCTAGAAGGCATTGCTGACCCTGGAAGCACAGACTTAATGGACACAGAAACAGATGCCTCTGTCAGCAGTGAAACTGGACAAAGGTGGATGAGGAGATGGGCCCAGCCCCTCCCGTTTCCTCCAGGACCTACCCTCCATCCTGGTCAGAGCACAAGGGGCACCACACCCACCGAAGAAGGAAGCTCTTTCCACACTGGGCCCCAAGACACACCTTTTCTCACCCCCCAAGAATCAAGAGTCCCAGTGTTAGTCCAGGGAAATGCCAGTCACTCCTTTCTGAAAGGGAAAGCCAAAGACCTACCACTTATGTGGGCAGAAAACCTACCTAGCTACTTAAGTAACCAGCAATCCCATACAGACAGCTGGTCCTCACTCATGTCTGCATAGCCAACACCAAATGGTTGTGATCATATGGTGCTTCACAGTTAGTAAAAATGCTTGGCACACACATTGTTTCATCTTGGTCCTCACAGAGTCCCATAACCTTAAATAGGCCACATTTCCATCCTCTATCTCTAGATGAAAAACCTAAGGCTCCAGAGGAGCTGAATGTCAGAGCCTGGACTCTGATTCAGACCCTGAGTGCAGGCTCAGTGCCCGTTTTACTGTCTCCATGCTACCTACAGAACAGATTTCTATCCTGCATGACTTGGTCTGAAGTGGACATAGCCCCCCTTCCCTGGGGGATAGATCCACCATCATCCTTCCCAAACACGGGTCACCTCACAGGTTTCCATAACCTTTCTTGTATACCAGCATATACATTTGCATCTGACCAAGGGGCAGTGTTGCCCAATGGAGAAAGCTGGGTACTTGGACTGAAAAAGACCCAGATGTGGATCTGATCTCTGCCAGGTTTTGGTGATGTTGGTTCATTCCTTGTAGTAGGGAAATAATAACACCTGCCCAGCATCATGGCACAGAGTCACAAATGCAACATACATAAAGCCCAGCACCATACCTCTCTGTAAACAGTGGTCATTATTATGCCATCAAACACTCAAAAGATATTCTTTAGAGGAGAAAGGACCACATCATTGATGGGGCAGAGATTGACCTGAATTGAAGCAAACTCTGTGTGTGAGAAGCCTCAGTGCCTGATGACTGATGGATTCAAACTATCAGGTAACAGAATCCTATCAGGTCAGCCACTTGTTTCTAATGCAGCTGCTCACCTCTGAGCCACTCACTTAAACTGAGTGTGAGGGAACTGACCTGGGTGAGCCCAGGGAGGAATCCTAAATAGCCCATTCATCTTTCAGTAGCTAATAATGGCTGGGCATTTCTCTTTAAGCACAACAATTTAGTGTCAATGGAGCCTGGGTGTTTGTGGGGTGTTTTTTTTTTTTTTTAGCTCCTGTTAAGCTATCACTACTTTAAATACGTGGAAAATTCACTTGCAAGCACAGCATTTTTAATAATTTGTGATGTGCCCTGGGAAGTGACTCATCTTCCTCCAGGACTGAGATGGTCACAGCAGGGAGGGGGGCAACTCAGGGGAGCCAGCCAACTGCACCATAACCCACACACTTGTGGACTATATACTGCTAATCTGGCTAAGAAATGGCTACAGAACAGGGATTTTCAGATTGAAGGAGCCCTCCAAGAGTCCAACACACTGGATGAAAATAGACCCACACCAAAATTCCCTATGCATCCTAAAAAGAAACCATAAAGGTTTATACAAAAAATCAAGGGCCATAAGGCATCAACTTCTCTACAGCCACGCTGGAAACTAGAAGCATAAATCAATGCCTTCTCAATTCTGAAAGTAAATAATTTCCAGCCCAGAATTCTACACCTAGCCAATCAATGAAGTATGAATGTGGAATATAAATATTTTCAAATGTGCAAAATTTGAGAAATGTTCCTTCCCTTCTCTCTTTCTCAGGAAGCTATTATAGTTTATACTCCACAAAATTGAGGTAGTGAAACAGAGAACAGGGAGACATGGAATCTAAGAAGCAGGAAATCCAGCACAGGAGAGGAGAGGGTATTTCCAGGGAAGGTGCTGGGATGGCAACCATGGACCAGATCTAGACTTCTATCTCGATGGAGGGGTAGGGGCTCTAGGGGAAACTTCTCCAAGAGAAAGAAATTATAGAGCATCTAAGATGGATGGATAATCTGTGGTATATTCACACAATGGAACATTATTCAGCAATAATAAGAAATGAACTATCAAGCCATTAAAAGATATGGAGGAAACTTAAATGTATATTATTAAGTGAAAGAACCCAATCTGAAAAGGCTATATGCTATATGTTTCCAATTATATGACATTGTGGAAAAGGCAGAACTATGGAGACAGTAAAGAGGTGGGTGGTTGCCAGGGGTTAGGTGCAAAAGAGAGATGAATAGGTGGAGCACAGAGCATTTTTAGGGCAGTAAAACTAGTCCGTATAACACTGTAATGATGTCATTATGCATTTATCAAAACCCATAGAATGTACAACACCAAGAGTGAACCCTAATGTAAACTGTGAACTTTGGATGATAATAGTGTACTGATGTAGGTTCATTGATCATAACAAATGTACTGCTCTGGTGGGTGATGTTGATAGTGGGGAGGATGTGGAGACAAGTGGGAGGACAGGGAGATAGGGAAATTTTCTGTACTTCCCACTCAGTTTTGCTGCAAACCTAAAACTGCTCTAAAAAAATAAAGTATGTTAAAATAAAAGAGCATCTGGCATGAATATCTTAATTTAAACTACTGGAGAAGATTTTGAGAATAAATTAGTGATTTGTATTTGAAAACTGAAAACAAAAAAAAACCAAAACAATTATGAACTCCAGGGAAAACAAAAATCCACACAGAAGACAAAAAGCAATTATAGTTTACTATAGGGTTCATGTCAATGATAGTAACATAGTCAGAGAATATAAACACTGAATGGGGACTTCACCAAAACTGCAATATAGCTATGCTGAGAAGAGGTTGGAAGTGTGGTCATCTGTGCCTGTGTGTGTGTGTGTGTGTGTGTGTGTGTGTGTGTGTGTGTGCTGCAGGCAAGGAGAATTGTGTGTATGAGTAAAAGCTTAGTATCAGGCCTGGGCTTCCCAAAGCCAACCTGAGAAAAATACCTGAGTCTGTCTTCTAACAATACAGCTTCCGTGAAGACTACAGAAGTAAGATAAATGAGGAATGAACACAGTGTCCACCTGGTTTGCCCTAGAACCCCTCATCTCTAGGGCAGCCCTGAAGTGGGGAGCCTATGAGCTGGCACACCAGTCTCGGGCCTACATAACCAGGACAGTGTAAGAGATCGAGGGGAAACCATGACTGTGGCTTCTCTGTATCCAGGTGACCCCACATGGCATGGCTCTTCTCTGGTGGCAGCCATCCCCATCCCAAGTGGGTGAGGAAGCAAAAGAAGTGGCCACTGGACTCCTGCTGGATAAAGCTGCTGGGTATGCTGCCTTCATGTCCTGCATCCCAAGACAGAGCGGTCAGAGATTAAAGTCTATTGCATCTGGCAAGTTGGGTGTTGAGTAAAACCCTTCACCACTGCCATTTAACTCCAGAGGAGTTAAGTCCCATGTTCATAAAGAAAACCAGTAAATGATGTCTAGATCTGAAAAATCATGATGTAGCAACATAGGTATGTGATTTGGACATAGGAAGATAGAGCAGAAGCAGCAGTTGAAGGAGATCAGGGAGAAATGGAGCACAGACTGGGAGAGGGTGGCCACCCCAGGCATGGAACCTTGTAGAACAGTTTGACTCCTTAGACTAAGTACAGGTACGAATTCAATACAAAATAAGTATACCTATAAAAAAATTTTTTGAAAGATAGGAAGTAAATATATAAAAATATCACAACCTTAGTTCATGAGCTCCAGGTAGCTTTTTATCTTGTCTAATTTTTCAGTGATTGTTTCACATTTCCTAACAAACATTTATCACTATAAAATGAGGACCAAAATAATCTGTAGGATTGATGAGAAAAAGATGGAGACGGGCCTTTGCCAACACTCTTCCTCTGCAGGCAAATGTTCCAAACAAATTTCAAGGCCTCTTTGTAGCTAGATTTATCTTTCTAAGCACAAATTTCATTCTGCAGTGTGCTGAGGCAAATTCCTAACCTGACTGTGCTTTTTTACCACTGGAATTATTGTTAGAAAAAACCTGAATCATAACCAACTCTTATTGTGTCTGTATTCTATGCTGGGCACTGTGCTAAATTCTCGACTTGCATTATCTTAGACAAATTTTAGGGACAGCCTTTTGAGAACGGTGTCTTTATGACCCTCATTTTACAATGAGACAAGCGAGCCCTATAGAGGTGAGCTCCCCTGCCTGGGCAGTGGGCCAGGACACAAACCACCCCTCAGTTGATACTCTCCTGCCTCTGCCTTCAATCCATATTGTTCTGACACAGCACATTTGATGAAACATGCTAAGAATGAGTTGTTGCTGTCACTGTTGTCATTGACACTTATGTCATTGACACATTATGTTGATGTTAAAGTATAATACAGCACTGAGCCTCGTGCTGGGAGGAATACAAGGGTTTTAAATGGTCTACCCACCTCTGAGGGGCTGAAGGTAGGTGATACGTCTGCTCAGGTTGCCATAACAAAGAACTATGGACTGAAGGGCTAAACAACCAAAATTAATTTCCTCACACTTCTGGAGGCTGGAAGGGAGAGATCAAGGTATCCACAGGATTGGTTTCTCCTGAGGCCTCTCTCCTTGGCTTGTAGATGACTGTCCTCTCTCTGTGCCCTCACATGGTCTTCTCTGTGTACGCCTGTCTCTCCCTTTCTCTCTCTCTCTCTCCTCTTTCTTTCTTTCTTTCTTTCTTTCTTTCTTTCTTTCTTTCTTTCT